>NC_073349.2:12797500-13147500 GCF_027580225.2 Misgurnus anguillicaudatus | reverse complement strand
GGTTTCCTGCAAAATGATACCAAACTTTTGTATGTACACCTCATGTGGGCATGTGAAGCTTTTGAAATTGGTAGGCAAAATCCATGCGGAAATCCCCAAAATAGCCTTTGTGCTTAAGATGTTAAATAGATGATATCTTTATGAACCTACCGCAGATTTTTGCTTTAAAAACATACATTCTCGCCTGAAAAGCTTTTAAAACTTTTAATAGCACAATAACTGTAATATTTCCTAAATCTGTCAGGTGAGCGCCCACGACCTGCTTATCAACCTGAAATGGTTTTTAACTTGATTTAGCTTGCATTTCAGCAAAATGTTATGTTTTTAGTGTCCATGTAAATGTCTGTGTGTGGGTGAGGTCAAAGGTCAAGATAAGAAATAGTCTGGTCATAACACCCATATATGTTAGATACATGTCATTTGTGGGAATGTTTTATGTGGGTGCTAGTAATCTACTTTTTTCCAGTTGTAGGATTAACCAATTTTAGCTGGAGATTTATGCTGGTCCACTGTATTTGTTATCTGACAAGAGAACAATAGTGTTACTCCTCTCGAGTTTAAATAAAGCCTCAAGTCGTTCCTGGGTTTTAATGGGCATTTATTTGATTACAGAATCTTCAAACATGTCTTCACGTGTCCCTTTTAATACTAAATTGCCGTCAGAACTGGTATAAACAAAGCACAAAAAACATACATTAACCTTAAATTATAAACATACTTGCAGACAATATTAAGACAAAATTACATAGAAAACTAAATAAACAAAACATACATTTATGCCATGTAAAATAACATCCTAATTGGCTTGTTACAAACACAGTCACACAACACAAATAAATTTCAAAGACAGAATAAATACCTCATTGGATGCATGAACCCGAGAGAATAACTTAGGAAGGAAGATTCATCTTCACACTTTAGGACAACTTGTAGTCAACTTTACACCTTTCCTTAAGCTTTCAAACAACAGGCTGGCAAGCCACAGCATATGTCTCTCTAATCACAGTGAGTGCACCCAAAAATAATTGGCCAGATCCCAAAACAATCTCTAAGACTCTGTTTGGCAGAAGCAGGGCCGATAGAAGAGGCAAGTAAGATGTTTTTCAATAGACTGTTGTTGCAGTCAGCGCTGGATCCTGTAGGTGCTGTTTTTTCCAGACTTTCTTTGAAAGGATGGGATTTGGGAGGAGAGGTGGGGTTAAAGGTCATCACACACTAAAGAACATCAGGGTTCAAAAGTGCCTTAGTTTCTCATTAAATATGGAAGTGAATACAACTCCCATTTGTCTGAGAGTCCCTTGACCTGATCACTAAATATTGTACCCCAAATTTGTGAGCCAATTTGCTCTTTTTAACACATGCCTCCTAACTCCTAAATACAGAATTCTTACATTGTTTATTCAGGTTTGTATTTAATATTTAGATTTCATAGGGGTTTGTTAACACAAAGTCTTACAGTGCCCATATTATGAAAAACTCACTTTTTCTAGGTTTTGGATTTTGTGTCTCTGATGCTCCCACACGCAAACAAACTTGGAAAAAAATCCATCCATGCTGTTTTGAGTGAGATACAGGTTTCTGAATGTCCTCTGCCTTGAGTCTCAGATTGCGCGAGTTCAAACTCAGCTCTGTTGTTACGTAGCTAGCCGTTTCGTCACATTCAGTTTGAATTTTCCCGTCCACCACCCCACTCGCAGGTCTCCACCCACCAGGGAGCTAGAGAGAGCACAGAGCAGTCAGTCACTTCGCTGATACCCTGCTGTTATCATGTCTCACAGAAATAACAGCGCTATTTGGATATTATGGATTATACTCCCGCCTACTTTTAAAAACAAAGTTTTAACGCGTGGTTATTGGAACCCGGAGTAATCTTATATACAGTGTGTTACGACACAAATAGTCATCAGATTGTAGGCGATAAGACCTTCATGCGAAATCTGATGTAAACAACAGACTATGTATCTATATTTCACGGATTAAACGCATTTGTGGACAAAAATGGTCATTGGATGTATTTTATTGGACCTTCATGGATCATTCACACATCTGAAACAGACTGGATTCGATTCGCGATCGTTGTATCAACACAAAAGGTAAGAAGTCACGTTATATTTTGCATGTTGTCATCTTCTGTCACGAAATACTACATTTATGATGCTAGAGCATCTGTATCTCAAAACAGAGACCATACATTGATGCTAATCCCGTAAATTATACCTTTTAAATGTATAGTGATAGTAAAATTGTTTGTAGACAGTAACAGGCTATATAGATATTTTTGCAGGCTAGATAGTTTACAGCATGGTTCGAAAGTTAAAAAAATATTTAACGGCTTTATTTTACAATTCTACATGAACTAAGTAATAGTGCTTTGCCAAACTAAAAGTTTTTTGCCAAACTAACCGAGACAGGGCCTTGCCGCCCCGGCTTTTCTGACGAGGCTAACCCCCGAGCCTCTTATAACTTTACGGTCCGGACCTCCCGCTAGCTCTAGCAATTAGCATGCGGTCCTCAAGCAGTATACATCCCCCGTCGGGTCTTAATTTCTGTAATTTGCGAAAATAATGCGTTTGAAAATGTTTTATAACGGGAATATGTTAGCATTGTCCAGGAAAAACGAGTGTATTGTTGAGACTGCTACATCACAATTTACTCTGGAATCATTGTGTATCATGAGTTTCTTCTCCTGTAGTGTACTTATTAGTGATACTTTTCTGCATGATTTGTCTGTTGGCAACATAAATCATTAATAATTATAATATATAAAATTATAACCCAGTATGGTCTGTACTGCTCACGATATCACTATGCACGCGCACATGACGTTAGTAGTGGGGCGTGATCAAAGGAGCAGCAGCTCATATATATGTAATGACTAGCTCAAAACGGCACAATCGGAAATGCCCTGAAACAGAGGCTCCTAGAGACGGGTAACAATCTTTTCCTACAAGCTATTTCGGACAAACAACTTTTGAAACATGCTTTATGGAACTCATACACTAAGAAAATAAACTGAACACAAGTTATGCACGCGCACACTGCTACTCCATCCACTTCCAGACAGCACTGTTATCCTCAGACTGTCATGACGTATGGTTCTGCTCTTCTGCAGTTACTCCTATATTCGTGTACAGGCAAAAATGGACCATACTTCAGCCTTAAAATTTTTGACAGTCATACACATAGAAACACACACACACCACTGTCAACACTGTTATTACCTTGAAACTGTTTACAGAAAATATATTTTCATGGCCTTTTACATTTTGTGATCTATGAACAATGATTACCAAATTAAAATCGAACACATTTTTTTAATTATTAAAGTACAACCATTTAAAAAAGTTAAAAAATTGACTTTGAATAGCAAATGTACCTGCAATTATATAATCACCTATAAGCTAGAAATATAACTGCATGTCTGCAGTCTGATTTATAGATTTGTCCATGTGGTCATATTAAGTTCAATGTTTATATACAACCACAAAGAAAATATTTTTTAAATTCATGCACTGTTTTTGTTTTTGAATTAAAATTTCATTTATTTTAGTAAACAGTGATGAAGCCCACACTGTTTAAACCATTTTGTAATTAAAGTTCAATTTGCTTTAAGATCTGAATTATTAAAAAATTCCACCCTGGATTAATTTACAGTGGGCAGGGATGGGCATAAATACATGGAAAAGTATTTCAAATACAAATACAAAATACTGTGTCGAAAAATGTATTTAAATACAAATACAGTATTTTGTATTTTGAAAATACAGAAAATACATGTGAAATTGGTGTTTCAGTGCAAGTATCCCTATTAGGCTGAAATCTATCTGGGTCTATTTCTGAATGCCAAAAAGCATTTAGATGTGTGCAACTGCTTAGAAACTTTCATTTTATTTTACATACCTCTTGCTTTCCCCTGCCCTGTAGGACATAAAAAACTAGAAAAAAAACTTGGTAACACTTTACTTGAAGGAGTGTTCATAAGAATCTGAAACAATGTCATCTTTGCAATAAAAATTACATAATTGAACAAATGACACTTAATGACAAAGTCAAAACCTCCATGAAATCTCCTTCATATTCATGACACGTGTGATGTTATGTTATGAAGGTGTCATGTCAGCCTTATGAACATCCATTCAAGTAAAGTGATGTGTTATAAAAACATCACAAAAACTTTTTCATGTGTCGTCGACCCGCAACCTAAACAGTTTATATGTGAAGAAATCCATGTATTTACAAACTTCTCACGAGACGAGTGTTTGACAAATTATTCGGCAAACTACTTCCTCTCATCGCTGCTTTTTGATGGTTTTGAGAACAATTACTAACGAGTCGCCCTCTGTCATTTACAGAATTATACAACGGAGAGCACGTCAATCATAAAAGTCTTGTAGGTTTGCTGAGGAGCCCGCAGGTTCAGCAGGTTCATGCTGAGCCATGCGAATTGTAAAAGTGTAAACAAGGCTTCAACTGCACAAAGCTAAAAAGAAATCAGCAACTGTATGCTGATTCCACCACTTGCCACATCATGTGTGAACGGACCTTTACAGTAAAACACAATTTTTAAATATTTTACTATGTTCTTACCTCAACTTAGATGAATGAATACATGCCTATCTTTTTTCAATACGTGCACTTCATCTTTGCACAGCGTGTCATGAATGTGTTAGCATTTAGCCTAGCCCCATTTATTCCTTAGGATCCAAACAGGGAAGAATTTAGAAGCCACCAAACACTTTCATGTTTTCCCTATTTAAAGACTGTTACATGAGTAGTTACACGAGTAAGTATGGCGGCACAAAATAAAAAGTGGTGATTTTTAAGTGGATAAAAAATGAGAACTATATTGTATGGCACAGTAACATCAACACTCCTGTGAAGATGTTACTCCACGCTGAGGTCGAAATGCTGCAAACTAAGTGCTCTTCCTCCATGCATTGAAAATAGATAGTTATGTATTAATTTGTCTAAGTTGAGGTAAGAACATAGTAAAATATAAAAAAATGCTGGTTTTCCTTTAAGTCAAAAGTGTAGGCCTATTTGTCAGCGTTCCACACTCTGTCTCAGTCGTGCAACGTGCAAGTGCCTGCCAACGTGCAAGTGTGAATTTGAACTTTTTTTCGTGACAGTTATAATAACACAAATCACATCACACCCAATAATTCAATCGCCCTTGCTTTTTTTCCCACTCCAACATTTCAATTATTGCCCACTAAAAGCTGCACAGATATATTTGCTTACCTGAACTCTGTTGTCTAGTCTGAACTAGTTGATGCATGAAAACAGCACCCTGACTGGTTGACTGGCTCAAAGTATTTTGAGTATTTTAAAAATACAAAAAAACTCATCTTAAATGTATTTAAATACAAATTACAATTCATTTTTTCAAAGGCTTTAAAATACAAAATACTATTTACATGAAATTACATGAACCCAAAAAAAGATCTCAGCTCTCGAAAAGTTGCTAATAGATGTTTTTTTTTATTGCCTCACAGCGACTAGGTGTTTTTCGCCATTTACCCTGCAATACACATTGAATTTGGGTCAAAGATTACTTCTGTTACTTCTGCCTGGCAAAGTTAAGGTTTTATTCAGTTTTGTCTTCTGAACAAATCAAAATATCATCAATATATTGAATAATGAGTGATGTTAAATCAAAATCTTTCAAATGTCTTTGAAGTCTTACATTTCTTTTGCAAAGACTACTGGTATATTGTTGACCTTAAATTGTAAAAGCAAATAATGATTAAATTTATTTTACAATTGGTACAGACCAAAATCCATTAGTCATATCAAACACTGTAAACCATTTGTATTCCGGTTTAATCACGCTGAAAATCGTTGATGAGTCAGCCACAAGAGGTCTTATCTTATCAATGTATTGGTTTGCTTACTCTATAATCAACTGTGAGTCTCATGATCCGTAACTGCATGTTATATTTCAAATTTGAAATTAATCAACACATCCAAACCCAAACGGCTGAATAATGTCACCTACTACACTGCAGCAAATCTGCTGCCTAGGCCATAACACTGTGTTTCTCTGAGAAATGTCAAACTTTCTCCTGTTGTTGATGTAACATGAATAGTTTCTATTCTGATGTTAAAGAAACTTCTGTAAGAAAATCAGATGGAAAGATCTCTGCTTCTTATCAATGAGAAAATAAAATATGTATTTAAAATATTGACCCTAACATATAGAGTAGGCCACACATAACCACTCTCTCTCTCAAAGCTTTTAATAGAGAAGAGAAAAGCTTATCGTTGTTTTGTTTTTGCTTCAACAATTGCTGGAAGAACAGATTCAGCCCCTCACAAAACCCCTCCTTCGCACACACAAACATTCAGTGATTCTCAACACTTTCATTTATCCTTCATTTACAACTTTTCATTCCAAACTACTTACTGTTGTACGTTCCTACACCAAACCAAACCTAAAGGTTTATCGAAACATCTCTTTTAGCTCCAATGTCAGTTAAACGTTCAATAGTCAAAGTTTCACCCAGAACTTTAAACTTTTCTGTCTACTCATGACAGATTGATTAAAACTATGCTGAACCCATCTCTGACCAAAGAAAAATAAATCACTTCCAGAGCTTCCAAACAGTTAAAACTGATCTTGGATATGACATTCCCTACTTCCTTTGACCATCATACACTTACTTTGAGCCCTCAGTTCTGAGAAAAACAGCGCCATGTCTTTCACACACACCATTCGTATCTGAATATAAATTTACATGGGCATGTTTTATTTAGTTAACAGAATGAGAGTTAAAACACTTTACCCTTTATTTTACCAAAGTTTTAGAAAAATATTCTGTGGTTGTATATGTGGTTGTTCCTGTGGAGCTTAATGAAATAGTCCTTTTATCAGACAGTTGATAGCAGCTGTAATCTTAACACTAATTTGGAAGAATTCAACCACAAATTTATGATCCTGTCCATTAACTGTTATGTTTATACATGGCAAATTTCGAAAAGCAACTTCCTTAAACATTGTACAATTAAATGGTATATATCATGGTATACTAACTGGCATTTTCAAAGGCAGATCTTCATTGCCAAGCACAGCATAAAAGTAGCAAAACCAAAATACTCATCTGAACTCACGAAGGACATGATTTACCCTTTTACAAACAACTTTGTCTGTGTCAAAATCTGAAACTGGTTGTTGTATCGATGTCACTACCAGTGTCGCATTTAAAACCTGTTAAAACCGACATCATTTGCTTTTGATCAACAAAGAGTTAAGCCAAAACATAAGCATTTTTGTTCATTTTCAAACTGATCTTTTAACTTTTGACTATCTATCTTATAACCCCTTCAGCATTCCCTCCATAACTTCTTTTATCTGTGTTATGTTTGTCTTTATTTTGCATTTTCACTTTTCAATTTCTACATTTAGACAAAGTGACAAAAATCCAAGGGATACGCTTCGATTCTCAGGTTTTAATTTTTTTTTAAATTTACACCATGTGTTTTTGTATGTCTTTAGATACGTCTTTAATATGTCTTTACTTTTGACTTGGAAACCTGAAGACCGCCCAATGTACTTTGATGTTATATTATTTGATGTTATATTTAGCAACTGAATTTTTAATTTTTTCATTTTCCGCTTGTTTGATCTTAAAGTGCTCTTTTAGCTGTTGTTTTAGCTTTTTAATTATATCATCTAGCTTAATTGACCATTAACTAACTGCTCACTATCAAAGTGGTCTGGAAACATTTCCATCTGGATGTGCGAGACAAAATCCCGACTCCTCGTTCGGATAGAGACAACAAAAATGTTATTCTATCCTGTTCGTGACGCCAAAGCTGTTAGATCTGGTCTCCACACCACAGACAAAATAAAAAACGGTCCAGCCCGGACGCCAGATCACGCCAGAAAATATAAGTTTACTTGTTTAACAGGCATCTATCAGTTAAAAGGTTGATCAGTCGTTGCTAGAGGAGAGCATAAACAGAGGCGTGAGACGAAGGTTTTAGATGATAAAATCGAACAGAGTTTTATTGATGGACAGCTTCAGTTTCAGTTGCATATGTCTCAATGTTCAAACCTCGTCTGTCCAGGAATACAGCATGCACTGTTATATCCAAATTGCTCAGCTGCAACATCCCTTAGACCTTGGGCTTCCATAAACATTCTCTTTATCTATCTCTGTTTACACACAGACAGAACAGCTCTTGAAACTGAACCACCATGAAATTAAGACATATGAAATTTAGAAATATAATGAATGAATGAATGAATTAATTATTTAATGAATAATGAAGAAAAAACAATAACAATATTGTAATAACAAAAATGATAATAATAAAATTGATAATTATAAAATAATATTAAATAATCAAATAAACAATTATATGTATAACTAACGATTATAAACTGATTATGTAAGAACACAATATATGTAATAACACAAATAAAAAAAAACACAATAAAAATATTCTGCACGTGAGGATCTAAGGTAAGGATCCTTCAACTGTCTTCAAGCATTTTTAATGGAAGCGGTGTAAAACGGCAAATTACAACAATAGATAACATACATCACATTGGGTGAGTATAACAAATAAAATCCAATACAAATAGCATAACCTGCACAACAATAGCATTGAAAACAATACAGTATACACACAGTCACCATAACAGCTTAAATTTCTTCTAATGTACAAATGTTTGGTTCTCTGTTTCAGTACAACGTGGTGAAGGGAGGAATGGCGCAGGGATCTGCGGGTTCATCAAAGGAACTTGGATGGCTGCAAAGCGCCATTTCCTCAGCCGCCACAAAGTGGAGCCTTTCGCTCCACCACTACAACCGGACACAAGTTTATTTAATCCAAGGCTGTCTGTCCCGTGTGCATCCAGCCTCGAGCAAGGGTGGCTCGACGCTACATCCGATGCACGTCCGGTTATTAATGACAGTGCAGCTAGGGTTTGGTCAATGCCAGGCCAAACTTCTGACGCGGATCTCATTTCTGGAGCGGACGTCAGGTCCCATTCGGACAAGTCCCATTCGGACAAGTCCCATTCGGACAGCACGTACCCTTCGTACAGCATGTCCCTCTCCGACTATGGCTGCGGATTTATTGGTGAGCCAGCACCAATGCTGTTTACCTTAAGCAGCGATTCTTTCCCTGATCAGTCAGAAGCATCTTGTATGGCAACTGACAGCAGCTCCAGTGAAAGCTCTTACAAAACATTCACTGTTGATCAAGGCATAAAAGGTAAGATGAAATGAGCCAAATACACTAAGATAGAGCCAAATACAAGCTGCAACAAATAATTTATATTTAATCTGTGATCAGAGATCTTTTTTTACTAATTACATTTTGCTCTTCGATTTAGAGCAACCTGTCGATGAGTGCGGAGCGGATCAGAGGAAAGATGTTGACAGACCGAAGCTGTTTAGCCTTAGCAGCGATTCTTTCTTGTATCAGTCGAAAGAATCTCGTCTGTCAACTGAAAGCAGCTCTAGTGAGAGCTTGTACGAAACAAACACTGTTGAAAACAGTACAAAGGAAGAACCCACAAGACTGGACAGTGATCATGGCATGAAAGGTAAGATGAAATGAGCCAAATACAAGCTGCAACAAATAATTGATACTGTGATCAGAGATGTTTTTTACTAATTACGTTTTGTTTTTTGAATTAGAAGAAATTGCCACAAAGAAAAAGCAGACAGGAATCTGTGGGTATTTTAAGAGAAAGTGGGAGAAAGCAATGCAAACCTTAAACTGCTGTTTTAAGGGTAAAGTGGAACCGATGGAGGCATACACAACTTCTTCTAATGAAGCTCTTTTTGAGCCTACAGAGGGTGAGTCTGATATAACTTTTTTTAGTTTATGTTTCATTTGATCACATTGCAATTGTGGTTCATGCAAGACAATCAAATGAAACTCATAGACAATATTATCATGTGTTGCCAGGAGTTGTGGAGTCTTACTATAAGTTTGGCAAATTGCTGGGAGAAGGAGGATTTGGATTGGTCCGTACTGGTACCCGCATTTCTGATGGCAAAGAGGTAGTGTGCTCTTACTAAATTCAAGAAACACAATATACACTATCTTAAATTTGCTCTTTTTTGTCTTCTCTCTTTAGCCGGGCCATTCCAAACCTCTGCCTGTAGAAGTGGCACTATTGATTAAGATGAATCAAGCTCCCATAAGTCAATATGCCATAAAAATGTTGGAATGGTTTATAGACTCACAAGACATCGTGATCATTATGGAGTACCCTCAACCCTGCCAAAGCTTGAGCCACATCATGAAACGCAATCGTACACTGAGTGAAGAAACCGCTCGTGTAATAATGCGTCAAACAGTACAGGCAGTAATAAACTGCTATGATCACGATGTCTTTCACAGCGACATCCATCCAGGCAACTTCCTAGTCAACACAGAGACGTTAGACACCAAGCTGATTGACTTCGGCTGTGGTCAGCTGTATACTGATGGCGTCTACAAAAGTCATAAGTACATAGGTGAACTGGCATTTTGGTTTCCTATAGCACAATGTGGAAATTTTTTATCTATTTTACAGATTTCCTCAACTCTGAAAATGCTTTGCTTACAGGGCTAAAAGATTTCATTCCACCGGAAGTCAGAAAGAACCGGAAGTTTCACGCCATCCCAGCAAACGTCTGGTGTCTAGGAATGGTCCTGTATGAAATGGTTAATGGATACAAGTCGTATGTGAAATCCAAAGAAGTCCAGTTTGCGAATACCAGCTTATCTGAAGGTGAATGAATAGCACTATTGAAAAGAAAATCACAGAAATGTTGAAAACGTACAGTTACAATACAGAATCCAATCTAGCAAGTATAGCAAAGGTTAAACAGTGAGACTCTCTGAACATGGAGGTTCAAATAATGTAGTCAGAGGCTTAAGTAAATAATATGAACCTCATAGTAGGCACAGTTTAGTTATGTATACATTAAGTTATGTGATGTGATCATGACTAACCAGCTCTCATCTTTACAGAATGTTGTAGTCTTATAAGACAGTGTCTAGCACGTGATCCAGCTGAATGCCCCTCATTACAGCAGATCTTACAGCACAGATGGTTTAATCCAGAATGAAGTCAGGCAGGGGCTTCTGTTCATCATTGCTGTTTGTCTTGAGGTAGCGTTACAGACAGAGTAGTCAGAGTCTGTATAGAGGTGTTGAAGTGAACAGGGGACATTGTTTAGTTAACAGATTTTCTAGTCGAACGCTTGATCCTATTATAAATATAATGACTAGGTAAACAGGAGACTAAATAAAGATTTTTCTTTCTTCCCTTTTTTAAGGTTGGACACAAAAGTGCTGGACACCAAACTGGACTGAGCAGACCAGACTACACCAGACCTTAAAAAATATTATATTATTATTATTATTATATAATTTTTTATTATTGTTATTGCATAATTTTTATTATTTGTTGTTAATATTATTATTGTATTATATTTATTATTATTTTTTATTGTATCATATTTATATGTAATCATTGAAAATAGTTTAAAATGATGATGTGCACTTGTTACATTCTATTTTATGTCACTTAAATAAAATATGTTATAACCTTTGGCTTTGTATTTGGCCTTATCCATCCAAAAATCACACTATAGCTTCCATAAAAATAAAAGATTACCTTAATATGTAATTCTCAAAGTCAACTTTTATTTCTTTGCTAACTTCTCCTCCTTATATGGTGATGTCATAGTGTGGTAATCTGCTTGATACATAAACAAAAAATTCAAGTAGGTTATGATGATTCCAGTGTGCAAATTCAAACTTTATTGAAGGGTCTTTTACCTACAAGCACAGTCTTTTAAAGCAAAACCTGGTGGATATGCTTGTATGTCAGTTTACAGCAAAATAATTCACAGATGATGATAATATCCTGGATTAAAGAGCTACCTAGCTTGTTGTGTAATAGCCCCTTGTCTGGCTCAGGGTCTCCTCTGTACCCACTGTCCCGTGGGCTTGTGACCAAATGAAACCACTCCTCTGCACTGTAAAAAATAATATGCCATATCCACTCAGTAAAAGTGTGGCAACAGATTACAAGCAATAACATTAATTAAATTCAACCAAAATAAATGTATAGAATTACTCAATAAACTATTTAATAGTAACCCATTCAAAAAGATAAACTGCAATAAAAAATTACATTTAAACAAACATATTGGGTATACAGGACAAAGAAGTAGCACTCTACAATATACTACTCGATAATACTATTTTGATTTAACAGCATGATTTAAAATTAAGCTTTAAAAGGACTTTAATGGGATCCAGTTATATTTTTTGTATCTTAAAATATGCTTTTCCCTATTTCATTTTGTGTATTGTTGTTATATACATAAAAAATAAAACTAGGCTGAAATAAGCAGAAAGCTGTAGGGAAGGAGGCCAGAAAGATTTTTTTAATGGACACCTTTGGAGGAGAGGCTTCAATAAGTTGAATAAAATGCTTTTGTGAGGAAACTAAGTATTAGATGCATATTAAATGAACCGAAAGCACGTTTGTTAATCAATCAACATGTTCCACACTAAACAACATGCCTATTGAACCACTTTTAATGTTTACCAGCTGGGATCTTCTGAGGATATATATATAGGAAGCAGAAAGGGCAGTCAGGGTTTTTTTGTGTTAACAAGAAAACAATTAAAACCCGTCAAACAGACACAGTTTGAACAGACACAGTGACAAATGCTTATTACTATAATTATTTTACTACATACTGTAATCATATTATATTTATTACTTTCAAAAGGTAACAATCAATCAATATTACCATTACCGTGAAATATAATTTAATGCAAAGCAGTAATTTTCACACACAATCACTGTGGTGCCTTTTTTGCATCTTACATTCATCTGCACATTTTTGGGAGATGGTCTTCCAGTAAGTTCCATATTATAGTCCTTTTTATGTAGCCTGAAATAGAAAATACAATATAATAATGTAATTAGTTGTAAATTCTGTTCTAATTTTAGAGATTTGAGAAAGTAGAATTGTAGTTTTAGAAAAGAACAGATCTGTGGAAATAGTAATATGTTTTAAGTAGGTTGGTTGCTACAAAATTTGAGACCTTTAATAGCTGATTATTGGAATTGCATGAAATAACCAAGAAAACTCTGTTACAATGAACTGCATATCGCATGAAGTGTGTTGTTAAAGTGAAGTGTTAACTGTTACGCTTTTCAACTGAGCTTTTAAAGTTACCACATTTACACCATTAGTAGAACTCTATTCATGTGTTAATAAACATAAAGTAACGTTATGACTTTCCTATACGATGCACGGAGGAAAGACAGTTAAATTAGACATGACTGCGGTGTCCATAATAGTTTACCATGGCTCTCTCATACAGGGCCGGATTATCCAATGGGCATTATGGGCACGTGCCCAGGGGCCCACGCGCAGTCAGGGCCCAAGCGACGGGAGAAAATAAAATGTAAAATCTAATTGTTAATTATTTAGATTAACTATTTAAGCACAAATAATCCCTCGCTGAATCGAGCGGACTGTGGGTGGCAGTAGTCTTCATAGTTTAAGTTCGGAATGAGTGAGAAAAGCAGCAGTGCACAGTTGATTTATCAGACAATCCATTACTTTTCTTCATTTATCCTGAATATGTGAATGTCCTGTAAATGACGCGAATCAGTGCTGCTCTGACAGCCTGGTAAAGTAATCATTTGTATAAGAAATCATTTGTACTGCGTATTTGTCGAACGGAGCCGTCCGCGCTTGTCCGTGGTTTGGAAGCTGCGCGGGAATGCGCGCGCGCGACAAAGACAGACGGGGAAAGTTTGTCGTATTTGCCCAGATTGCCCTTCCTCCTCTGCATCTGTGCGCAACAGTGAAACACACATCGCCAACAGACAGACAGGTAGGCACGAGCTCTTCACACAGGTCGTATTCCAGCTGTGTTTTTCTTGACTTGTGGGGAAGTCAGTGGAGATCAAATGACATAACTACCAGTACCTCAGTTTTACAGCTCCAAAAGACAATTGTTGTCTTGCTAACATGACTCATAATACGTTTTTTAAAGTGTAGATAAGCCAATAGTAACAGGCTTTAGTTTAAAGTTCAATACTTTTTGAAACAGTTTCAGTTGCTTTATTTTTTATTTTGTCAATCTATCTGTAGTTTTTTCCCCCACTTTTTTTTGCAGCATTCTTCCTGTGAAATTAACAATAACAGCAACCCTCCTTTTTTAGTTTAGTGTAAAGATGTGTTATTTTAACACCAAAAGAATTAAAAAGATTTACTACCACGTGCAAAATAAAACACATTATTAGTAAAACTGTACCCTCTCCTTGGCGCAGTCATTTATTCTAAATATATTTGAAACTAGTAGAACAGAAAACATGCACATTGTTGGCAGTATCATTTGCTGTCTTCTGTTCTTGTGATAAACACTTTGTGTGAACTGATTATTTTGTATTTTGTAGAAATCTGTAGAGTATGAAACAGTTGGGTGTGTGTGAAGGAATTAAAATAAGGAAGTTTTGTCAATATATTTAATCTTTTGTTTAAGAATTAGGCCTAAGAGAAGTGCCCTTTTTTCACTTGAGCATCTGCCCCCTGTGCAGGTCTCTGTGCAGGTCCCTGCTTGCAACAAAAATATCTACATGTACTGATATTGTCCTACAGGTAGTGATCACCGGCTGTAATGTGTCAGTGTAAATCCTGTAAAAGTAGAGGTGTTTCTAACAAAAAGAACCATATAATATATATATATATATATATATATATATATATATATATATATATATATATATATATATATATATATATAGTTTGATTGTGTGCGTGGGGGGGCCTACAAGAAATTGTGCCCAGGGGCCTCCGAATTCTTAATCCGGGCCTGCTCTCTTATGATTAACATATACAACAATTGTAAAACGTTTTCTGCAGTTACCTCAACTCTGGATTAAAAAGGTGAGTTCCGTTTAAGAAAAGTGACGCGAGCTCTTTGACGTATCGCGCAGCCAAACCTGTTATGAACCAATATCGATAAAAATGTAGATAACTTATCAGTGGTTACAAGATACATTTAATGCCTATCCCGTTTTGTAGTTTTATCACCTGAATTTTTGCGTATCTTTCTCGCTCTCTCGCTTTATAACGATGTTGCTAGGCAACGGGAACAACTACAATAGCTTATAACTGACAAATTATATTTTACGCACGCTTATATTTCTAAACTGTGCAAAATATTGAAAAAAATAATTAAACTTAGCCACTTACCAGTTGTAGATTGTGCTCCTCAGAGTTTCCATTCAGGTGAATTGATTTGTTGTGTTGTGGCTAAAAGGGATACTAGCCTCTACAGCTGCGTCCAAAATCTCGTGAGCACTTTTTTTCAGGTAAACCCAACATCTCGCGAGATTTGGTCGTAGCTGTATTTCAAACTGCTGACGTTTTTGAACAGGACAGGGGATGCCTATGCCCAATGTTAATGGCTACAAAGTGTGATAGGTAAGTGTAGGAATCTTATGTAGGGATGTAACGATTAAATCGCGTGTCCCGTTAAAAATGCCTGTCTGAAATCGATTCTGAATCTGAAGGCTGCGGCACAGCTTGTGCGTGCACTACGGCATTTGGTCAGTAGGAAGTCCTTATCAATGTAAAATCATGATGAGTCGTTGTCGTTTATAACGCATAACGTGCATTTAAAAAAGCAACACTCGTTAAATAAAAATCATTTAAAATATTCTTTATTATCATGAAAACACCTGGAACAATTTGAAGAACAGCGTTTAAGTATTCCTGTGGACATTTCCTGGAGTGGCGTTTGTGGTGCTGCTTCTTCTGTGGCACAAAGGGAGTTTCTGCAGGAGAGCGCCCCCTGGCGTTCGGATGTGCCGTGATTTCACCGTAATTCATTCAAATTCATTCACTAAGAAAACGCGCATTTTCATGGTTAAGCGTTACACCCCTAATAAAAATATACAAATTATTTAAATTTTTATTTTGATTATGATTTCTTGAGAAAGACAAAATTTATTGTTGTTATTATTTTTATTTGTTGTTACTTACAATGCAATTAGGTAAGAATTTTTGTTTTTTTAAACTTACGTGAAACTTGAGCTTCAGCTGTCTCAGGTAGCGCATATTAGCCACAAAATGCTACATGGTTTGTTAGAGTAGGTTGTCCTCTACCAAATAAGTCCATTTACAGCGTTTTATTTGGTTTTGTACATGAATAATTCTTATAAATATTTATTGTATGTGCAAAACATAACAAAGTACTTTATATGAAAAATTTCTTTCTCAAGGTTGGACACAAAAGTGCTGGACACCACACTGGACTGAGCAGACCAGACTACACCAGACCTTAAAAAATATTATTTTATTATTATTGTATTATATTTATTATTATTGTATTATATTTATTACAACATTTTATTGTTACATTTTATTTTTTATTATTATTGTATTATATATATTGTTTATTGTATTATATTTATATGTAATTATTGTAAATATAATGGTGATGTGCACTTGTTACATTCTATGTCACTTAAATAAAATATGTTATAACCTTTACTGTGTTTGTATAAAAGGTTCCTAATTTGGATGACCTCATCCATTCAAAAATCACACTATAGCTTCCATAAAAATAATAGATTACCTTAATATGTCATTCTCACAGTCAACTTTCATTTCATCCCTAACTTCCCCTCCTTATATGGTGATATCATAGTGTGGTAATCTGAAGCCTGGCCTTGATACATAAACACACGAAAATTCAAGTAGGTTATGATGAAAAATGAACACTAGCACTCTTCAGTTTTTCTTTAAAACTTTATTAAAGGGTCTATTAAAGCACAGTCTTTTAAAGCAAAACCTGGTAGATATGCTTGTACTTCAGTTTATACCAAAAATAATTCACAGATAATGATAATATCCTGGATTAAAGAGCTACCTAGCTTGTTGTGTCATAGCCTTGTCTGGCTCAGGGTCCCGTCTGTACTGTAAAAAATAATATGCCATATCCACTAGATAAAAGTGTGGCAACAGATTACAAGCAATATCATTAATTAAATTCAACAAATAAAAATTGAGTTAAAATTAACTTAATAAACTCCTTAATATTAACACATTCAAAAAGATAAACTGCAATTTGCAAATATTTTTTTTTATTACAATTTAAACACAAATATTGGGTATACTAGACAAAGAACTAGCACTATACAATAAGAAATAATATGCCATATCTATTTAATAAAAATTTGGCAACAGATTATTAGCAAAATCATTAATTAAATTTAACAAATAAAAATTGAGTTAGAATTATTCAATAAACTATTTAATAGTAACCCATTCAAATAAATAAACTGCAATTTGAAAAAAAAAATCAATTTAAACAAAAAGTATTGGGTATACAGTACAAAGAACTAGCACTATACAATAAATGCTACTCAATTATACTATTTTGATCTAACAGCATGATTTAAAATTAAGCTTTTAAACTTCAAAAGGACTTTTAATGGGATCCAGTTTTATTTTTTGTATCTTAAAATATGCTTTTTGATTTTGTATATTGTTGTTATATACATAAACTAACAAGGCTGAAATAACCTGAAAGCTGTAGGGAAGGAGGCCAGAAAGTGTTTTTTTTTAATGGACACCTTTGGAGGAGAGGCTTCAATAAGCTGAATCAAATGCTTTTGTGAGGAAACTAAGTATTAGATGCATGTTAAATGAACCGAAAGCATGTTTGTTAATCAATCAACATGTTCAACACTTAACAACAAGCCTATAGGACCACCTTTAATGTTTACCAGCTGGGTTCTTCTGAGGTAAATGTATGTATGTATGTATGTATGTATGTATGTATGTATGTATGTATGTATGTATATAAATATATATATATATATATATATATATATATATATATATATATATATATATATTTAAGCAATATCGCTCGAGTAGGAGTGTGATATAGCTCTATATCATCACGGCTGTGATTAGGCCAGAGGCACGAGGCCGTAGGCAATCACAGCCGTGATGATATAGAGCTATATCACACGACTCCGAGAGCGATATTGCTTTTATACAACAGTTTGACGGCACACGTTTGAAAAACGTAAACTAGAAAACAACAACGGAGTTATTTTAAAAGCCTCTTTGTTTGAGAACTACTTCTTCCGCCACGGATTTGAGGGCGGCCAGAATGACAGGTAAAACTTTCGGCTGCTTTGAAGCTCATAACAACTCAATGGACGGAAAAGCTGTTACTTTATATTACCGTTTCTTGGTCACAAAGTGTAGTTTTAAGATTAGTTCAGTCGAGAATGTATATGTATTATATTTAAATCTGCAGTCGATTAGTAAAGATAGCGCCTGTTTGAACGTTTGCTTAGTGAGATTCGGTACGAATGAGAACCAAAGCATGAGCGGACGTCAGTGTTCACTCGCCCCGCTGACCACCGCCCTCTCTGGGCTACATCTCTGACAGAGATACCCTGGCTCAAATGTTGGCCTTGTTTGTTTATGATCGTCAAAATGAGATCAAATCAGCAGTATTTGGTGTCATGATCAAACTATTACTTGTTTTTTAATTCATATTTAGTGTCTTTTGTGTTGTTATTGTTTTGGCGCAAGTTAAAAGTTAATAAAACTACTTGTATAACGTTACTATTGCTTTCTCATTTATTCTTAACGTGATATGAGCACTCGATTATTATTATTAAACTTTGTTCTTGTCAGTACTATATAAAACGGTTTTTTATAAGTGTCAGAGAGATGTTTTTGCATGCTGCTTATAAATAACGTTATACCAGTGCCGATATCTCATAACATGTTTTAATAGTCACGTCACGATAAAGTAAATGATCAATGTCCACATTGATGATCTTTGAAGGAATAATAACTTCCGATTGGGGATTTACAGACTGATTTATGAGCTAGTAAACTAATGAGACACACGGAGAGTGATTCACACAGCGCGTCTGTGTTTTTCCATTCAGAGATGAGCCTGCTTAGGACCTCCATTCACTAGGTGGCGGAATGATACGAAACGTGAAGCGGTTACAGTGCCGATATCAGCACAATATCGCATAGCTCTAAGCCAATCAGATTCGAGAACCAGAAATAACTGTTGTATAAATAAATAAATAAATAAATAAATAAATAAATAAATAAATATATATATATATATATATATATATATATATATATATATATATATATATATATATATATATTCACCGGCCACTTTATTAGGTACACCTTACTAGTACCGGGTTGGACCCCCTTTTGCCTTCAGAACTGCCTTAATCCTTTGTGGCACAGATTCAACAAGGTACAGGAAACATTCCTCAGAGATTTTGGTCCATATTGACATGATAACATCATGCAGTTGTTGCAGATTTGTCAGCTGCACATCCAGGGCACGAAGCTCCCATTCCACCACATCCCATAGATGCTCCATTGGGTTGAGATCTGGTGAAGAGGTTGAGCACAGTTAGAGTTGGGGTCGTGCACCCTTGATGATTCTTTTGAATTGCGGCGAAGAGGTTGAGCACAGTTAGAGCTGGGGTCGTGCGCCCTTGATGATTCTTTTGAATTGCAGCGAAAAGGTTGAGCACAGTTAGAGTTGGGGTCGTGCGCCCTTGATGATTCTTTTGAACTGCGGCGAAGAGGTTGAGCACAGTTAGAGTTGGGGTCGTGCGCCCTTGATGATTCTTTTGAACTGCGGCGAAGAGGTTGAGCACAGTTAGAGTTGGGGTCGTGCGCCCTTGATGATTCTTTTGAACTGCGGCGAAGAGGTTGAACACAGTTAGAGTTGGGGTCGTGCGCCCTTGATGATTCTTTTGAACTGCGGCGAAGAGGTTGAGCACAGATAGAGTTGGGGTCGTGCGCCCTTGATGATTCTTTTGAACTGCGGCTAAGAGGTTGAGCACAGTTAGAGTTGGGGTCGTGCGCCCTTGATGATTCTTTTGAACTGCGGCGAAGAGGTTGAACACAGTTAGAGTTGGGGTCGTGCACCCTTGATGATTCTTTTGAACTGCGGCGAAGAGGTTGAGCACAGATAGAGTTGGGGTCGTGCGCCCTTGATGATTCTTTTGAACTGCGGCTAAGAGGTTGAGCACATAGATATGTATAAGGCTAGATGGCTCAAGGCGGAGTCCCTAACGGCATCACCTGGCGGCCATCTTAGGACAGGGCGCTCGCTCACTCGTAGCATTGAGTTTAATGGTGCAGGTACTTTTAAATGACCATAACTTGCTCAATTTTCTACCGATTTTCAAACGGTTTGGGTTTTTACAAACGTTATTAACGTGGCTATAATTCTGGATGCTTTAACATGTTTCATGAATTTATTTTTTATTTTTAGCATAGGTATGCAGTGTCATAGGTACATCTTTGACGTTTGTAACAAGCCAAACCGTTTGAGAATCGGTAAAAAATTAAGCAAGTTATGGTCATTTAAAAGTACCTGCATCATTAAAACTCAATGCTACGAGTGAGCGAGCGCCCTGTCCTAAGATGGCCGCCAAAATGCGGACGTTGCACTCAATTGGCCAGCAGCGCGGACGAGCCATCTAGCCTTTATATCTATGGTTGAGCACAGTTAGAGTTGGGGTCGTGCGCCCTTGATGATTCTTTTGAACTGCGGCGAAGAGGTTGAACACAGTTATGCTGAGTCCCAATTCGCATACTATCCGTCCTAAATAGTATTCGAAACTAGAATTAGTACGTCCCAAAACGTAGTATGTTGAAATGAGTATCCCAAAGATACCCGGATGGTCTACTATTTCCGGTTAGATTTCGAAGTGCAGATCGATCCACACTCTAACGGCTAATATTGCCCACAAACCAGTGCGTGCGGGAGGGAGGAGCTTTGTGGTGATGTAAATATGGCAGCCAGACGCAGCAGCGGAGATGCGCCCTCAGCTTTTAAGTGTAAGAATTCAAATGTTTAACCCTAATTAAAGTTATCTTTCATTGTCTCCTAATATTCGGTTGATGTTGTGAAAATAAAGTACCATGGCTGTAGTACTGTGTCATGCATGTGTCTTTTTTATGTATTTCTTTTTATGTTTCTGTCTTAGATTTATACCTTACTATAAACCCTTATGAAAATAAACACCTTTTACTACACTAATCATAGTTTAACCACACTGACTTATTTGTAGTAATACTGTGGCTGTACAAATGTTAACTTTATTAAGAAATATGGTTACTAAACTTTTACTATAGTAAAAGCATGGTTCATTTTCATCGCGGTATTTTTGATTTGCATACATAAGTATAAAATAGGCATAAAATACGTTAAACAATAGTTATACTATAAACTTTAACTATTTTGACTTTAAAATAAGTAGCTTTCGTTACACACATTGTTGCACATGAACATCATAACCAGCCGCCTCACAAACGACCTGCGTTTGGTGTGCGTAACTAGGCAACCACGTTGTCGTTCACGTTGCATGACGTCATCGAAGTACGTCCCAGAACGTGCATACTCTTTTGATACACACTCAAAAGTACGTACATTTTCCTCACAAAAACAGTACATACTTTTAGGTCGTAGTATAAGTAGGCGAATTGGGACTCAGCATTAGAGTTGGGGTCGTGCACCCTTGATGATTCTTTTGAACTGCGGCGAAGAGGTTGAACACAGTTAGAGTTGGGGTCGTGCACCCTTGATGATTCTTTTGAACTGCGGCAAAGAGGTTGTAATATGACTTTCCTTAAGGATGCACGGAGGAAAAACAGTTACATTTGACATAACTGCGGTGTCTGTAATAGTTTACCATGGCTCTCTCTTATGATAATACAACAATTGTAAAACTTTCTCTGCAGTTACCTCAACTATAAAAAAGTTGACGCGAGCTCTTTGACGTGTCAGCCAAAGCTGATCTGTTTCGACCTCACTCTGACCGTCACTACGGTCCAATAGGATGATAACCTTCGTTCCGCCTTCTCTCGAGACCTTATGTAAACAAAGTCATGCCCATGACCCCGGAAGCGGAACGTCACGCGCTATAAAAGGCGCATTAAACTTCCGGCTCGTTCTCTTTACCTTTCTCGCCTATAGAGACCTGGTACAGGTAGGAAACGAATTAATATTTCATCATTCAATTCATCACCCAAGTGGTGCAGGTGCCTTGTGCCCCTGTGAATTGTGATGTCTATTTGTATATTTGTATATTTGTATCTGTACCAATCACTTAATTCATGCTGTTTGTACTTGAATTGTGATGTTTATTATTTGATATTTTGAGGCTAGTTTTTACATACTACCCATGCAATATTTTAGATACAAACACTCAATTTCTGCTATATGTGTTTGAGTTGAGATAGTTGCATTGTATTATTCAGATATGCTGAGGCTACTTTATAAACATATTAGCCTTTCAATATCATGGATTATTTCTGTTTTTTTCTCAGAGTGTACATCATTAACGTAGTATATATACTGCATTTCAAAAGTTGGTGAGTATTATTTCCCTTTGGAACCCTATATCACTGTTCGCAGTTGTTGGGGTATAATAAAGGCCTCTTAAGTACGTTCGCGTACAGGCCTTTTTCACCTTTTGTGGGCTAGATACAACCTTTGCTGCTGTTCGCAGTCAGTGGGATTGTGTGTGGCCTTACCTGGTGTGAGATTATCATGGCCTCTCATTGCTGCCGACATTGCCAATCAGCAATGGACCCTCGAGATGGGCATAGGGAATGCCCTTCATGCCTGGGGATGGCACATTTGAGAGAGGATGTGGATAATCCCTGCAGTGCGGCTTGTGACCTGCCCAGAGAGGAACGAATTCACCGTGCTAAGGGAGCAGGCAGTTCTGTACCTGAGCACAGTAAAGAGAGGGAACGCTCATCAGACAAGCATAGTCGTAAGCGTCCTCATAAGCACTCACATGATCGCCATGAACCACATAAATCAAGGCATGAGAAAGTGGTAGATGTGGCTAAACGCCCAACTCCTGCTCCACCAGCAGAGAGTGGCAACACAGACACTCAACTAGAGATCCTGGCTGCTATTCAGAGTTTAGTGCAGAGGATGGACCGAATTGAAGCTCGTCACTCAGCTTCACCATCACTACCTCCTGGTCAGGAATACGTTCCTCCACCTGCACAGCAAGGTAATCCTGAAACTGACGCAGAGGAGGCTGATGTATTATCTCTTCTTGCTCCCTACTCGCTGGTTGATGATGCACAGCAGGCAGATGGAGAGAGCCAAGGAGAGGGACCCCATTCAGATTCTGCCGAAGTGGATGGCGAATCAACGGGAAGAGACGATTTTCCAGCAAATACTCTTATTGCTAGAGTAATTAGTGCAGCAAAAATTCTTTGTTTGCAGCCTTCTGTGCCTGACCCAGCTCCTGTCGGGGGTATTTGGGAAGGCATACCACAGACTAATTTTCCATCTTGCATTCCAGTAGCAGATGATTATACCTCAATGTTGAGGACAGCATGGAAGAAACCATCTCAAAAGCCCCAATTCAATGCAGGCTGCAGACGTCTGGCCAATGCCAGTTACCCAAAAGAAACGGGACTGGGGGACATGCCACCAGTAGAACAGGAAATAGCATCCTGGACAACTTTGGGACCAGCCTATGCATCTGCTAACCCTCGCTGTCCCAAAAAGGAGTGTGCGAAAACTGACCGTCTGATCTCGCGATCCTTTAATGCCACTGCACGTGCAGCTTGTACAGGCAATGCTTTGGCCATCCTCTTGGCAGCCTTACGGAAAACAGTAAGTGCAAATGACCAGTATTCTTGGAACCTTGTTGATTCTGCTCTGGCGGCTCACTCACAATTGACACGAGATGTGGGAGAGGCGATGTCTTCGGCTGTTTTATGTCGTAGACAGGTATGGCTGGCACAAACTTCTTTGCCAGAGACCATAAGAAGCGAACTAATGAATTTGCCAGTAATTCCCGGTCACGTTTTTAATTCAGATTCCCAGGAGGTGCTGGATAGGGCTGAGCGCTCCATCACAACAAGAGAAGCGGTCCAGCGAGCTTGTCGTAAACCAGCTCCAGTCTTCAGACCGAGGTCGAGAGAAACACAAAGGCCGCAGCAACCTGCTTGGTCTAGACACACAAGTGGCAATCCTGTTAGTGTTCCGGGGCAGAGCTTTCATGCCCAAAGACAAAATCCTGCCCCGTATCCCCAGAGGAGATTTCAGTTGGGAGAGAGTGGTCTCAGACCAGTGGGTTTTATCCACAATAACTCACGGGTATCGGCTACAGTTTCGACGGCGCCCCCCCATTTTCAAGGGTCAGAATGACCACTGTCAAGGACCCACTATTGGAGCCCGTATTGAGGGAAGAGGTACAAGCTCTGTTGCAAAAAGGAGCAATCGCAAAAGTGCCCTTCAACGCACAACAGACTGGGTTTTATTCAACCTATTTCATAATTCCAAAAAAGACGGGGGTCATCGCCCCATTCTGGATCTCAGGCACCTCAACCAGTACTTAAAAATTCTTCCATTCAAGATGATTCATACAAAAATGGTAATGCAGTCCATAGGTGCAGGAGAATGGTTCACATCCCTGGATTTAAAGGACGCATATTTCCATATTCCAATTTGTCCAGAGCACAGGCCTTTTCTCCGCTTTGCTTTTCAAAACCAGGCTTTTCAGTTTCAGGTTCTACCATTCGGCCTGTCTTTGGCACCAAGAGTCTTTACTCGGGTGATCTCAGCCGCCCTAGCCCCCCTTCAGCTGCGCGGTATCAAGATCCTGCCATATCTGGACGATTGGTTAATTTGTGCTCCTTCTCGAGAGCAGGGGATCAGGAACACAGAGGAGGTACTAGCTCACATTCAGTTCCTGGGGTTCACAGTGAACTGGGAAAAGAGCAGTCTCCAGCCTCAGCAGCAGGTGAAATTCCTAGGGCTATATTTCAACTCCATAACAATGAAAGCATGTCTCACTCCCCAGAGAATAGACAGCCTACAGAAAGCGTTACATCACTTCCAGAAAGGGAAGCTTGTAACCGCTCACAGAGTTCAGAAGCTTGTGGGACTGTTGGCGGCAGCATCAGTGGTGATTCCCTTAGGCCTACTAAGGACACGCCTGATACAGAGATGGTTAAATTCTTTTCATCTTCATCCAAAGAAGGACAGAAGAAGGAGGCTGCTGGTGACAAAGGCCTGCATGCGGGCCTTACTTCATTGGAGGGACAAGGACTTTCTCTGCAGGGGAACCCCACTGGGCAATCTTCCTCACAGAAGATCAGTGGTGACAACAGATGCATCACTGACAGGCTGGGGAGCTGTTTGGGAAGGCAGGTCAGTAAGGGGCAAATGGGATCACCCTTGGTCATCAGAACACATAAATGTGCTCGAACTGAGAGCTGTTCATCTCGCACTCCAGGGTCTGTTACCATTTCTACGCCACAAGCATGTGCTAGTGAGAACGGACAGTACCTCAGTAGTTTACCACATAAATCACCAAGGAGGGACAAGGTCACTACGCTGTCTCCAGGTAGCAACGAACCTACTGACATGGTCATGGCCGCAGCTGTCCTCACTGAGAGCAATACACATCCCGGGTGTGACAAACAGAGCAGCCGACATTCTGTCCAGAACAGGGCCTCTCCCAGGAGAATGGCGGTTGAACACGGAGGTAATAGCCCAAATTTGGACCCGATATGGGACAGCTCACGTAGATCTCTTTGCCTCCAGGGAGACAACCCATTGCCGGGGATGGTACTCCCTCACGGTACAAGAGGGCAGTTTAGGCCTGGATGCACTATCACAAGAGTGGCCGACAGGCTTACTATATGCTTTTCCTCCCTTTCCTCTGATTTGCCAAGTCCTCCAGAGGATCAGGGAGAGTCATTGCACAGTTCTACTAGTTGCTCCACGGTGGCCGGGAAGACCATGGTTCCCAGACCTAGTTCAGCTGATTCAGGGTTCCCCGTGGCAACTCCCATCACGGGCAGATCTCCTATCCCAAATAGACGGGCAGATTTGGCATCCAAACCCGATGGCACTACAATTGTGGGTATGGCCTCTGCAGAGTCCATCCCTCAACAACTAGATGAAACGGTACGCGAGACACTGAATAATGCCAGAGCTCCATCTACTCGGGCTAATTACTCCATAAGGTGGAGAATTTTTTCTGAATGGTGTGTAGGCATAAATGTTGACCCAGTAACTTGCTCTGTGCCACTTGTCCTTAGATTCCTACAGGCTCAACTGGACCAAGGCAAAGCAGCCAGTACAATCAGGGTTTATGCTTCATCTATTTCAGCATCTCATGGGGGAGTGGATGGCCAACCAATAGGCCGACATCCCTTGGTAGGTCAGTTCCTGAAGGGAGCTCGTCGCTTATGTCCAAACCGCTCTTTGCGGGTACCCAATTGGGATTTGCCTTTTGTACTAGACTCTCTCACTAGGCCCCCATACGAGCCTATGGCTGATACAGATTTAGAAGCTTTGTCTCTAAAGACCGCTTTTCTTTTGGCTATATGCTCCGCTAAAAGGGTAGGAGAATTGTGTGCGCTATCTATTAGTGATGAATGTTTACGCTGGAGGCCGGATGGCTCCGGGGTGACGCTCTGGCCCAACCCGGCCTTTTTACCTAAAGTACTTAATCCTCAGTTCAGGAATCAGGTTCTGGAGGTAGTTCAATTTCAACCCCCGTCACAGGCAGATCAGCAGAATTTGCTCACCCTGTGTCCAGTAAGGGCATTGCGCTCTTATGTAAGATTTACACAGACCCTGAGGAAGTCTCATTCTCAGCTTTTTGTTTGCTATGGAAAGGCTAGATTGGGGTTGCCACTTTCTAAGCAACGTTTGTCACATTGGTTGGTTAAGGTTATTTCCCAGGCTTATAAGGGAAAGGGGTTACCAGTCCCTATGGGAACACGAGCCCACTCAACCAGAAGTGTAGCTACCTCATGGGCTGCACTTAAAGGAGTTCCGGTGGGGGAGATTTGTGCTGCAGCATCATGGTCTACACCATGTACATTTGCTAAATTTTACAGAGTTGACGTAACTGCCAATACGCCTGTCAGCACTGCAGTTTTGATGTCTGTTGCCCAGCGAGGTTTGAATAATTCGGAGTCTGTAGTTCCTCGCGACCCTGTTGACATGAGTCATCCTATTGGACCGTAGTGACGGTCAGAGTGAGGTCGAAACAGATCGTAAGTTATGAATATAACTATGGATCTGTGAGACCGAAGGATGACCGTCACTATCCTTGTCGCTCGGAACACTGGGCGTTCAAGGTAAGAGAACGAGCCGGAAGTTTAATGCGCCTTTTATAGCGCGTGACGTTCCGCTTCCGGGGTCATGGGCATGACTTTGTTTACATAAGGTCTCGAGAGAAGGCGGAACGAAGGTTATCATCCTATTGGACCGTAGTGACGGTCATCCTTCGGTCTCACAGATCCATAGTTATATTCATAACTTACGTTATGAACCAATATCGATAAAAATGTTGATAACTTATCAGTGGTTACAAGATACATTTAATGCCTAACGTTATCCAGTTTTGTAGTTTTATCACCTGAATTTTTGCGTATTTTTTCTCGCTCTCTCGCTTCATAACGATGTTGCTAGGCAACGGGAACAATATTGACAAATTATATTTTACACACGCTTACATTTCTAAAATAATTAAACTTAGCCACTTACCAGTTGTAAATTTCTGTTCCTCAGAGTTTCCATTCAAATGAAATGATTTGTTGTGGCTAGAAGGGATACTAGCCTCTACAGCTGCGTCCAAAATCCAGTAGCGCCTCACTGCAGAACACAACATCCAGGGGGCGGGGTTGGATCCAGATCCAGAGATCCCATTGGTCGGCAGTTTTACCACAAGACACGTCATACACGTGTTGCTACATTACAATTACCGCATTAAGTCGTAACTAAATTAAGTTATTCTTTTGACATAAAAACGAACTTAACTTATGACTACAATAAAAGTAGTGCCTTTAGGGTGAAATGTAAGTTTTTTTGCTATAATGTTTTGGAGTAAAACATTTCGGGTAAGCCTAGAGTAATCTTACCACATGCAGTTTAAGACCTATGAATGGATACAATAAAAATATGCATAATTATTAAAATATATAGGCTATGATTTAGAAATTAATGAATTGAATGTTTATCTTGTATGGACTTTTTAAGGCGTCTTTGCTTACAGCCATTAGGAAACAGGTTTACCTCGTAGACGGTTTACTTTAAAAAAATATATTTTTTATATATATTTCGTATAGGAATAGCTGTGTAATAAGTGGGATAATAATGTACGAATAAATCCCTTCAGTGATATCACACTGTCGGTAACGTGTTACACCTAAATGTGATACTTTCTAAATTATGAATCTTTCTCGACTATATTATTAATCAAACGTATACTTAAATTGATAAGAGCAAACGTTGACGACCACAGGTTGCAACTAATTGCGGGCTGCAACAAATATACCATAGACTGTAAAAAAAAGATATAACATAACAAAGTACTTTATGTGAAAAATGTATTTTACTCCTCTGACTTGAACGGGACTTCCCCGCTCGCTCTTCAACGTAAACAAATGGTTGTTTTTTCTGGCGTTTACTGCCACCTGCTGGTAACAACCAGAACTGTCTCCGGTCTTATAGACCACAAAAAGCTTGAGAAATCCACTGCCAAAGACAGGGTTTATAACACAAAATTTCCTAATTTGATGGACCATTCCTATTCTTGATGGAGAATAACTTTTGCATTCATCAGAATAGAGCCTATTTTCCTTTTTCCTCTAAAAGCTGACATTTGCTGGAATCAAACAAAACTGTCTGCGCCTTTTTATTTTTGTGTTTATTAGAGGACTGACAACACATACAACCATGTTTAGCACTTTCACCAGTGTTTTATGTAATTTCAAAGGGTTTTCTGTAAAATGATACCAAATTCTTGTATGTACACCTCTGCATGTGGGTATGGGAAGCTTTTGAAATTGGATTGGCCATATCCAGGTGGAAATCCCCAAAATAGCCTTTGAGGTTAAAGAGGTTAAATAGATGATATCTTTATGAACCTACCGCAGATTTTTGCTTTAAAAACATACATTCTGGCCTGAAAAGCTTTCAAAACTTTGAATTGTGGCACAATAACAGTAATATTTCCTAAATCTGTCAGGTCAGCGCCCACGACCTGCTTATCAACCTGAAATGGTTTTTAACTTGATTTAGCTTGCATTTCAGCACAATGTTATGTGTTTGGTGTCTGTGTAAATGTCTGTGTGTGGGTGGGGTCAAAGGTCAAGACAACAAACAGTCTGGACATACTATCCATTAGATACATGTCGTTTGTGGGATTGTTTTATGTGGGTGCTAGTAGTCTACTTTTTCCAGTTGTAGGATTAACAAATTTTAGCTGGAGATTTATGCTGGTCCACTGTATTTGTTATCTGACAAGAGAACAAGAGCATTACGTCATTGGCCAGATCCCAAAACAATCTCTTGGCAGAAGCAGGGCCGATAGAAGAGGCAAGTAAGATGTTTTTCAATAGGCTGTTGTTGCAGTCAGCGCTGTATCCTGTAGTTGCTGTGTTTTTTCCAGACTTTCTTTGAAAGGATGGGATTTGGGAGGAGAGGTGGGGTTAAAGGTCATCACACACTAAGAATATCAGGATTCAAAGGTGCCTTAGTTTCTCATTAAATATGGAAGTGAATACAACTCCCATTGGTCTGAGAGTCCCTTGACCTGAGCGCTAAATATTGTACCCTAAATTTGTGAGCAAATTTGCTCTTTTTAACACATGCCTAAATACAGAATTATTTCAGTGTTACTTTGTTTATTCAGGTTTGTATTTAATATTTAGATTTTACCCTTGATGGTAATACCATTGCCTGCTGCTGCTATATATAGGGTTCTATCACCCCTTGTGACAAAGCATACAGTTTATGTATATTAAGATGTAGGTAAATATTTCTGCATTGCAAATAAATAATAAATAGAGCATCATTTAAAAGGCTAATTTATGACCCTACTAGTCAATTTTATAAGCAATTGTAGATTCTTTTTAAGGTTCTTATTTTCTTTGCTTAGATTTGTATTCTTTTTGAATGTATTATTTAAAGTTCTGTACAAATTTATTTTTGCATACGAGATTTAAGTATCATTTTCACTTGATTCAACTGATTTCTTCTGTTTACCAGAATACATCAAATATTAAACACAGCTTATCAGAATCTGTATTTCAAATCCTAATGCCAATACTCTTATACTGGTTTACATTTTAAACATTTGTAATAATAAATTTTGAATTTCGTAAGTGAACTCGTAATGAATATTCATGTTGGACTCCTCCAGGCTGTATTAATATTGCATAACTCATTTGTTTCTATTACATAGTTAAAAGATTGTTTGGCATGACTTAAAACAACTATTATAGGGGTGATTGATATTGGAGGTACATTTGGTGTCCAAAGACATTATTTTATCAGCTATTTTCAAATTGTTTTATTTTACATTATTTTAATAATTTGGTAATCATGAATCACATGACGATGTTATAAGCCATAATAATATATTAACCTGTTGTTTGAATTAGTCAGTGTCAATTCTGTTACCGTCAAACTGTTACCATAGAGTAAAAGACGAAGAGTGGTCGGTTTATGATTGACAATATAAATTAAACACAAATCTTTTAATAAAAACAAAGCAATTTTTTTTAATTCTAAAAAAGAGTGTTTTTTCCTGTGTCCTCTTAAATAGGAAAATCATAACACACTAGCTGGACCTGCTTAAAATAAATACAGTTAATTAAAAAAACAAAATGCAAACTAAGAAAATAAATAAACTGAACACAAGTTATGCAGGCACACACTGCTACTCCATCCACTTCCGGTCTCAGACAGCACTGTTATCCTCAGACGGTACATGATCAGTGACGTCTCGTGACAGCTCATCCGAGGGGCGCTAATTCAAAATATGTGTTCGGAGTTTCATGTGTGTTGCTTGCGTTTTCAAAATATGTGTTTGTTTCGTCATGTGAACCATGTGCATCACGTGTTTTGTCAAAGTAACTGCCTGCTGCACACGCGTCAAAACCGTTTATGATAAAAGAGACGCCCACGTTCACAAAATACTCGTAAGACATTCACTTAACAGTAAACTCTGATTACGCATGAGATTAAGCGAGTATCTGGCAAATGCGAGCGTCTCCTGTATCACAAACCCCTTAGACACGTCTGCAGCAGGCACTTATTTTGACAAGACACGTGATGCACATAAAATCACTCGACGCACAGAACACATATTTTGAAATCACAAACCACACACATGACGAACTTTGCATCGAGCGCCTCGGACAAGGCGAAAAAAGTCACCGGCTGCCACTGTACATAACGGTTCTGTGCTTCTGCAGTTACTCCTATCTTCATGTACATGCAAAAATTTGACCATACTTCGTGTTGACACACACACACACACACACACACACACATTCTGGTTTCCATGTTTTGTGGGGACATTCCATAGACGTAATGCATTTTATACTGTACAAACTGTATATTCTATTCCCCTTACCTAACACTTTTTACAGAAAGTATATTTTCATGGCCTATAACATTTTGTGATCCATAACAATGATTACCAAATTAAAGTATAACACTTTTTTTTAATTATTGAAGTATAACTATTTAAATTTTTTTTTTTTGAAAATTGACTTTGAACAGCAAATGTATCTGCAATTATATAATCACCTATAAGCTAGAAATATAACTGCATGTCTGCAGTCTGATTTATAGATTTGTCCATGTGGTCATATCAAGTCAGACATGAGTTCAATGTTTAAATATACAACCACAAAGAAAATATTTTTTAAATTCATGCACTGATTTTGTTTTTGAATTAAAATGTCATTTATTTTAGTTAACAGTGATGAAGCCCACACTTGTTTTAAACCATTTTGTAATTAAAGTTCAATTTGCTTTAAGATCTGAATTATTGAAAAATTCCACCCTGGATTCATTTAGGCCTCTCTGCATCATGTTGATGGATGAGCGCGGATATGCTTAATGCCAAAAGAGGTTGGATGCACTATTGTGCAGACACAGGCCGGTGATGTTTTCTTTGAAGACCATATTGCTGATAACAGACATCATGAAACATAATTCTGTATGTTAGTTTTACCTGTAAAGAGGACAACTCATGTGAAAAATTGACTTGTGTCATCAAACTATGTCTGCTTTAAATGCCCCTATGTGATTTAAATGAAAAAAAAAAGTTAGATTCTTGTTCAAATAAAACATTTATTGGTGAAAAACAGGCTTGTGGCATTAAAAGGACAAATATATTAAACTAAGTTTATTATTATATAAATTAAATTAAAATTAAACTACAGTATATAAAAATGCACTTCCCCTATTTAAGTTTTGAACATGTAAAAATATACAAAAATAGATTATTAATAACCTGTGTAACTTAGGCACTGCTCAATTGTTATGTGCGCTCACAGAGGAGTGACGATCGTGTATTGTATTGTGACGTCATAATGCTGGCGTTCAATAGAATGGTATATAAAGCGCAGCGCGCAGAATTTCAGTCACTCACTCATGCAGTGGTTATCTGAGCAGATGCAAAGAAAATCACAGAGAGAGACAAAACCTTTACAAAGCGAACAAAGCTTTCAAAACTTATCGAACATCATGTCCTCATCACGTTTACCCTTCGAGGGAAAAACCGATGAGTTGAAAGATGTCCATGGACTGGAAGTTAGCGGTTGTAGTGATCGGTTCCCCGAATTGATTCACGTTCAATCGTGGGATCCATCGCACACGGCTGACGGAAAGTTCATGAAGGTGTCTCGACTGAGGCACGCTGTGGACGAAAGTTCAACAGGTGAGATGCAAAATACATTTATGCTGATATTAGTTAACTGTTAGAAAATCTTTACTTTTAGTAGATTAGCGCACAAATACGCATTGTTTTAATGTCTAACTGGACACGGTTTTCGGTCAATTAAGTATATCAGGGTTGCCTCACGCATTTGGCGCGAGACACGCTCTCACTCTGCTGAATAACAATCCAGCCTAAAGAAAATATAGATTGTTTTTGTGAAGATGGAGCTTAAAGCACCATAGCTTCTTATCTGGATCTAGATTAAAACACCAGAGATGATGCACTAGTTTGAAAAGTGTGCTGTCAGGACATCTGGAGCACTGGGAGGTTTCCTGATGTGCCGCAGGGCATTGTGGGCCGACTCGCTGTTACAATAATAAAAATCACAGTAACGTTAGGCCGACTGTGTTTAATATCTTTGGTTCTACTTGCTAACTGCTGTTCAAAATACAAAAATAGTGTATCTGCCTGCTTTTAGCCGAGTAGGACTTTTATCTGATCAGAAGCCAAACAAGAATTCCCTTAATTTAATTTAAATACTTCACATTTATTTGTATGGCGGATTTTACAATGAATATTGCTTCAAATCGTCTTTACAGAAAATGCATGATTAATATATTAGAAAATAAAGGTGATTAGCAAAATTAACATGTATTAAAGGAATGATGGGGTGATTGTATTATACATGCGATTACTCCCCCCAAAAAAATCTTGCCACAACCCTGAGTATATTAAAAAGTACATGAAAATGTCTGAATATCAACTTAAATATCACACATTATGTTAATTCTAATAAGAACATTTGATAAATGGTCACAATTTTCTTGTATTTTCAGTTTATTAACTTTGGAAAAAAAGGGAGAAAGATTGTGCAGGAATACACAAGTTTACAAACACATGTATTTTCTCATTTGACCACTTATTTAACATTATGTCCTCAGCTGGTTGGCCCCTCACCAACATCGAGGCTGGCACCAGTGAGTGTAAAGATGCCCATGGACTGGACGTCGGCGGGCGCAGTGACCGATTCCCCCAATTGATTCACGTTCAATCGAGGGATTCGTCGCTCTCCGCTGATGGAAAGCTCATGAAGGTGTCCCCGACACACACTGTGGACGAAAGTCCAAAAGGTGAGATGAACTGAACGCACAAACTACATTTATACTTTTATTACATGGAAGACCTGTATTTAACATGTATATAACCACCTAAATATCACGCATTAAGTAAATGGGTTAATTTTCGCACAGTTAAATCTAACATCTGTAAATATTAAAATGGGGTCAGGTCTTCATTGTGCTAGGTTAAGCAACATGTACTCATCTGACTACTTAACATTGCGTCCTCAGCAGGTCCGTCCCTCAACTACACAGAGGGACTGGAAGCTAGTGTTCGAGGTGGCCGTGTCCCTGATCTGAATAACATCCAGTCACGGGATGCATGGCCCTCCACTAGCAGAAAGCGGGAAGACAGCCCAAATGGTACGAACTGAACTGAACATGTAAACTACATTCAAGCATTTTTAATGGAAGTGGTGTAAAACGGCAAAATACAACAATAGATAACATACATCACATTGGATGAGTATAAACATTTTCAAATAAATCCATTTTCCAATACAAATAGTATAACCTACACAACAATAGCATTGAAAACAATACAGTATACACGTAGTCACCATAACAGCTTACATTTCTTCTAATGTACAAATGTTTGGTTCTCTGTTTCAGTACAACGTGGTGAAGGGAGGAATGGCGCAGGGATCTGCGGGTTCATCAAAGGAACTTGGATGGCTGCAAAGCGCCATTTCCTCAGCCGCCACAAAGTGGAGCCTTTCGCTCCACCACTACAACCGGACACAAGTTTTTTTAATCCAAGGCTGTCTGTCCCGTGTGCATCCGATGCACGTCCGGTTATTAATGACAGTGCAGCTAGGGTTTGGTCAATGCCAGGCCAAACTTCTGACGCGGATCTCATTTCTGGAGCGGACGTCAGGTCCCATTCGGACAAGTCCCATTCGGACAGCACGTACCCTTCGTACAGCTTGTCCCTCTCCGACTATGGCTGCGGAGTTATTGGTGAGCCAGCACCAATGCTGTTTACCTTAAGCAGCGATTCTTTCCCTGATCGGTCAGAAGCATCTTGTATGGCAACTGACAGCAGCTCCAGTGAAAGCTCTTACAAAACATTAACTGTTGATCAAGGCATAAAAGGTAAGATGAAATGAGCCAAATACAAGCTGCAACAAATAATTTATATTTAATCTGTGATCAGAGATTTTTTTTACTAATTACATTTTGCTCTTCGATTTAGAGCAAGCACTATTTTTTCCTGTCGATGAGTGCGGAGCGGATCAGAGGAAAGATGTTGACAGATCGAAGCTGTTTAGCCTTAGCAGCAATTCTTTCTTCTATCAGTCGAAAGAATCTCGTCTGTCAACTGAAAGCAGCTCCAGTGAGAGCTTGTACGAAACAAACACTGTTGAAAACAGTACAAAGGAAGAACCCACAAGACTGGACAGTGATCATGGCATGAAAGGTAAGATGAAATGAGCCAAATACAAGCTGCAACAAATAATTGATACTGTGATCAGAGATGTTTTTTACTAATTACGTTTTGCTTTTTGAATTAGAAGAAATTGCCACAACGAAAAAGCAGACAGGAATCTGTGGGTATTTTAAGAGAAAGTGGGATAAAGCAATGCAAACCTTAAACTGCTGTTTTAAGGGTAAAGTGGAACCGATGGAGGCATACACAACTGCTTCTAATGAAGCTCTTTTTGAGCCTACAGAGGGTGAGTCTGATATAACTTTTTTTAGTTTATGTTTCATTTGATCACATTGCAATTGTAGTTCATGCAAGACAATCAAATAACTCATAGACAATATTATCATGTGTTGCCAGGAGTTGTGGAGTCTTACTATAAGTTTGGCAAATTGCTGGGAGAAGGAGGATTTGGATTGGTCCGTACTGGTACCCGCATTTCTGATGGCAAAGAGGTAGTGTGCTCTTACCAAATTCAAGAAACACAATATACACTACGATACACAATTTGATCACTACAACATATAGATTAAATGTCATGTACGAGGACTTTTTTCTTTTGCAGGTTGCCATTAAAATCATTTCCAGGCGGCTGAGTAGAGAGACCATTGTTATTGTGAGTGGCAAATATTATTGAATATATAATTGCTTGTGATAATATACATTTTATCTTAAATTTGCTCTTTTTTGTCTTCTCTCTTTAGCCGGGCTATTCCAAACCTCTGCCTGTAGAAGTGGCACTATTGATTAAGATGAATCAAGCTCCCATAAGTCAATATGCCATAAAAATGTTGGAATGGTTTATAGACTCACAAGACATCGTGATCATTATGGAGTACCCTCAACCCTGCCAAAGCTTGAGCCACATCATGAAACGCAATCGTACACTGAGTGAAGAAACCGCTCGTGTAATAATGCGTCAAACAGTACAGGCAGTAATAAACTGCTATGATCACGATGTCTTTCACAGCGACATCCATCCAGGCAACTTCCTAGTCAACACAGAGACGTTAGACACCAAGCTGATTGACTTCGGCTGTGGTCAGCTGTATACTGATGGCGTCTACAAAAGTCATAAGTACATAGGTGAACTGGCATTTTGTTTTCCTATAGCACAATGTGGAAATTTTTTATCCATTTTACAGATTTGCTCAACTCTGAAAATGCTTTGCTTACAGGGCTAAAAGATTTCATTCCACCGGAAGTCAGAAAGAACCGGAAGTTTCACGCCATCCCAGCAAACGTCTGGGGTCTAGGAATGGTCCTGTATGAAATGGTTAATGGATACAAGTCGTATGTGAAATCCAAAGAAGTCCAGTTTGCGAATACCAGCTTATCTGAAGGTGAATGAATAGCACTATTGAAAAGAAAATCACAGAAATGTTGAAAACGTACAGTTACAATACAGAATCCAATCTAGCAAGTATAGCAAAGGTTAAACAGTGAGACTCTCTGAACATGGAGGTTCAAATAATGTAGTCAGAGGCTTAAGTAAATAATATGAACCTCATAGTAGCCACAGTTTAGGTATGTATACATTAAGTTATGTGATGTGATCATGACTAACCAGCTCTCATCTTTACAGAATGTTGTAGTCTTATAAGACAATGTCTAGCACGTGATCCAGCCGAACGCCCCTCATTACAGCAGATCTTACAGCACAGATGGTTTAATCCAGAATGAAGTCAGGCAGGGGCTTCTGTTCATCATTGCTGTTTGTCTTGAGGTAGCGTTACAGACAGAGTAGTCAGAGTCTGTATAGAGGTGTTGAAGTGAACAGGGGACATTGTTTAGTTAACAGATTTTCTAGTCGAACGCTTGATCCTATTATAAATATAATGACTAGGTAAACAGGAGACTAAATAAAGATTTTTCTTTGTTTCCTTTTTTAAGGTTGGACACAAAAGTGCTGGACACCAAACTGGACTGAGCAGACCAGACTACACCAGACCTTAAAAAATATTATATTATTATTATTGTATAATTTTTTATTATTGTTATTGCATAATTTTTATTATTTGTTGTTAATATTATTACTGTTTTATATTTATTATTATTTTTTATTGTATCATATTTATATGTAATCATTGTAAATAGTTTATAATGATGATGTGCACTTGTTACATTCTATTGTATGTCACTTAAATAAAATATCTTATAACCTTTACTGTGTTTGCATAAAAGACTCCTATTATAGATGACCTTATCCATCCAAAAATTACACTTTAGCTTCCATAAAAATAAAAGATTACCTTAATGTGTCATTCTCACAGTCAACTTTCATTTCATCCCTAACTTCCTCTCCTTATATGGTGATGTCATAGTGTGGTAATCTGAAGCCTGGCCTTGATACATAAACACACGAAAATTCAAGTAGGTTAAGATGAAAAATGAACACTAGCACTCTTCAGTTTTTTCAGTGTGCAAATTCAAACTTTATTGAAGGGTCTATTACCTACAAGCACAGCCTTTTAAAGCAAAACCTGGTAGATATGCTTGTACGTCAGTTTACAGCAAAATAATTCACAGATGATGATAATAGCCTGGATTAAAGAGCTACCTAAACATTAGTAATATCAAATAGAAATGAAGAGAAGCACCTGCAAACAAAACTTAATGTAGAAATTAGATCCTGTTATTTCAAAATCCAAGTGTTCTTTTTTCATCTGCTTGGTGATGTACAAAAAATAGTATTTTGCTATTTTTGGTCAAATAATATAAAGTTCATTTTATGTTTTGGTCTTTTTTTAACTAAATATTCCTGAGCAGGGCCGTTGATTGAACGATTAACGAATTATAATTTTGAATTTGTAGTGAAAAGACTAAAGTGCTTTATGTTTCTAACAAAATCTATTAAAAGTTTGTGTTAACTTACTTATCAATAAATAGAGTTTCACTAAAAATTATTTTTATTCCATACAATCTTTCCAACAGAATTAGGATTAGTTTGTCATATGACAATGTCTGTGTATCAATCTAAGAGCTGGCAACATTTGATAACTGGGCCCAAAAAATGATATCAGCCTCAGAATAAGCCGACATGACATCACGACGTGTCAATCAAATTTAAATGATGTAAAACGACACACGCTCTACCACAAACTCTAATACTGAAAACTGTGAGTGCAGAACAGCAGTAGACATGCAGATGCTGTTCATTCTTTCAGAGAAGTGGGAAGAATTTAACAGTTTGGGGTCCTGTGTAAAGCTATCAAAAAATATTCAACCCTTTGGTCCATAATATCAATCTATACAACATCCCAAAGTGATGCTACTCTATAAGAGCTCCACACAACAAGCTCACCTCCCATACAAACCAATGCAATTCCCACAGGGACGAAGTGTTGCGGGACATCTGTAAGCATGATCACAGAGGGGAACGCTGAAATTATACAGGCGATACGTTTTTCATCTCGAATCCAGTGGCTTTGCTTGTCAAAAGGATGGGGTATCATGATGTCATTAAATGGGAACTTCATTGTCATGCTAATCCAGTAGTTAGAGAGGTTTACGAAGAAGAAACGCCTTTCCTTTGTGCCTAATCGCCTTAGCGCTACACCGCACCTATTAGATCTTACCACGTCTCATTTCTCTCTGTAATACAGCAGATACATCTTCAGCGGCTCAGGTAAGGGGAGTCTCAGAATCCTCTCTCTCAGAACATTAACTGGAGGCTCGGCACGGGCCGCCCCGCCTCTGCTTTTCTCATCTTCGTTGCTAGCGCCTCCCTCCTCGTCCTCCTCGGGCAGGTCTTCTCTCACCCTGCGACAACCTCTTTCCTCTTCTTCCTCCACCTCATCTTCATCCTCCTCCACTCCTCCCGGGTAGTTGCAGTCGTCCATGGCGGTGGGAATCATGGAGTCGTGGAGGACCACAGAGTTGACGCACTGCCTGTAGAAACGGCGACAGAAGCGGCGGCGTTCGAACCGGGGGCCGTAGCGGTGCATGGCTCGAGCCCCCGGGAATGAGACGCGTCTCTTCGTACGTCCTTCCCCCATGGATATGGGCTGACGCAGAGTGCGCCGGATGGCAATCCGGGAGAGGTCCTGCAATGTCCTTACCTCAAAAATGGCTGGAAGAAACAATGAAGAGAAAGAGAGTTTTTATAAATGTGTGTAATTTTACAAAATGTTTTAAATAAAATTGTTACAATAAGAGTAGTAATATGTCAAACTGTTCCATTATAAATGTACTATGGCTGACTCTATGATACAGTGATCATCACACTTCAAGATGTGACATTTACGCTGGATTGCATTTTGCATAACAGCTTGCAAATTATCCGGAATATTTTCCTTTCAAGCATGCAAATGAGTCGGGGAATGTCAAATGCGCATCGTTTTGGTGTGAAAAATCATTTGCAATGATCATTTACTCAATTGTATTGGACGTGGTGTGAGCAGGCTATGAGATGTCTGACTCTTCAGTGCACTTACGTAAAACAGCGCTTTTAGGTCTGCCATTGAGATTCTGCTTGGGCTGAACCAATGGGGCGAAGGTCACAGCAATGATTTTCTTGGTGTCCCAGGTGCTCTGACCTGTGCGGGTGATCTTGGTTAACTGCAATAAAAAAGCTTATAATAATTCCTTAAGTGAGTATTAACTACACAACATAATGTGCATAATAATTACTATTACAACGCAAATGTATTGCAAAAGAATACAAACGTTTAATTTTCTGAGATCACTTCTGAAGTTTATAAATAAACATGCACCAACCTTCTCCTCCAGGGGTAGAACTAAGATCCCGCCAACCTTTAACAGGTTCTTCATGTAGTTCTCATACTCTTTTTGGACTCCTGCACCACAGTAAACCCTGTCATACTGTCTGCTCTCTGGTGGGATCTCCAGACAGTTTCCCACAACAAAAGTGGGCTCGCAGAACTCGAACCTGCAGCCATAAAAACAAAACTGATTAAGTAATACAATTCAATGACAAGTAAAAGACTGTCAAATTCATAGTAATAGCTCACTTGTCAAAGCTGTCGCTGGTTTTGATGAAGTGGTCAAGTTTCTGATATGCGTATTCAACAACATCGGCATGTAGTTCCACACCATGATTTACACCAAACGGACCTGCAGGATTTACTAAATATGAGTTATTCATGCGACTACAAACTAAAATTTATTGCAAACCAAACCTGACTAGAGTAATCTAACCCTTAAAGGGGACATTTCACAAGACCCAAATAAATCTTGGGTGTCCCCAGAGTACGTATGTGAAGTTTTAGCTCAAAATACCATATACGGTAGATAATTTATTTTAGCATGTTAAAATTGACACTTTGTATGTGTGAGCAAAAATGGTGTGTCCTTTAAAATGCAAATGAGCTGATCTCTGCACTAAATGGCAGGGCCGTGGTTGGATAGTGCAGATTAAGGGCTGTACTATTATCCCCTTCTGACATCACAAGGGGAGCCTAATTTCAATTACCTATTTTTTTTACATGTTTGCAGAGAATGGTTTATTAACACTAAGTTACTGGGTTGATCTTTTTCAAATTTTCTAGGTTGATAGAAGCACTGGGGACCCAATTATAGCACTTAAACATGGAAAAAGTCAGATTTTCATGTTATGTCTTCTTTAACGCATGGAAGCAGACATATATAAAAATAAAGACAAATGATCTTTATAAAAAGTTTAACAAGATTGTCTCTACTGTTTAATCTAAAATGTATTATATGTAAAGCTACTTTGCAACAATGCAAAACTGTTAAAACCGCAATAGAAACGAAACTTTAAGCAACTGAAATGTTGACAGGATTTAGATTATGCCTAAATACAAAATGCTTTTCTAAGAATATAAATTCAGTGACATTATTTCTTACTATATTGGTAAATTAAAAAAAAATTACCATCATTTAGTGAGGTTTATGCTTAAAGCTAAAATTAATAATTTTTGCCTCTCTATCGCCATCTCTGTATGAATATAAAATGGCAGGTTATGTGCTATCTATATCGATACACGAGCTGAAGTCAAATTAACTCAAACTGACATTTCATGTGAAATTGTACCCGACATCTTAAATTATAAACCTGTGACGTAACCAGAACAACTGCGACCATAATTTTGAAACACATGGAGAAGTTATGGTAGCCGCCACCGGAAAAACATGTCCTCGTTGGAGACAACTTAGTTTAAAGGTTTGGGCTTCCGTAGAAACATGGCGGCACAAAATGGCAACTTCCATGTAAGGGGACCCTCGTGTATGTAGATAAAAAACGTCTCATTTTAAGGTAATAAACACATAACGGTTCATTATCAAAGGTCTTTATACACCCCTAATAATATAGTTTTGAATATTATTTTGCATTTCTGCCAAAAGATCTTTCTAAAAATTACACACTGCACCTTTAAGTAGCCTGGTCCAACCAGACTCTCGTACATTCATTTCATTTGTACAGAGAGTCTGGCCACGCTCCATTGCAAAGCGTTACTTCCGTTAAGGAGGGTCCTCTGTTGAAGTTTAAAACTATTGGATCTGCCCAGCGTCACTCTGAATCTGCCATAACCAATCCCTAACGAATCAAACTTTTCCCGAACCCCGTGGGGAGGAGGGCCATAACGTGTCTGGCGAACGACCTCAACGTCATCGTTCTTAGCCACCCCCCTCTGTTCGCTGATTGGACCTGCAGATTTTTGCCAGAGATAACGAAACTCTACTCAGCAGTCCCAGACGTTGTACTGAAGCGAAATGAAAATTAAGCAGAAGCACGTAGGAGGGCGGAGCCAGGCTCCAATTTAAGCAGAATGAATACATTATCCTGTACCTAAATCAACTAAAGAGCCACCGGGTTCATCGATTTCCAGAATTTTTATTATATTCACTTCTTTGAATTTGGCATTTCCTTAGCTCGCAAGGCCTCACGTGACAGTTAAGTGTTCATTAAATGCACACTTAAAAATCAAGCTGGAAGTATGAGGTCATCTACTTTTTGCCTCTTGTTTTACTGTTAAATTTAGGCATACTTCTCCCCTACTTTCACCTACTATATGTGACTCCGCACCACAAAACGAGTCACAAGTCGCACAGGTATATTTGTAGCAAATTGCCAAAAATACATTGTATGGGTCAAAATTATTTATTATTTTATTCCAATAAAATCATATTAAGTAATCTTCTATGTTTTTATGAAGATATTTGGTAAATGTCCTACCGTAAATATGTATTTATCATTAGTGCTATGTGCTAAGGACTTTACTTGGACAAGGCACGCCTTTTCTGCACCCTCAAATGCCAGATGTTGTATCTCACCCAAACATTGTTCTATCCTAACCATACATCCTTAAAATACAGTATTTATTCAATTTTCAGATGAATTATAAATCTCAACTTAAAACCATTTACCTTTATGACTGGTTTTGTGGTCCAGGGTCACATATAGTAGGAAGTAGGAGATGCAGCGAAACTTACAGATTGCATTTTATAAACAAGAACCAAAAACTTACCCAGTATAAGGCCCACCATGGTGCTGAGATAACCCGTCCCACTGCCAAGGTTAAGAAAAGACAGACCAGGCTGCAGGTCCAAGGCCTCCATCACCTCAGAGTAGATACACGGAGCAGACAGGTGGAGGTTCCCGTGCCGCCAAGCCAGGTCTTTATACGCACTGTCACGACACTCCTCTAGATAATATTCAGCTCTGTCAATGGCTCTGAAGGCCTTTTCCACCAGATCTGAACGGATGTAGTGGGCTTCCTTCAGGTTGTCAATCAACTCATCGTTGTCCTCGCCTGCACTGACAGCTCCGCCCATGGTGACAGGTGAAGAGCTTCTATAGACAGACCTGAGGTTTGCCTATCACTGTCTGAAAAATAGCACAAACTTAAAGAAACAGTTTATTCAAAAATAAAGGTGAGTGATGATAACAAACGATTCATTTATTGGGTAAATTATTCCTTTAAGACAAAGTATAAAAATAAAATCATACTCTTACATACAAAATTGGTGCTATTCCAAATCCCAATCCCAGGCATTACATTTCAATGACAACGCTTATTTTTTTCCTAAGTGATTTGACGTAACTATTTTCACTGGTGAATGGACAGATAGATAAAACACTGACGACAGCGCCCAGCCATATCTACGGAAACAGGACATTGAAGGTGGAGGCTTTTGGCATGGCAAAGAGAGAAACTGCACCAGAGACTTTAGCAACTGCAAAGCAACCACTCGAGATAAGTTTGACATGAACAAGCACTTTTCACATTTTCTTTAGAAAAATGTAGATTAAAATACATTTAAAAGTATGATAAGCATGGTATGGCCTGAAAATGGATTACAAACTGAAATGCAAATTTTTTTTGACAAACTGCAGACCTATTTCCCTTTTTAAATTACATTCTAATGTGTTTTTAAGTCTGTGGTCTATTATAACTCAGTGGTAGAGCATAGCGTTTGCAGCACAACAGGTCATGGGTTTGAACCCAGGCAATACACATACTGATTAAAAATGTATATCTTGTACTGCGTTGTATTTCACTTTGGATAAAAGTGTCTGCCAAATAAAACATTCTTAATATAACAACAACTTAATTCATTAATGACATGCAGACATACAAGTTTATATTTGATTTAGTTATAAATAATATGCCTAACAGATTAGCAGGTGAGAAGAGAATAATTAAAAACAATTTAATCATTTACAACTCACAGCATGTCAGGTATCTGAGCTGAAATGCCAGCCAACATAACATTCAACTTACTATAGTGCAATTTGCCTTCAGCTATTCTTCTTTCACTCTCTATTTTTAGAGGTCCGACAATGCCAAGTTAAAAAGTGGCACACTGTTATGTTCCAACAACTTGAACCCGAATCTCCATGTACAGCAGCTAGTGTTTGTTTGTTATTTTGGCAAGTAGACAAGACAGCACATTGTCTAACCAAGGTTAACTTGGTTAGCAAAGAGCACATTGTAAAAAAAAACATATAATAAAAAACAAGAAGCCACTCCAAGGTTTCTATACACTCAGGGTTTTCCTACATAGAGAATTCGGAGGCAGTCGTCTCCGCTGGATTGTATTGTCCTTTGTAACTGCTGGCTAAATTTTACAACAGGTGTCTCAAACTGCTTTCCTTCTTTGGCCAACATTTACCGTCAAAAACATAATCCGGCCCTCAGAAAGATTTTTATTTACTCGGTTTAATATTTGATCAACTTTTATGGGGCCGTTCACATGTCGCATCTAAAAATGTGTGTTAAGCGTATGCATGGGCATTATTTTGGCACCATTTAAGCCTGCAAGTGAGCCCAAATCATGATTGATTTATAAAATTGTGTTGTTTTGAAAAGAAGTAAAACATCATAATATTAATGTAGTGACAGGGAATTTTTATTTATTTATTTTACTAATAGCACTCATCAGCCATCACCTGTACCAATCAACAGGTCTTGCATACCTTATGAGCATCATCTCTTGGCTTTCTTGGCCTTCAATCTTTTCTTTAAAGACTTTCTGTCCACTCCAAACTCATTTTCTAGCTACCGTTTTTTGGACACGTGCTGTTTTTTCTAACAAATGGTACACGTTTGCAGACATCTATTATTGGTGCTAATTTGTAGGCCTATCTAAATATAGACCAAATTAATAATAAGATGTTAGTAAGGTAAGGTTAAAGGTTGGTTAGGTGAAAGCACACAAAGATCTGTCATTGTTAAACACTTTCATTTAGAAAATCATCAACGTTGGTAATTAGAAGGATTCCTCATTGAAACGTATAATGTGGGTTTAAATGGTTCAACAGTGAAAAATGGTAAACAATATTTTTTTTTTACAAATATAACATGTCTACAAATACACGCAATATACTGTGGACTAAGCATCATAGTTGTTTTCATTGTGCCTACATAAAAAAAATATTCAAGGTTAGCTTGTGTTGGCTATACTAGATTAAAATATATTCCAATAAATCATTAAAATGTAGTGTTTGTAGTTCACGTGCTTTATTTTTATATCTATCTTTCAGTAAGGTTTATAGTTTGACCCTGAGATAGCTTTCTTTTCATTTAAAAGGAAAAGATATAAAATGATAAAAGTACTATTTGTTCACAAACAAAACAATACATTTATTTCTTATTTGACATAATATCAATGCATATACCAAAGAAATGAGTGACAATTGTAGAAATGTGTTTATTTCTAAAAGAAAACATCAAAGTTTTGGGGTGTCTTTGTGTGAGGTCTACAGAAATGGCGTGCACATGAATGCGTCGAACTCAACATTACAAATATAATTGGCATGCAAAAAAAGGTCAGGAAAGTAAAAAAAAAATCACTGGATTGCTTAAAATAATGAGAAGCATAAAATGATTTTTTTCTTTTTATATTTTTGACGTCAAAGCTGAAAGTGGCCTAAAAAGTTACATGGGCCTAATGCAGGGGTCTACAACCTACAACTTTTTTTCTTTTACTTGTTGATTTTATTTTACTTGTTGATGTTTTATCATTGTTACAGTAACAAGTAAGCTAACAAAGTATTGGTACATCCCACATTAAAAATACGGTAGTATACTAACTATAATGTTTACATTGTGGTACATTACAGTAACTACTACACTTTAAACTATAGTATTCTGTAGTAACTCTAGTGAATTGGTAAACTATAGTAAACACTGTAGTATACAGAAATATTACTATAGCAAGGTTAAAAACACTATATAATCTAGGAATTTTACTATAGTAAATAGGCTACTAAAGTATACTACAGCATTTGTCCTGTGGGATCAGTGCATCTCTAATTTGAATGATAAACATTTTCAAGCAACTACAGTACTCAGTAGATTTTAGGTCAGTATTATACATTATAATAAACATATCGCTTCTGCCTAAATGCTTATCTTTGTCATGTACTACTGGAGTTATGGACCTTCACCTATTTTTAACAAACAAACAAACGTTAAGCATGTGACACCACAACACACACACGCGCGCGGTCCGTCTGACCTGAATAATATACATTTACAGTATCAAAACAAAAAAAATAACGTTGGGTTGTTACATAGCGCTTGTTTAAAGTGTAAGGGAAAGTGGACGATACTGCGACGATTCGAACAAAAACAACAAGGTTTATAAACACGCTCTAACCCAATAACCGATTTTAAACAAGAAAAAATAAAATATATAAGTCACGCGCATATTAAACATTTAACAGTAGTTTAATGCACACGAGTGCACGAGCTATCTGCAACCAGCGATGTAAACAAAAGCATCTCTCTTTGCCACGCTCTGGCACTCATTATATCTCGCTGCGCAGTTTACGTCTGTTCTTACCGTGTGAATACGGACCTCGGAGATTGTCTCGTACAGACCAACAACGTCCATCGATTACATTTCGGTGAGTGTTGTCAATTTCGCAGGGACATGTTTGGAGGAAACGGGCACAATAACGCCTTACTTGCCAGCGAAAAATTGACGCGATGTAAACATAACCCACCTGACGCGCTGACGTCACACGCACGACGTCACATGCGTTGCCAGCCCACGGGTTACCAAATACTCAAAACTCCAAAGTATTGATAACAAAAAAATGTAGAAATATATTTTTTATACGCCAAAGAATTTAAGGTTATTGAAAATTGAACTTGTATAAGCGGTCTCTCATTTTATTTATATAAAAAATATTTATTTTTTGATTTGTCTAAATTTGTGTAATGTAAATCCAATTTCTTAAATATGTTATCTTTTTGGATGTCTTGTTAAAAATGTAAATGTTTATGTTATGTTCAATATCTTAAAAAAAAAAAAAAAAAATGACGAAAAAACACCCTTGCAATTTATTCTTATAAAAAATGTATGGATACTGATAATAAATGTACATTTTTTAATATGCATTAGGAAAACTTACATAAGTTATTTTATAATTGTGATATAATATTAAAAATTTGGTCTGAATATGTAACTCCTTTTTATTTGATCCAAGAAATTATGTGTTATCTTTTAAAGATGTTATATTTTATATACTCACAAATGCAAAATGTCTAAATATGTAGGGAACCTTATATTTTATATGGTAAATATTATATTCACAGAAAAATGTTTGCAAAATCCTTACCTAATTGAAAATTACTTTTATTAGAATTTTTTCAATATAAATTTCTTAGAGTTGCTAAATAAATCCCTGATGTTTATAATGTTTATAAAGAACAAAATAATGATATGTTGTAAGAATTTATGGAGATGCCTTTTTCCTTACAATTTCCCTGCATTTATTATACAGTATGGTTTTTGTTTACTGTGAACTTGTCTTTTACGAAGAAGGAATTGGTCTCTTTTTGCTCTTATACCTTTTGCTTACTTTCTATATATAATTTCTACCATACTGTTTTATTGTAATAATATCTTGTTAAGCAATAAATTCACGAAATCCTTAATACGCCTCTTATAAATCAAGTTATGAGCACAGCACAGATCGTCATTGGCTGTTTATGTAAGCTGTGAGCACCTGTAGGTAAAGTGTTTCATATATTTGTACCTAACAGCAGTTCTATACATATCCCTTCAAATATAGGCTATATTGTACCAACAAGTGTCTCTATACATATGCCTTCTCATATTGTACCCAAGTATTTCTGATATGCTTTCACATATTTATACTCTGCCTATAAGTGTTTGTAGCCTATGTAAGCCTTCACATCTATACTGTATTTAAAAGTGTTTCTATACGTACTCCTTCACATCACTTCTACTGTAAATGCGTTTCTAAACATGCCTACAATACCTAGTACCTACAAGTCTATACATACAGTATGCCGTCATACACTATAATGGACAAAAGTTTTGAGATGCCCACTTCTAATAATAATGTTTGACTTTAATCATTTCTGTGAGCACAAATCCTAATGCTACAACATAAAATGATTTTCTAGAGAATTGTGTGCTTTTAAATTTTATAGCATCAGTTTGGGCAGAGCACATTATTAATTTTATCCTGACAATGCCTCTATGTATAATGCAAGGTTCAAAAAGAAATTATTGATTCAATCTGGTGTGGAAGAACTTGACTGGTCTGCATAAAGCCCAGACTTGAGCCAAGCTGAACACTATTGTTTTGACTCGCAGGCTCTAAGACAAACACTCTACCCAAACCCATCAATGATTTGTACACACAGGCACAGTCAGTTCAGCACAGAGAAAGTCTGTTCCAAAACTGTTGTGACAAAGATGAAAACAAAATTATTTAAACATGATATAGCATTCATATTTGTTTTAAAAGGAATAACTGGAATAGATAAACATGTTTATTCATTCTTAACGCCCTTTTCAGCATCTATGGCTATATTCATGGCACATACTGGTTAATCACCAGGTTACAATGCAGTTTAAGTGAGTTGGAGATGTTCAATTGCTCTTCCCTCATGCCTCCAGCAGAGGGCAGTATGTAGAAGGCTTAGATGTTTGTCATTCATACTCCTATTGGAAGTACACTTAGGCCTAAAAATAGACTATTGTTGTCTAGTCTATAAAACAAATTTAAGTGATTTCATGCGGCCTTCAAATCCAAAACATTAAGTCAAACTTCTCATCTGGTACAGAAAGCATACAGAGACACACATATACAAGTCTATACTCAAAAAAGATCACCATTATTTACTTTTTATTTAGTTTCCCATATATAACACTGAAATGAACGATACTTCCACGAAACAGACATTATTGTTCTCTTTTAACACTGATATCAATGAGCACAGGTACAAGGATACACAAACACAGTCACGATCCAAAACCAGCTACCAGACTTCATTTCCAAAGTTGCGCACAGCCATAGCTTGTCCTGCTCTACAAGAAAGAAAAACCTTAGCGAGGAAACTACCAATGCTACAAAAGTGACAAAAACATGTAGTCTATCACTGTGGAAGTGCTTGTTTTTTGGAAGTACCCTTTTTTTTATCATTTCCTAAAGGAGAATAATTTTGTGGCTACAAAATCACCAGTAAAAATAGTTGATCTCTGTAAAAAGGACTCTATAGAGGACAAGCCCTGGCCGTGGGTTAAAATACATCTTTTTTTGTAACGTACTTGGAAATATTCTTTCATACAACAACACATCTTAATTACAAATGTACAGAATCCCATTGTTGTCAGAATAATGCCCTGCGCATAAATGCTTTATCTGGTATAAGCTCAATGATTATTTCAGACTCGATGAAATGACCCATCTTCATATACCTGAATCAGAATCACAGTTTCTGAAGTGTTTGGGAAGAATAGTTTTACATATCGTGATTTGTTTATTATATGTTCAATTTTAATATCTGCTCGTGGCGTTCACTGCTTTTCTAAAATAAAGAATAAAGAAAAAATTGCCATCCTGAGTGGGATTCAAACCCAGTCCTTAAAATGTAAACACAACCTTTCCTGCAGTGAACAGAAGCGAGAAAAGGCACACATGAGAAACCACAGAGCTGTAAGCTACAGTACCTACAGGATAAGGGCTGTTTTGGTTATATCAGCTTAATGGGACAAACAGTGTCATTTAAACAGACCTGTCAACAGTTCAATGCTTACTCTCATAAAAGAAAAGATGACAGAGAAACTCATTTTGTATGACCCTTGAAATCAAGGTTACCAGTGAAAAAGCCTTAACTTTACATTTGAATGTGCTAAATCGCTCCATAAAACTAAAAGTACAAACTGTACTAACAATTGTTGTCTTTATGAGTAATTTTGTCATTTTATTTCATATTCTTGTAAGCTTACACTCTAAAAAATGCTATAAGTTATTTTCAACCCACAACTCCAGCCGTTGAGTTATTAACCCACACTGTAAAAAAGTTTTTGTTTTACTTTGACATAAACAAGTTGAAAATATTTAACTTAATTTGTTATGTCAACTAAATGCAAAAACTTAAAATAGTAGGTTTAGTTGCATAACCAATTTGATTAAACTTGCACACAGCTCTGCAGCAGTTTTTTTTATTGTGCAGAAAATGTTCACTGTAAAAAAATGCAGCATTAAAACAATTTGGTTTTACAAGTCTATTCAACCTACTATTTTAAGTTTTAATCAGTGATAAGTTGTCCTAACTTATAAAAACATGTTGAAATTGTTTAACTTAATTTGTTAAGTTAAAGTAACAAAAATATTTATATAAATGCTGCATTTTTTATTTATATTTTTATTTTGAATATTTGCTGCCTTAATTTTTATTTGCAATTTAAGTCATTTTAACTTACTATTACTACACTGTCAAAAATACTTTGTTGCCTTAAAAAATTTTTTTTACAAGTCATTTCAACTTACTATTATTTATCTTGACTAGAGATGAGTTGTTATAACTACAGGTGAGTTGTTATAACTTATAAAATTAAGTTGACTTTTCTCAACTACATTTTATAAGTTGTGACAACTCATCTCTGTTGACATGACTTGTAAATCTGAGTTCATTTAACAAAAAAATTTAAGGCAGCAAAGTATTTTTTTACAGTGTATTAATGAATTGTTATAACTTATAAAATATAGTTATAGTATAAAATAACAATAACTCATCTCTTTTCAAGATAAATAATAGTAAGTTGACATGACTTGTAAATCTGAGTTGATTCAACAAAAAATAACTTATTCTCCACCAGCAATTTTTTTAAAAGTTGCCTGCCAGCATTTTTTTGTGATTTTCACACAAGTTTTACAAAATGCCACCTTCTAAAAATATATAAACATACAAATATATAAAATGAAAGAACAGACCCTGTGCTTTCAAACAAACAATAAACAAACAAACAAATACTTTCAGCCTATCTATTTTTTTTCTCTGCTTATAAACTCTTAAATATGGGTATTTTTCTTTAAAATAATAATAAAAAAAGCTGAAATAATTGCATTTTTGTGAAGGTATTTTGTTAGAGATCAGATTTAGAACGATTATCAAAACATACACAGAGTTTAAAATTAGTAAATATTTTTTTACTTCGTTTTTTATTATAAATTGGGTAAGAGTGCCATCTAGTGGATAATCACAGTATTACATATTAACAAAAAACCTTATCAGAAACACATTTTTTTTAATGCAAATGTTTTCTCTAAATTAACGAGATTACTCGTCAAAGGTGGGGAAAGAGTTAAGGTAGCAAATAATTTTTTACAGTGTGGGTTAAAACAAAAGCATTTTGGGTTTAATCAAGCAAGCATAGGTTAAATTACAACCAACAGATTGGGTTCGTCCCATTTTTGATCCAACGCTGGGTTGAAAATAACCCAGCATTTTTTCCATCATTAAATTTGTGTATGTTTATGCTTCAAACAAGAAAAAAAATCAACAATGGGGTATGAAAACAAAATAATTCAAGATAAATTCAAGTTTTAAATTTGATACTTAATCTTAGCTGCGTTTGATTTGGCTTGATGGGGAATAGATACATAACTATACTATACTATACTATACTATACTATAAACTTGCTACACTGCTCCAGAGAACTTGCTACATTATTAGGCAGATTTTACATTTATAACCTCACTGTAACATTCATAACTGCTTATCATCACTGACATCCAGCGTTAAAAGAATTGACACATGCTTAAAGCGATAGTTCACCCATAAATTAACATTTTGTCGTTTACTCTCCATCATGTTGTTCTAAACCTGTTTTTCCTACTATGGAAGTCAATAGGAACCTTCAACTGTATGGTTACCATCATTTATCAAAATTTCTTATTTTGTGTGAAATTCATACAGGTATTAAATAACATACGGGTGAGTAAACAATAGCAACATTTTAATTTTTGGGTGACTATCCCTTTAATGCATCTCATGTCATGAGCAATAAGCAAATATAAATGTTTCCCTTCCCCATCTTCAGATACTCAACAGTAGTGAGACAATATAACACGATGAGATTCTCTCTATAATATTTAATAGAAGGAAGAACTGTAATGTTGCACTCAGAGATTCCACTGTTATAGATTGAACCCATCAAGATTTAAGCAGTGGACTGATATTGAAATGCAACTCACACGTCTTTCCCGTGGAAAGGTTACAGAGAACGAGTCCAGTTTCTATGAAAACAGACAAAGATTTATGCATCCAGCATCTGCTCGTTCTCTCGTGTGAGGGCAAATCTCTGAGCGAATACCTAATGCACGTCTTTCTGTTGCTTGATCCAAGTGTCTTAAATACAGCAAATTGAGGAGGTTTTCATTAAGTTCACAAAGCCAAAATATGTAATAAAGTGGCTCTTGATGTTAAACTGAACATGGCAATGGCCGTAACCCCTGTGCTGTGAATACAAAGGGCATTTTTACACAGGATACAGGTTTACATTAAACAACAAGAACATACAAGTTCAAACATTTGTCATATTTAGATTCTATTGGTGCAATGAACATTTGTAATTTTTCTAAAAATAACCAAAGTAATGAAATAAAAAGAGACAAAAGATAAACCTTTTGGCTAAAGGTCAATAGCTGGCATTCAAGGTTTTGTGATTTTGAATAGTGCACACATGTTCGGTCTATCACAATATTGCTGCTATAATAGCAAAGAAAAACATGGATGCTGCATGGGGACCGTTTTAGGAAAATGGTACACACGCTCTATTAGCGAAATAGAGGCACAATGTTCATTCACAATTGGCTGTTATGATTCATACAGATGTTATCGTGTAACGACTGGACACATTTCTTGTCTGGCTTGTCCCACCACGACACCGTACGACACCATACTAAAGACAGGAGAACTTTCAGCACACTACAGTTACAGTCACTAAGACTAACCTTAAAACCATTGTCCCATTAATGTGGCTGACATACATACAATCCGAAACCAGAAAACGCCTGAAAAATAGGAAACTCTACAAACATCCCCATATCCTTTGCTTTAGAAATGTACGTTTACGTTTTATAAAACACATCGCAGCCACAGTAAACTGGGTCTTTGCTTCAGATTTTCTTTTTTTTTAAATACGTCATTTAGTTTTTCTATTGACAGTAGCACTCACAGCTTTTGGAAAGATATCGTTTCTGTAGCTATTATAAGAGAAAAGAGTTACAACTACACTGAAAAAATATATGTATGTTTATATACTATATAGAGTTTTTTGTCTTCTTTTATCTTTTAAATACAGAATGAATATACTGTGTAGACACGGCCATCGCGGCAAAGGAATAAAGGCATCTGTCACAACCCTCACTTACGCCACGGGGGTCACATGACCCGAGGGAAGTGAGGTCGCTGAATGGGCGGAGTCGTTAACGAAAGCACTGGTCAGTGGCACTTTGTGCATTGAAGAAATAAAAATCTAGTATAAGGCTACACGGGTGTATGCTTGTCTGATACTAGTTGAGTAAGGACATTGTGGTTCAACAGTTTCCTTCCAGATGGTTGGGACGCCAACCCGCTTCCCATGGTCCAACAGGTCTCTAAAGATTAAAGTTTAGCAAGACGGCAAAAATAATCCATTTGCGATTCGTAAGGGTCTTTCGGGGGCGACAGTTTTTGGCCACTACGGAGAGCTTGAGGGGAAAAAAACATCCTCTTATGAACATCTTCCTGTTTGATGCTTTCGGAGTCAAAGCCGTACGTTCCACAGTACTGGAATTGCTTTCGTCTCTTTACATTCCTATAGGAAGTAATGCTGGTATAAGGAAAACCCTCGATAATCATAATATTTCATTTTTCTTGTCCAAACATGTTTTTTTGTCTTTATTTTTATATCGCCAAAGGTTCTTCAAGACTACCAAGACTTCACAAACACACAAGAGACGGTACAAAATAAATATACATTACAACCATATCACAGTTTATAATTTCATAAATATTAAATAAATAAATAGAGATGATACTTCTCCCTCAGATGTAGTTTGGATATTTCGAAAAATAAAATAAAATGAAGAGATAGATAGATAGATAGATAGATAGATAGATAGATAGATAGATAGATAGATAGATAGATAGATAGATAGATAGATAGAGCAAGTAGTTCACAAAAAATATCAAAACATTGTAGGTTAAAAATATTTGCACTTAAAAAATGTTTAAAAACTCTCTATTGTCAAATAAAAACGAGTAAAAAAAATTAGTAGTGTTTTTTCTTTCCAAATATTGATGTGATAACTTTTCCCACTGTGAATATTTAAATACGTAAATAAATCAAATAAATAATACAATTTAAAATAAAATTATAACAAAAAATAAATAAATTACAGTAAGAGTCTGGACAAATTGCGTATAATTTACGTATCAGTACCAATCCATCATCTTATCCGATGGTGAATTGACTGAAATGAAGTGCAATTCATTGTTCATATGTAAAGACACGACTACATTGGGTCCTATGGTGTAAGTACTATAAATAAAGGAGATTAAGCCGGTTCACGTAGCTTTAAAACAAAAGAACAAACCATAGTAATAAATAAAAACGATTTAACAGGTGAAATTTACAGAGTCAACCACATGGCATTTGAAGTGCTGTGATATGGTTGAACACGCACTTTCACTCGGAAAAGTGAAATTCCCATGACCTTGTATTGGGAAAAAGGAGGAAAGACGAGGAAATACTGCATATGTGTGTTCCGTCTGGGCTCCATGCATTCGATGCATTCGGATCCCACATTATTTGGAACGTCACACTTGTTTTCTTGAAGAGCAGCGTCCTCACAAACTTCCCCCTTGGCTTCACATCTTAAGATGGACGCTGTGGAGCTCTTTCCATTCCTTCTTTTTCAAAAACATCTTGAATCGCACCTTTCCACATGGAAATAACAAAAACTAAGTCTTGGTAAATAAACTGAAGGATTTGGTTCCGTTCTTTCTCTCCCCCATTCCAATCCAGCAGCTCTTGTGGATTTTGGTCCGTATATTAGTATCTATATATATTATATACCTCTTTCATATCTCATCACAGAATGCTCCCTGGGTTGAAGGCTTAGATTGTTGATCAAAAAAACCTGAATGCCCTTTTTGTGTCATTTGTATGCTCTTCTCTCCGCGACTCTTCTCCAGTCACACCTTGATGCCTTTCACCGCCTTGTTGATGGTCTCCAGAAGGGCCTTGTTCTCTGGATTCTGGTAGCAGTCCTTATTGGTGTACATGTCGGTCAGGGTGCTCACGTAGCTCTCGAAATTCTGCTCTGTGATCGGCTCCTGCTGCAATGCAAATCGGAGCCCCGGTTTGTGAGATGGATGGGTATGAATGCATCTAATCCTTTTGGATATCTTTTGGAACGTTTGTAGGAGCTCCAATGCTGTGTGTGTGTGTGTGTAATAACTCACCATGTGAGGCAGACGAATGTTGGCGAGGCTGCGTATGAGAGCTTGACTGAGGCCAGACAGCTCCATGAACAAAGCCTCATTCTGTTCCTCAATAATCTTATTCTCCTGCTCGATGTTTTTCAGGTTCTTCTCCATGGATGTGATCTAGAGCATCACAGAGAGAGATGATTGCTGATTACGATTAAACTCATTTTTAACAGTGTGGTGATATAACGGCAAGCTTGTTCTTCAGGACCCCATCATTTTTGTCAGTGTATGTCTAACCTGGGTTTGAAGGTTGACCATGTCTGCCTCCATCTCATTGTTCGATTCACTAAGTTCATTAATTTCTTTATTGAGTTGCTTGATATCTTCATCATTATCTAACACTGCAGAGAGGAAAGAGTCTCAATTACACTGATTTAATTATATTGAAGATGTCCACAAATGGATGGAGAGTCTCACCATCGCTGGCTCTAAACTTAGTGCTGAGATACTCTTCTCCGGGGAACTTGGCTTTCTTCTTATTAAGGGAGGCTCTTGGGCAGCCAGAGAGACTGAAAAAAACCCAACAATTCATCATTACCATCATCAAAAACTAAACACAAGAATACATCTACATGAATCCTACAATGAACCGTATTGAGTGTAGCTATAAATTATATTAAATGAGAGCAGAAACAAAGATATTGGATTTAAAAAGACTCTGGCGAAAGAAGTCCCGCCTTCCAGTTAAAAGAACCAATCATCAATCGATTGATTAATCTCTAGCGCTGCGTTCACACCAGCCACAGTAGAGGCGTCAAGCGCGAGTGATTTCAATGTTAAGTCAATGTGAAGACGCGTTGACGCTTGTCTGAAGGTCTCAGGGCACGAATGAGGCGTTTAGCGCGGTAGACGCGATTCCGTCTCATTCGCGCTTGTAGTTTTTGCGCGAATGGCGCGAATTGAGCGTTGCAGAGGAAAACGCACAAGTTGAAACATTTTAACTTTGGCAAAAAACACGCCATGTTAACCAATCAGGAGCTTGCTCTAGTAGTGACGTGATTATAGAAAGTGAGCGGAGTCGCAGAAGCCTCTCCCATAATGCAAATTTCAGAGTGAATATCTTGATGACTAGAATTTCATGCGCGGCTTTCACGTGCAAATGAACCGAGTACACTCAAAATGTTCAAGCATCTAACTATGCGTGCTAGACGCGAATTTGACGCCTCAAACGCATCTGGTGTGAACTCACAGTAAGAGAGGGGCTATGCACAGAGTCATGTGAGGCGCTTGCACAGAAGTTGAAATGACCTTGAAAAAGTTGTTTTAAGAGCAATTTAAGCTTAATGTCTCCCTGTAGTCATGTAAAATGCATCTTTGAGCATGATAATAGCATATATAAAAGTTTTACCTGTCGCTGTAATTTCTTCATGCTTTAAAACATCTTGAATGCAACTCTACACTCTTGCCTCATTTAGTAAATGTTGATCTATGAATATGCAAATTAGTCCTCAACTCAATCATACAGCTCAGACCATAAATATAAATATGCAAATTAGTCCCCGCATCCACTCTTTCGCACCACCTTGGACCATAGATATATATGTAAATAGATGCTACATTCACACATAACTTCTAAGTTCGGTTTCGTAAACTGTGCATTTCGACACAACGCTGACTCTCTTAGTGTATATATTGTGAGGAAATCAACCCAAAAATGATCCAAAGTCATTCACGCACAAAAAGCTTGAATAAGAACAAGCATCCAATTGAAAAAATGACACGCTTCAACTTTAACAATACAATAGGTTATCAAGTGGCTGTAAAACCCCCTTATTTTCTTCTTCTCTCAAGTACCTGCGGTGTGTGAGGAAGCTGCCGTTGGCGTGACCCGAACCATCGCATCCAGGAGTAGGGCAGGTGGGACCCTCAGTCTTAAATGCCTTCCAGGAGAACGGAGAGCCGTTCAGTAAACCTTCCTTCTGCCGCCTGGCAGCAAGCGGGCAGCCGTATGCGCTGCGGTGGGTGGCGTACTTCCCGCTGATGTGACCCAGACTGTCGCAACCCGGCACTGGACATCTATAAGAGACGGGCAGAGGTGAAAATGGAGGGATGGAGATAAAACAAGTGGAGCTTTATTAGAAAGCGTGCAAATGATCCGATGACTAAGAGCATTAAAAACATCATCTTGCTTTTTACTTTATTTGTTTTTGCTCGCTCAAGTCTCTATTCGTTTGTGAAGAGGGTCATATTTGGATACATACTTTGCCCAACAGTCTGTGAATACTACAACACTGAATTGGCCGGGAAAAAATACACATTGGAGTGGCACCATATGTGGCTGCTCATTGATGTTGAGAGAATTCATGTGGATGAAAAGCTTTTACACTTTTTACACTCAAAACCCCCCACAAAAACAACAACATTGTATTGCAGATGACTCACAAATATACGCACAATATTTCAATGCCCTGTGAGCCATCTGTGCCGTGATACACTGTTCACAGTTTCATACATCAAACCTTAAGAAGTGTAACTGTGCGTCTTTGTCTCTTGCTTTTAAAAGTGGAACAATGAAATCAAATAAAAATGCTTTTCAGCAAAGAAATGTTAACACTACTAGAACTAATTCCACACAAAAAATTCGTAAGCTCACGGCGAGGGTCCGAGCGGGACATTCAGAAGGTTTCCACGGTGACATTTAACAAAGCTGAACACAATCAATATTGGTGGTGTGTAACAAGTGTTGTGCTCATATCTCAGGTGTTTCTAGATAGAACAACTTGATCATAACTTGGTTAAGGTAAGAGAGAGTTTTTCTAAACTACACTGCTCTTTCTAAACCTGAACTGTTGTTAAACTGTGTGTTATTTGATCATTGCCTTACAGCATGTTTGGTTTTTACCGTAAAGTAGCGTAAACGAAAAAGGGAAATGCCGAGGCTTTCTATGCAGGACTAACTTTAAGAGCTCCGAATCCTCCTTGTCATCCTTGAGGGGTGTTGTTTTCATTCCACTTTTTTTGGCCCGTGGACACCCAGACAAACTGAAAGCAGATAGTACGTAGATCGTGATCAGAGGAGCCAGAAATTTACAACAATATAGGTCGTGAACTACATCAGTCAATCCACCATAACCGAAGAGTCAAGGCAGAAGAAACCAAAAGTACTTTCGATAAAGATGCAACACCGGGTAAGCACAAGGCCGAGTCTGAACCAGGTGATGCAATGATTTTTAAACATTTTTAAATGTTCATTGAAAGTTAAATGCTCTGTGATGTGTGACAGCCAATCAAAACATGATGTTTAACATTGGACTTTGTACTGCATTGTTTTTTAACCAATTGAATGTGCAATTGGATTTTGGAATAATGTTATGAAAGTACAACTGTGCCTTTAAATTTTGAATTCAAATTCTTAGCACTGAATTTTTTTTCATCGAATTTTAACACTGAATTTTATTTTGCTTTGAATTTTAAAAGCCATCTAATTTCTAGCACTGTTTTTTTGCCTATGACATGTTTTCAATGTTTAAAAAAATCTGTGTAAAAAAATTCAATGCCTCAAAAAATTCAGTGTAAAAATTCAATATCTCAAAAGATTCAGGGTAAAAAATTGAATGTCTCAAAAAATTAAGTGTAAAAATTGACCATCTCAAAAGATTCAGTGTAAAAAAAAATTAAATGTCTCAAAAGATTCAGTGTAAAAAAAATCAATGTCTCAAAAAATTCAGTGTAAAAATTCAATGTCTCAAAAGATTCAATGTAAAAATTCAATATCTCAAAAGATTCAGTGTAAAAAAATTCAATGTCTCAAAAAATTAAGTGTAAAAATTGAACATCTCAAAAGATTCAGTGTAAAAAAATTCAATGTCGCAAAAAATTCAGTGTAAAAATTCAATATCTCAAAAGAATCAGTGTGAAAAAATTAAATGTCTCAAAAGATTTAGTGTAAAAAAATTAAATGTCTCAAAAGATTCAGTGTAAAAATTCAATATCTCAAAAGATTCAGTGTAAAAAAATTCAATGTCTCAAAAGATTCAGTGTAAAATAATTCAACGTCTCAAAAAAATTCAGTGTAAAAATATTCAGAGTCAACATCCGGGTAACCAAGGAGAAGCAATCGATCAATGTATCAAATCATTCAACATCCAGCCAATCATTTACGCTCCATTGGTCATGTGATGCCGAAACGGGAAGGCAGTGAAGTTCAAGCAAAGGGCTTACACTTTGCATTAACATGCAATCTCGGTGATCGGATCTCGCAGATCGTTTTGAATTGACATTGATTTTTTTACACTGAATCTTTTGAAACATTGAATTTTTTTACACTGAATTTTTTGAGATGTTGAATTTTACACTGAAATTTTTGAGACGTTGAATTTTTAAAAAACATTGAAAAATGTTATAGGCAAAAAAAGTGGTAGAAATTCGCTGGCTTTTAAAATTCAAAGTCTGATTTAGATGCAAAATAAAATTCAGTGTTAAAAATTCGATGTAAAAAAATTCAGTGCTAAGAATTAGAATTCAAAATCCAAAGGCAAAGTTTTACTTCCATATAATGCCAATAGAAACCGAGCATCAGACAAAATGTCTTGTCACGGTTTGTAAAATATATATTTTAAATAAAATAAAAAATATAAAAACAATAACATAAAAAATAGTATAAAACAAAATTTAGGTTACTATGGAAGACTTTTATAGCTTGAAGGACACCGGGTGAGACAGTGCTAAGTTGGAAAGGCAGTCATAATGCTTCTGTTGACTGCTTAAGGGGCCGTTCACACTTCGCCGTCAAAAAACGTGACCGCAAAACGCTTTCCAAAGCACTTGCATTCCCGTAGCTAAGCAACCATGAGCCGCCATCTCCATAGATTCAGTAACACGTTTCCATGCATTGCTTCCTCTATTTGCGTCAAAATAATAGCCGTACACCAATAATCGTACACCTCTGGGTATCCCTGTTTACATAATACATTGCCGATACGTAAAGGATAAAGCTGATTGCTTGACGCGCTGCACCGTCGACCCGCTTGAAAAAAGGTGCGTCGCCTGCACATCGACCGCACAGTTAAAAATAACAAACTTGCAAAAGACGCGAAATGTGATCGGCCCCTAAAAGTGCACAAGATCAGTGGTATGTTCCTTATATCTGACTTAACAGTCTGCAAGGCTGTTATAATGTGTTTCATAAACGTGTCTAATATACGACTAGTGCTAAACTTCTCTGTCCTGTGTGTACTGTATATTGGTGTCTATATTAAAGAGATTGCTGAATGAGCCATACCTTCTGTGAGATGCGTAGTTGCCGGTGATATGTCCTGAACCATCACATCCTAGGGTTGGACATCTGGGAAAGTGAGGTCATATGTTGAAGATTAATTATTTTTGGGAACTAAAAAGATTTATACGCATGTCAAAATGTACAATCAGGTAACACAACATAGCAGTATTGGCTAAACAATGGTCCAAATAAAGGGCGATTCATATCGGCCTGTAATATATACACACCGGCCCTTTAAGACTGTAACCTATTACATCACCAACATGTTGAAATACTGGTCGAAAAGGAAGGGTCAAAGAAACAACAAAGCATAGAGAAAAAAGCAGCCTTCTGCCAAGCAGACCTACTTGAACGAGAATAAAAGAGCTAGAGCTAAAGCGAAGCGGACATACTTGAGTTCGGCTGTGTGTGCTGCCATGAGGGACCGCAGGCTCTTATCAGCGAGAGGACAACCAGACAGGCTAAAAACACAGAACGGAGACACAGGAAAGAAAAGAGAGAGAGAAAGATAAGGTATAAAGAACCCAGAACGTCCAAAATCAGCATAGCAGGCAGAAAGCAGGAGCAAGAGTTCAGCAGAAGGGAAAGATCAAATCTTCATAATGTCCTGATATAATTATTACATCCCTATCGTGTAATCTCGCACTGAAAGGTCAAGAGGAAACAGTGCAGGTGGGCTTTGTACCTGCGATGGGATGCATAGTTTCCTGTGATGTGTCCACTGCCGTCACAGCCAGGAGTGGGACACCTGCACCGGGGGACAAAACAAAAAACCTGACTTGAGTGAAATGACTTTTTTAATGTACACACAGAAATGTATGCAAACTGGTTGGGTGTGACTTACAGCAGGAGCTCTTTCTTGCAGTCCTTGGGCTGGAACCTGACCTTGAAGCTGGGGGTCGTGACCTCTCCGGGGTACTTTCTGTCTTCGAGGACGTCCTGCATCATGTCGCAGTCCTCAGGGTCGGATGAGGCGAATGACTGAGCGCTGTGGTCCATCTGTGTAAAGATACAAAGTCATATATTACACACGTCTGATAACTTTAATAACACCAGATCTTGGGTTTATCTAGTTTATTTAGTCTATTTGTAGTTAATGTCTAATTACTTAAATAAGAATTCAAATGGTGTTTATGTAGTATGCGTAGTTTATTTGAAGTTTATCTGGATGACAAAAACATACAGTTTACATAGTTTGCTTGGTTTATTTCTAGGTATGGTGTAGTTAATGTGTTATTACTTAAATAAGAATACACACGTAGTTTATGTAGTTTGCCTAGTTTATTTCGAGCTCTTGTGCAGGTAATGTCTAATTACTTACAAATAGAAATAGTGTTTCTGTAGTTTGTTTATGTTTATTCATAGTTTTTTCTAGCTCTTGTGTAGTTTATGTCTAATTACCTGGATGACACTGTACATATAGTCTACATAGTTTGCTTAGTTTATTTCTAGGTATAGTGTAGTTAATGTGTTATTACTTAAATAAGAATACACACGAAGTTTATGTAGTTTGCTTAGTTTATTTGTAGTTTATTTCTAGTTCTTGTGTAGTTATAATTTCCTAGAGGACACTACACATAAAGTTTATGTTGTTTGCTTGGTTTAGTTTATTTGCTTATTTGTCTGATTACATAAATAAGAGTACACATGTAGTTTATGTAGTTTGCTTAGTTTATTTCTAGCTCTTGTGTAGTTAATGTCTAATGACTTAAATAAAAATACAAAATGTGTTTCTGTAGTTTGTTTAGTTTATTTGTAGTCTATTTCTGGCTCTTATATAGTTTATGTCTAATTAACTGGATGACACTGCACATATTATAGATTAGGTAGTTTGCTTAGTTTATTTCTAGGTCTAGTGTTGTTAATGTGTTATTACTTAAATAAGAATACACATGTAGTTTATGTAGTTTTCTTGGTTTATTCAAAGTTTATTTCTATTTCTACCTGGATGACACTAACCATATAGTTTATTTAGTTTGCTTAGTTTATTTCTAGGTTTAGTGTAGTTCATGTGATATTACTTAAATAAGAATACACATGAAGTTTGCTTAGTTTATTTCTAGTTTATTTCTAGTTCTTATATAGTTAATGTCTAATTACTTAAATAAGAATACAAATGGTGTTTCTGTAGTTTGCTTAGTTTGTTCTAAGTTTATTTCTAGTTCTTGTGTAGTTAATGTCTAATTACCTGGATGACACTACGCATATGGTTTATATAGTTTGTTTAGTTTATTTCTAGTTCTAGTGCAGTTAATTTGTTATTACTTAAAAAGAATAAACATGTAGTTTATGTAGTATGTATAGTTTACTTGTAATTATTTCTAGTTCTTGTGTAGTTAATGTCTAATTACCTGGATGACACTACACATACGGTTCATGTAGTTTGCTTAGTTTATTTGTAGTTTATTTCTAATTCTTATGTAGTTAATGTCTAATTACTCAAATAAGAATACATACGGTGTTTCTGTAGTTGTCTACTTTATTTTTAGTTTATTTGTAGTTTATTTTTAGATCTTGTGTAGTTAATGTCAAATACACATGGTGTTTATATATAATTGTCTACTTTATTTGTAGTTTATTTCTAGTTCTTGTATTGTTAATGTCTAATTACTTAAATACGAATACACAGTGTTTATGTAGTTTGCCTAGTTTATTTCTTGTTTATTTGTAATTTATCTCTAGTTCTTGTGCAGTTAATGTTTAAATACCCAAATGACACTACACATGTAGTTTATGTAGTTTGTCCAGTTCATTTCTACTTTATTTCTAGATAAACTACATAGTTTGTGTAGTTTGTATAGTTCAGCTCAAATCATTTTTGTGTTTTCCTGTCTGGCTTAATTTAAATATTACAAGAAATCTACCTCTTCTAGCTCCTCCTCTCTCTGCCGATTGGGTTTGGTGTAGTCCAGAGGCCCCTCCCACTCTTCCTGTTTGTAGGCGTGTAAGGAGTGGGGAGAGATGCTGTTGTTGCCATGGTGAAGAGATGAGGACGACGATGATGAAGACAGATCGGGGGAGCGTATTTCAGGACTGGTGCAAGACACGCCCACTTCTCTCTTAATAGGCTTCTTCATGCTCAAGTCCAGAGTGCCATTCTCATCAACCTCTATTTCCATACTCTGCAACAAGATTAAATAAAATATGTTACATTTTGTTTGATATTTATTATAGCCTTTTATTTAACCCCTTCAGACCTGATATAGATTATTATTCAGTTTGAGTATTAAACATAAATGAATGGCACACTGAAAAGATCATTTTTGACATGGTTTTGTACCGTGTATGTGCACATGGAGTTGGAGATGTGCACAAACATCAGGCACTGATCCCAGATCAGTCCCAGAATGATTAGAATTGAGCCACTGGGCCTTTCTGCCCATTAATCTTCCCCTTTTATCCCCGTCTGCTAAAAATATGTCAGGGAATCGAAAATGATGAAGTAGTCACTCCCCAAGCCAAGGAAAAAGCTTAAAAAAAATCACAATATGGAGGAAAGACCTTCTTCAATTACAGTCTAGATCCCAAAGTTCTCCAACAGCAGAAGGTAGATGATGAGGACTTGATAGATGGTGTTATTAAAAAGGTCTACTTAAAAATGGACAAGGAGAAAAAAGAAATAAAGGAGAAAATAGACAAGAGAGATGCTCTCATTAGCATCAGTCATGAAAATACTGAATAAAAGAATATAAAGTGCATGGTTCTGCCAATCCAGCGGGCTCACTATCAACCTAATGCAATAACAACATGAAGAGGAGATAGGGATGAAACGAATGGAGGTGCAGATGAAAGAGAGTGAAGATGACGAAATAGGATCTCAACAGCGAGCAGTCCCGGTAAACACATTTATTAGACTGTCTGATACAAACATAGCTGAAGATCAGTCAAGCATAGAAACAAACTTTCAATTAACTGATGCCATTTGTATAAATGCTAGACATTGGTGGTTTAGATGCACTGCAGCTTGTTAATTCACAAGCTGCTCATAATTAAAGATAGTGGATATTACAAGACTGAGCACTCCTATTACTACGAATAGGGGACAATGTAACGCTCAATATGTCAAGTCCGCCTTCCAGTTTAAAAAAAAACTATTATCAATTCGTCGGATATATGTTGTTTAAATTGTGATTTTGGAGATATCTGTCTTTCCCTATTCAAATAAGATAGGATTTTAGTCTTGCATGACTGAAATAACTGGCCGTAGGCATTGCAAACATGGCCGCCCAGTGGCGCGACTTGCCTAAAGGGACTTTGCCTTAAATGTAAAGTCTTCTTTATTATTACTAAATATAATGTAACAAAATATAATTGCGCTACAAATACATAAAACAAAAATCCACACAAATTTCCCACACTCTGGGAATAGTTTTGATCAAAGACTCATCAAAGGCTGTTGATCAAAGAAATTAATCTGCGAGATGTTATTTATTTCATGGCAGTGCTCTTAAATGAACCAAACACTTAAACTGAATCACTAAAATTAATCTGACTTTCTAATGTTACTTGGAAAACTACTTTCAGCTTGTTATTTCTCAACACGTATTAATATACATCGGTTCTGGTTTATGTTTGGGTGATTCTCACGAAAACTTGGTTTTAAAAATGTCAAGCATGAAAATGTAAAAATTGCTTAAATTTACTTTTTGTCCCACCAGACATTGAAAAACAAAGTCTGGAGTAAATGGGAACATTAATTTAAAAACTTTTACTTATCATTTAACACTTTTTGTAACATAATTTAAAAAATGAGTCCTAAAAAATCTCATTACCGCAACAGTCAGAAAACATCAACACTGACATATTTTCAAAATGACATGACAAACCTGAAAGAACATAATTTGGAGATTCTGCACATGCATTTAAAATCAAAGTATTATGCTTCTATTAATTAAATTAACATTTAATAAGCATCAGTTGCGGTAATGATAATCAAAATGTTGTGTAAGCATTCTGACAAGACAATATTTCAAATTAACTGTAAAAAAAATTGTCTTGGCTGGTAGCCATCTTGAAGTAACTGGTCCATGTGCTTGGTCACTCAAAATCAAACTTTATTAAAATTCTGTATGTGTGCTTAAACTGTTCTCAAAAAGTGTTGCTGAGGATGAGAACATCAGGCATGGACACATCATTTTCCTAATTTTTCTTCATTATTATTATACATGAATATTCAGTAAATATTTTTTCTGTCATCTAAAGTAGTCTAGCAAAACATCCATTTATTTTTTTTCTTAATATTTTTGTGTTAATTTGATTAAATTACAACATAACGCATGTTCAAACACAGCCGGACGCATTGCGGTAATGAGAATTTCAGCAGAAAATGAGATAAAATTTCCAATTATAAATTCTTATGTTGAAATCACACATTGTGCAAGGTAGAACACAGTATTGTGTTAATTCTGATGCTTTTTAATGTTACTATATTACACATTTTAAAGCTAAAATCATTAGTGCCGTGGTGTTTCAATGGTTTCGTGAGAATCACCCGTTTACTGTCCTGCTGTTTTAATGCTTTACCTAAATTCACTGACTGTACTATGGATACCGCATACAAAAATGGTCTTTTAGGAGTCAGGTGTTGTGGAAACATAATAAGATAGAGCCGTTTGCCTACCTTATCTTGGTGTTTGATGCTGAGGTTTTCCGGTCTCTCCCAGCAGCGTGTGGACAGGTTGAGAATGGCAGTGGCGGCCATGTGGGCGGCTTCGGCATCGTGGGAATAATCGTAACCGCTGGAGGAGCTCTTGCCGTAACCAGCGTGGATGCTGGGACTTGGAGGGGATGCTCTGGGGAACAGAGGTTTGGCTGGGGGCAAAATAAAACATCACATTAGTAACCAACAGTATAGATGCAAGTTTACATTAGTTTCAAATAATTATTGAATGTAACAGTGAGAGGTGCCGAGAATCAATATGAAGAAACTGTGTGACCACACGGCACTCGCACCACCCACCAGGCGACTTTTCTGACACTGACTTTATTTTCAATCTTCGGCTTATTGTCAATTCCTCCATTCAAGCTCGCTCTACCGAACTCAATTACCGCTAACCTGTCGCTACGGCAATAAAGCATCTTGAACCAGGGCGTACTGTTCACACAACAGAGCATTTACACACATCTCTGCACCGCAAAGGGTGCAATATACATAATGTTCGCAAACCGTGACTAATCCCGCTCACATTTGAAGGCTTTGGGTGAAGTTTCGCTGGTGTGCATCTTTGGGGCGAGCATGCGCTTGCCGAACACCTGCACGTCGAAGCTTGCATAATCGAAGGACACCTTGGAGTACTTCTCCAGCTCCTTGGCCAGATTAGCGCGTGGCGTGGCGGGGACGAGGCTGGGCCTGTAGCTGCTGTGCGGAGGAATCTCTAACTGCTTCACGAAACACATGGGCCTGAATGAGAGAGAGAGAGAGAGAGAGAGAGAGAGAGAGAGAGAGAGAGAGAGAGAGAGAGAGAGAGAGAGAGAGAGAGAGATCCGTCATTTCTGCCACAAAAGAATCAATATCCCTGGAGTGAGGAAAAAAGGTATAAAAGCAAGTGTAAGTGAGCATAAAAGATCTGGAATGAAAGAGCGAGCTGGAATTAAAGTGCAAAAGAGGAGCAGAATTAAAAGACTGACAATGAGCCAGATATACTGAGCAAAAAGAAAAGGAAAGGAAGAGTCCCATAGATAAATAGTCTGTAAAAGAGTAAATTCAAGTTAGTGAGTGGGAGAGAAAGAGAGAGAGGTTTTAAAGCTGGGTGACTGAAGGAAAAGAAGGGCAGGATTAAATGGTGTCTTATCAGCACTGAGCACATTAGCATATCGTATAGCATGGAATTGAAGCCTTAAAGGGATAGTTCACCCAAAAACGAAAATTCTGGCAACCCTCGCGAGTTTCTTTTCCGGCGGAGCACAAAAGGAAATGTTAGGCACAGAAGAAAATCATCAGGGCTTGAAACAATGACTGAATGCACGATTTTAGGTGTACTGTTCCTTTAAAACTCATTTTCCTAGAAAGCCGTTAAAAGCAGAACAAAACTCTGTGAATGCATGTGGGTGTCATTGTGGACCGCGACACCGTGTTCTGTATTTAACATCATTACCGGATTTCACTCGTAAACCAGGCACGGTTTAAAGGATACAAGCGCACACACGCAGACACCTACACCAGTTACCGTGGCATGTAAAGTATATTAGCCTCTGTTTCCCGTCTCTTCATTAGTCAGCGTGTCCCATTAGCACGGGTGGCATGTGAAGCCGTCAGAAGTCTCTCTGGTGACTTCTCATTGTTGGCGTCCTCCCTTAATGGGCTTTCTCAGTACACTGATGCTCATTTAAATCCGAATAACACTAATAAGAGAGGACTGCTTATTATTTTCATAATCCACATTGCTTTGTCTGACCGCAGACATGCTTCCTGAAGGAAAGTAATTATTTTTCCAATACTCTTCGCCCTGTAAGGCTCATAATTAGCTTATCAGTGATATAATTAGACTAGCGGGTTCAAGGCCCGAGCCTAGCGTGCAATGACAGGCTGCGGTCCATTAGAAGGGCAAAGGAAAGGGAGGACGCCCGACCAATCGTGCTGCGGCAAGCGGGTTCGGTCTCTCTGTGATTGACAGATGTACTAACCAACCGCAGCAGGCGTGTTTGATAGACACGTGTGGCAGTGAAGGACAGACAGAGACTGAACGAAGGGTAGGTTTGATGATGTTGGGGAAAATGGGAATAAGCTATGATGTTTTTAGTTTTTGGGTTGTTTGGCAGGGCTCACCTGAGAACGCGGTCAGAGTTGGGACTGCCTTTCATGTGCTCGCCCATGGGCTGGGGCAGGTGCTGCTTGTCGTGGCCTTTGGAGAGCTTTTCGGCGGCAGCGATGGGACACCCTGACAAACTGATAATGGAGAAGTTAAAAACAGCACACGTGTAAGTCTATGTATTGCTATATAAGAAAAAGAAAAGATGGAAAAGCTGAACAATTTTAAGTAATATGTCAAATAAAAAAACTTAAAAAGTCAATAGGAGGTCACCACCATGATTTCATTACATGAAAACCCAGCTAAAGTCATATTTACATTAAGTAAAAATAAACCTTGATTTTTTATGTTGACTGAGCAAGGTCATGGCAAAGACTGAAATCCATGTAAAAATCAAAAATTTGATGCTCCTAATCTCATTATTAGACAAAACAGGGTCACATATACAGTAACAAGCGTGTGCCTTCGTACCTGCGATGTGTGTTGCGGTTGCTGTTGACATGTCCCTGACCAGTGCAGCCTGGCGTTGGGCACTTCAAGACATTTTCGTGCATGGCCAAGACTAAGAACAACCAATCACAGCGCAGAGAAGAAAATGAGTCAGCCAATGAAAAGCCTCAATGTCTAAATGTGTATTAAATAATTCAGACAGCAATGTTTCTTTGGTAACAATTGGTAAGTTTAGGAAAGGTCACACTACTAAAGCATACCAAGTCGCGTTATCATAATCAAAAGATGCAACCTAAAAAATGCTGTGTTCCAGACTCAGATTTAAGGTAGGAAAAAAGGTGTGGATTAAGTAACATTTAAATGTTAAAGGATTAGTCAATTTTCTTAAAAAAATCCAGATAATTTACTCACCACCATGTCATCCAAAATGTTGATGTCTTTCTTTGTTCAGTTGAGAAGAAATTATGTTTTTTGAGGAAAACATTCTAGGATTTTTCTAATTTTAATGGACTTTAATGGACCCCAACACTAAACAGTTTTAATGCAGTTTAAAATTGCAGTTTCAGCGGAGTTTCAAAGGACTCTAAACGATCCCATACCAGGCATAAGGGTCTTATCTAGCGAAACAATTGTAATTTTTGACAAGAAAAACAAAAATGATGCACTTTTAAACCACAACTTCTCATCTATCTCTGCTTTTGTGATGCCCCAACGCGACCTCACGTAATTGCATAATGACGTGGAAAGGTCATGTGTTACAAAACGCACATTTGCGGACTATTTTAAAAAATTAACTGACACAAAGACATTAATTAGTAACATTCGACAATACAACAACGTCGGAACGGTCCTCTTTCTCCACATTTGTAAACACTGGGGCGGAGTTTCGCATTCGTCATCCGTGACCTCTTGACGTTATGACGTATTGCGTGAGGTCACGGTGCCGCGTCACCGGACCGGAGAAAGACTAGAAGTTGTGGTTTAAAAGTGCATTTTTTTTATTTTTCTTGTCAAAAATAACAATTGTTTCGCTAGATAAGACCCTTATGCCTCGTTTGAGATCGTTTAGAGTCCTCTGAAACGGCAATTTTAAACTGCATTAAAACTGTTTAGTGTTGGGGTCCATTAAAGTCCATTAAAATTAGAAAAATCCTGGAATGTTTTCCTCAAAAAACATAATTTCTTCTCGACTGAACAAAGAAAGACATCAACATTTTAGATGACACGGTGGTGAGTAAATTACCTAGATGTTTTTTTAAGAAAATGGACTAATCCTTTAAGTAACATTAATGTTACTTATTAATTACTTACATCAAAAACATTTAATATATTTAGCAACATGGTGGGGAAATAATAATATCCTATCCTATATCCGAGTTGTATGGAACGTTGCATTCCTGGGTTAAAGGCGGGTTGCATCCCTGAAAACCAATGTTGACATTTGAAATTACCTAAACAAACACGCCCCACCCCAATAGAATCTGGACCTTCTTTTGATAGACCCACCCCACACATACGCAACCCAGGTAACAATGTTGTTAGTAGACACCCCTTACTGCCGACTGGCTAAAAGTGTCGGCCCAACTTCCTTTTCCAAAGTGTTTTTCAAAAATCATGCACCCCGCCTTTAAATATGGCCATGTTCTAGGTTAATTTAAGCTAAGCTTTGAGTTCAACCCAAAAAGAGAGTTTGATGTTCACTCACTCTCTGGTGGGATCCGATCTTTGTGTGGGCAGCCCGACAGACTGCGGTGATGTGGATAAAGTCCAGTCACGTGACCCGTTCCATCACACCCAGGGGTTGGGCATTTGATCTCGCGCTTCTCTGATCTAGAACTCTCTGTGGGTAGAAGAACACCTGTCAGTCAGACCTTAAAACAACATTATAATCATATGTGACCCTGGACATCAAAACCAGTCATAAGTCGCACGGGTATATTTGTAACGATAGCCAACACTACATTGTATGGGACAAAATTATTATTATTTTTTTAAATGCCACAATCATTAGGAAATTAATTATTAAGTAAAGCTATTTTGTAACTTTCCTACCATAAATATATCAACAATGTATTTATCATTAGTAATATGTCTTGATAAGGACTTCATTTGGACAACTTTAAAGGCGATTTTCTTTCTTTTGAGAATATTTTGCACCCTCAGATTTTCAAATATTTGCATCTCAGCCAAATATTCTCCTATCTTAACAAATTATGTTTGAATCTCGATTTCGAAAATTGACCCTTATGAATGTTTTTCTAGTCCAGAAGAAATATGCAATATGCAAAAGATAGCATTACTACACTAGCAAAACACCAAACACAAACAAGAGTTTCATTCTCCAAAGAATGAAAAGTTGCTTAAATTGTTCCCGGACCCACAAGAGTGCACGTTTACGATGATAATCATGGTCATTATGTGCACAGGGGCAGGTGGAGGTTTCATACAGGATTATTATACTCAGCGAGTGTTATTAGGGTGCAGCAGGGTTTATTGGACTATCCACTGAAAAATGGAGCTCATTACACGGACCTCACCATTGGCGAAGCGCGTCTCCGCATTACACGAGAAAAAGAATGCGTGGTGTCCAACGAGGGTAGACAAAGAGAAACTGTAAATATGAAAAAGAGACGAGAGAGAGAGAGAGCTAGAGAGAAAAAGAGCTTGCATGTGCGCTCCAGTGGCTCCTTAATTAAATGTTGAAATGTTAACAAGACATGCACCTCCTAATTAAAAGCGGTCGAGGCTCGAGGAGGGCAGTTATGGAGGGGGTGTGGAGCCCTACCGAGCACTCGGCTGATTCAGGCGGCTCACGGACCGGGCACGGTGCCAACTGGGAGCAGAACAACACCACAAACAAAACCAATAAACAAATAAACACGTGCCAAACCAATCTCATTACACACGCGCTCTCTCTCTCTCTCCTTCATCTCACTCGCTCGCTCGCTCTCTTTCTAAGTGCTTCAGTAATTATAGACTATGGCTCGGGTTTATCTATGGAAACCAATTCATTTGACCCATTTATACTCTCTAGATTTCCTTCCCCCATTATTAATCTCGCGGTTCTTTGCTGAGCGAGAGCTTGCCATTTAATCTTCAGTCTGATTAATCATTACGTGGGTGTTTATTTATGACAATTTGTTGATTTTTGAGGACTCGGGGTAGGGTGTGTTGGAAAATGCATATGCTAATTTTTTAATTCTTCACTTTTTTGTTCTGAGTATTTGTGCGTGAAGCTCCGCCCCTCTCTGTAATACTTTATTCAAAAAACTTTTTTTATCCATTATCTTATGTAAAATCTATTTACATAAATATGATTTGAATATGTGAATATGAATATGTGAAGACAAGACATTGAGTTCCTGTGGCTCAGTTGGTGGAGCACCGCATTAGCAGCCAAAATGTTAGCATTTCGATCCCAGAAAATGTTGTGTTTGTTATGCAATTTAAACTCCAAATGCATAAATGTATGTGTAAGTTGTTGTCTAGACGTTGGATAGCCAAAACAATAATAATCAGACCTTTTCCAAAGCAGTTCTTGCGGAGATGCTCCATGTGTTTGCTGGGCCGGTCATCCAGAGCAAAGAAACGATGGTGTTCGGGAATGCGACTGAGCTCGCGGTGAGCTTTGACCTGCTGGGCCTTCAAAGCAATGGCCTGCTCCAGCAAGCCCAGATTCCCCCGCATTATATCGAACATCTCCGACTCGTCTGCCACCGTTGAACGCTGAGACAAGCTGTCGTCGTCTTCATCGTTCCCATCCATATCCGCATCCCTGTCCGACTCTCCGGACTGCACTTCATACACTGTGTAGTTTTCTGGCATTGTAAGTTTGTGGGAAACATCTTCCCTTAAACGGGATCCCTGAGGCGCAGTGATAACCGAGGGGGCGGAGTCTCTTTCTCCTCCCTCTTCTGACTTAACATCAACATATTCCCTCTTGTGTACCTCTTCTTTGTGCAACTCAGAGCCCAGTCCTTCATCCACATCATCATCATCCTCATCATCTTCTCTCTGTGCGTCCATGTCTTCATTAAAATACTGGTGGTCTGACTCTTTCTGACTCTGGTCTTCAATGTGCATCTCTTCTTCATCTTCAGTCTCATCCGTACTCTCCATCATTTCATTTTTCTCGGATGCCAGAACTCCTAGTTGGTTTTCTGTCTCCTGTTTGCCATTTCTTGTTTTCTCTTCTTCCTCTTCTGACACCTTAAAAGGGATGCACTCTTCTGGTTCTAAGGTGCTGGGTTGTTGTTGCTGGGGGGACATGGCGCGGTTGTTGAGGTGTGCCATTGAGTTGGCCACTATGTGCTGATAGTTGGAGAGATCTGTGGGTTTGGGCTTCTCTGTGCTGGATGATTCAATGATGATACACTCTATGTGAGACAGAAGAAAAGATGGAGAATGAGAGGACTTTTATGGCTTGTCAATAGGCACTACTTCCTGAACTTCAGCCAGCTCCTTGTTTCCTGTCAGCCATTATTGGACAAACTGATTAATCCAGGTGTGCCTGACCTCAGTAGTCACAACAACAATAATCAGACACACCTGGATTAATCAGTTTGTCCAATAATGGCAGACAGGAAACAAGGAGCTGGCTGAAGTTCAGGAAGTAGTGCAGCTGGGCATAAAAGCCTATTTTTTAACTGCACAACAAAATATACAATGTGTAAAATGTATAGACTTTAAAAGTGTATGACTCTCACAATGACCTTTATGAACACCAGAATACAGCTACTGTAGTTAATGACAACTATTTCATTTTAAACAGCATAACTTTTACTTCAAAGTGGACCTACAACTTTCTTTTCACCCACCTTCATCACCCTCCTCTTCCTCTGCATTGGTGCTCTCTGAGTTCCTATTTATTTGCTCCTCCTCCTCACACTCTTCATCACCATTCCTCTGCTGTGGTCCTTCTGTATCTGCCTCTTCTTCCTCCCTCACTTCTGTCTCGTCTCCACTACCGTCACTCTCTGCGTTAAAGCCTTCATCCATCGCCAGCTTCAGTGGGTGGGACTTCCTCTTGGAGGCGGGCTGCTCAGACTCCGCCTCCTGTAGCCGCCTTTTTCTGGCCAACGGGCAGCTTAGAGCACTTTAGAACCAGGAAATAAAAAAGTGAGAAATTAATAATTTTACAAGACTCAATAATTGATTTAATTTACTGCATGGCCCAACACAGCATTAAAAAAAAAATCAAATACTGACATTTATTACTATATACTGTAATATTGCAGATTGACAGGAAGTAAATAAGCCAAAATTCTATATAGTTTGATTCTACAGAGCCTTTGATGTCAACTACAAAAGATTTCGAAAGTGCCCTGCTGTCCGATACCCTGTCTCAATAGACCACCAGTCGAGAGCCTGTGATTATGGTTCATTCAATTCCTATACTGACTGTGAATATGAATGAATACAGAAAAATGACTTATACATGCAAACCAAGCAATGTGCCCATGCTAAACAGTCAATGAAAACTCAAAATGAAACAATGTTGGACCTGTAGGGGGCACTAAGCTGGCTAAAAACCAATATCCAGTTGACTAGAACACTCAATTATACAACAATACAATAAAACTAGAGAGCGAGAGAGGGAGAGAGACTATGAAGGGTGGCATTCAATAAAGCCTTAACCTAGAAAGCTTTGCTATCGGCCGAACAAATCTATAAACATGGACCATCTCAAATGGCTTCCTGAATATAAACAGGTGTAAATAAACATAACTATAATATATTTCCAATAATCAATGCCTTGCTTAAAGGCGTATGCATTAAAGAGAGAGTGAAAGACTACTAGAAAAGGAGACTAGGAAGATCTACTGTGAGTGTTTGGGATCAGTAAATGTTTTACTATATGTGACACAGAGGAAGGTGAGCTATAGGGGCTACAGAGAACCGGATGGGTATATCATCTGCCATACCTTCTGTGTCGGGCATATTTGCCACTGATATGGCCCGAGCCATTGCATCCTGGCGTGGGGCAGCTGAGTTAGAGATATAGAGGAGCTCAAATTAGAAACGCTACTTTTATTGGTTGTTCTGTGCTAAATAGTTCATCAAGAGTAAACACGGCCACACATCCATGCCCGTCAAGCAAACAAACAAACATAGATTTTTACATTTACTGAAATAATTGTTTTGTCAATAGGAGCTGTGATCGATCAGCTTTGCATTTCCTCACCCTGCGGTCGGGTCTTTCTTTTATCTCATGCAATCGCCTCGTTTCCCAGTAATCCCAACGATTTTGTCAATTTGTTTTATCGGCATTCTTGTTTAATAAGCAACAAAAGCAGTCGGGACCTTTCTTCCTTTCATTCATTCTCACAGGTGAACCTGATCTGAGTTTGCAAATAACTTGTTTGTATATTAAATGATTCGGGTAATTTGTTTATGCTTCACCAAATATAAATAAATAAATAGTTTCTGAAGCAACCTAAATTATATCAATATGAAAATGATATGCAATGATTTTACGTCTACATTTACATTAGCAACTCCTTTAACCAATCAACTTACACTAGGGAGGAAAATAATAAAGCCATTCATCTTAGGGAGGCAATCTTGTGCAGTATGAAAGAATCTTTTATTGCCACGATCTGTTTAAAATCTGTGATACACGAAAGTGGTCGTGAGCAGCTTCTGTGACCCTCATGGCCAGCGAGTGTGTTTGATACAGTTCAATTTCACTCTTGTGCACTTGACCGTGAATGTTGAGAATAACTTCACAAGCCGAGATGTTCAAGAAGGCTTTCATATCTCATCAGACACTTGCTATCCAAAACAAATGCTTGACTAGACAAACAAAAATGACCAAGCGTAAATAACCTGCAGACCTCTCTCATTCGTTTGATTTCTGTTGCCGTCAATCATTTTGGTGAGGGTAAGTATTGTTAAAGATGAGTTTGTCTGTTACACGTCGATTACAATGGTTCTTGTTTGTAAAGTGGCATGCCATGAGATCCAAATAATATTAAAACATGAATTTGCAAACGTAAAGAAAAAAATCTCCTGCCATGAATTGAATTTCACAGATTTAACCCTTTCTTACCTCAGATCCTGTCCTGCGATCTCCGAGGGAACTGCAGAGAGAGAAAGGCACAAAGGAACAGAACAATAAGCAGAAAAATCTCAAGCCACCAATAATTGCAAAGTACCACAATCAGTAAATCACAAATACATACAGACCCCAAGAGACCATGTGCAGTATAGCATTCATGACTGCATTAGCAGAAGACCAAACGCGCACACATTTATATGCATACACACCACACACAAAGTACAGAATACCACAGTCAGCCAAAACATCAAGACTTGACGATAGAAAAAAATGTGCAGCTATATGCACACTTCAGCATAAAAACATGATTAATTGACCCTGTTGTTTAGTGGTTTAGAGCAAAATTGTCGACATAGGTTTAATAATAAAAAAAAAGGAATACAAAACACCAAAGAAAAGGTATGGGTGGGTTTAAATGAAAATTGCGGGTTCAGTGAAATCGGCATCTGTGTACACAAATAATTGTGTTTGCTTTGCTGTAAAGCATTTGAAAGTCTTTGGGGCAACACATTGCACTGGAATAAATGCTAAAATACACAGTGATTCGCAAGTACACTGTTAAAAAAAGATTTGTTGGTTCAACTTAAAATTTTATGGCTGCACGAACACTTATTTTTTTTAAAGTTAATTCAACATAAAAATATTTGTTAACTCAAAAAAGTTAAACATGTTGAGTCAACTAATATTTTTAAGTTGAATTACCTAAAAAAATTAAGCCAACATGAACACTTACTTTAATTTAAATCTTTTTACAGTGACTTTTACAAATAAAGGTGCTTTTTCACAGCGATGCCATAGAAGAACCATTTTGGTTCCTCAAAGAACCATTCATTCAAAAGGTTCTTCATGGAACCATTTACCCAAAAATTGTTTTTCTAGGACATTGTGAAGCACCTATTTTTAGTCTACTTCTATTTCTAAGACTTGAACACACATTGCATCACAGCGATGCCATAGAAAAAACATTTTTGGTTCCTCAAAGAACCATTCAGTCAAAGGTTATTTATTGAACAATTTATCCAAAAATTGTTCTTTTAGGACAGGGGTGTCCAATCCTGCTCCTGGCGATCGACTGTCCTGCAAAGTTCAGCTCCAACCCAAATCAAATACATCTGAAGCAGCTAATCAAGGACTTCAAGATTACTTGAAAATTGAAGGCAGGTGTGTTTGATTAGAGTTGGACCTGAACTCTGCAGGATAGTCGATCGCCAGGAGCCGGATTGGACACCCCTGCACTAGGACAATGTGAAGCACCTATTTTTAGTCTATTTCTATTTCTAAGACTTGAACACACATTGCATCAAAGCGATGCCATAGAAGAACTATTTTTGGTTCCTCAAAGAACCATTCATTCAAAGGTTCTTCATGGAACCATTTATCCAAAATGGTTCTTCTAGGACATTGGAAAGCACCTATTTTTAGTCTAATTCTATTTCTAAGACTTGAACACACATGGCATCACAGCGATGCCATAGAAGAACTATTTTTGGTTCCTCAAAGAACCATTCATTCAAAGGTTCTTCATGAAACCATTTATCCAAAAATGTTTTTTCTAGGACATTGTGAAGCACCTATTTTTAGTCTATTTCTATTTCTAAGACTTGAACACACATGGCATCACAGTGATGCCATAGAAGAACCATTTTTGGTTCCATAAAGAACCATGCAGTCAAAGGTTATTTATGGAACAATTTATGCAAAAATTGTTCTTCTAGGACAATGTGAAGCACCAATTTTTAGTCTATTTCTAAGACTTGAACACACATTGCATCAAAGCGATGCCATAGAAGAACCATTTTTGGTTCCTCAAAGAACCATTCAGTCAAAGGTTCTTTATGGAACCATCTATCCAAAAATTGTTCTTCTAGGACATTGTAAAGCACCTATTTTTAGTCTATTTCTATTTCTAAGACTTGAACACACATGGACACAGCGATACCATAGAAGAACCATTTTTGGTTCCATAAAGAACCATTCAGTCAAAGGTTCTTTATGGAACCATTTATCCAAAAATTGTTCTTCTAGGACATTGTGAAGCACCTATTTTTAGTCTATTTCTATTTCTAAGACTTGAACACACATGGCATCACAGTGATGCCATAGAAGAACCATTTTTAAATCCTCAAAATACTTTTCAGTCAAAGGTTCTTTATGGAACCATTTATCCAAAAATGGTTCTTCTAGGACATTGTGAAGCACCTATTTTTAGTCTATTTCTAAGACTTGAACACACATGGCATCACAGCAATGCCATAAAAGAACCATTTTTGGTTCCTCAAATAACTTTTCAGTCAAAGGTTCTTTATGGAACCACTAATCCAAAAATGGTTCTTCTAGGACATTGTGAAGCACCTATTGTTAGTCTATTTCTATTTCTGAAGCACATATTTTTAGTCTATTTCTATTTCTAAGACTTGAACAGACATGGCATCACAGCGATGCCATAGAAGAACTATTTTTGGTTCGTCAAATAACTATTTAGTTATTATTTATGGAACCATTTATCCAAAAATGGTTCTTCTAGGACATTGTAAAGCATCTATTTTTTGCTATTTCTAAGACTTGAACACTAAATATTGTTGTCTGCACAAACACCAACAATACCCAACTCCCTCATGACTACGTACAGCTAATAAGCACGATAATTTTCATGATATGCACATTCAGAATACAGTTACAGAAAGCAAAATCTACCCACAGGAGTTATATAAGTAACGCCCGGCCATAAACTATATCCATATAATATTTCTTTTGCTAAGCAGAACATTTCATACATCTGAATAAACTACTAGTCCAGTCAAAACAATAAAAGACCCTCACAAAGCCTGGCTGTGTGAAAACTACACAGTGAACAGGATTTGCTTCCAAGCGGGTCTCCAGAGACCCCGGGAGCAGGATTATTTGAGAGATCTGCAATATTAGATACCCCGAGCGAACATATGAGATATGCTCAGCTGACCAGTGAAAGCAATGAGTTTCAGAGGTGGAAGTGGGAGAGACAGAAAAGAAGATGGAAAGCTGGAGTGGGTTCACTGACCTTTTCCTGCTTTGGACCGCGTGCGAGTGCGCTTGTCGTCAGTATCCAAACTCATCTGTCAGAGAGAGACACGGCATTAGATGGAAAAGAAACTGAAATACAACGCACACACAGTCATGGTCCCATGTTTAATAAAGTCACACATAATGTATAAAATTATTCACTGTTAACAAGTAACACATAGATATAGCAACTTCCACTAATATAGTGACTTTGATAGCAATACGGTGTAAATAGAGAGAAGACACACAAATAACAGCAATGGCATGAGCGATCGTTATGTACATGTACTTAAGTACATAATGTACTATGAATACATATTGTACTGTCAACTGTGTCAGATAATAGAGAAAATGGGAAATATACTATTGTACTTTATTTACAAGAGTAAAACAAGGGAAAGCCTTGAGGTTTTATAAATTTTTTGAGACATGTTAGTGAAGAATGGAGTAGTTAAAACCTTTTGGACACAACAACACACAGAACAGACCTGGAGGAAAGACCCAATTTAATGCTCATTTCACATAAGAAGGGGATTTTTCTTAAAGCCAAAGTGGCAAAAAACATGAGATTAAAAAGTAAAACATCTGTCACTGTATGCACCTTTATGTGCCCCTTTATCAGCCTATAATGCACTGCATTTGAACAATCAATCTGATTGGCCGATCCACAGAGCAAGATGTGGCATTTGCCAGAGAAGCCCATTTGCGTTCTTGGCTCGAGTGGTAATTACAATAGCAATATTAACCACAGCAATAGAAATAATACAAACACGGGCACTCCAAATCACTGTAATTCCTACCACGTGATCGCTAGACTCACTAGACGTGCCTTTTTGGCACAAAAGGAGCAGGTGTCAATCGCGATCTCACACACAGACGTGGGGAGCTCGACTGTAAAGCCGTTGGATGTTTTCCGCCGGCACAATGGCGCCATTAGCTTTGATTACTTTGCTGAGATTTAAATGGAACGGAATCCTTGAAAATCCGCGAAACTCTTTCCTTTTGACCCTGGGCGAGCGCTGCTCACCCCGCTCCCAGCTGCCGCCTTTAACGCAGCGCGAGAGCTGGCAAGAGCACACTGCACTCGCACAGAGGAGTTTCTCTTTCACGCTTTCTTTCTCTTTCTTTCTCTGGCAGTGCCACTTCCTGTTGATAGCTGACTTTTCAGCACGGGCGGATAATGAGTGTGTTGTGCTTGATTTGAGAGAGTTTGTGTACGGGGCAATGAGAAGTTGGCTGGGTGTGTGAGGAGGGGTGTATCCGGGCAGACAGGTGCAGAGAGCGGTCTTCCTCTTTCTCTCTCAGGAATAGGCGCTCGATTAACAAACCTGCTTTATGTGCACTGATCTTGCTCTTATGAGGCTCAACTCGCCGGTCTGGGAGAAAAGTTTTCTCACACAGATGATCAAATAGACCGGGGGTCCACGCAGACACACAAACACTAAGCGTTGTGTTGCAAGTCACCCATCTGCGGGCCTTCTATACCCTCTCTGTATCTCTGATACGTGCTTTGCGGCCGCTTTGACCCCGGACACAAAAGCCAGGGGCAGATGGGTGCCGTTTCATTCTTTTTAGCCAGCGTCGCTTCCGCTACACTTTCAAAAGCTCTCTTTCTATTTCCTTAGCGCTGAGACACAAATGAAAACAATGTTTTTGTAACCATAGCTAAACATTTAGTTTGAAAAGATAAACATTCATGTTTGCATTGCAGCTCACTTGCGTTGAAGTTTTTTTTTATAATATTAAATGTCCTTTTCTGGTAGTCTGATTTATACAATCGTCGGCAAAGTAATGCAAAAAAAAAAATTCGCAAAGAAGCGAAACCAAATGATAAAACGTGTTTATTGGTTAGTGTACAAGCAACGCCCGCGCGTTCCCGCGGGCCGCATGCTACATTATTAATCGCGTCCCTCTCTTCTTCATACAAGCGGACGGAGTCGTTCCTCCGTACGCTTTTGACAGCTCTATGTAAATGACTTGCTGGGGGCAATGACTTCACAAAGAAGGTCACCCCTCCTCCTACGACGCACATAAATGAGCCTTTTATTCATTTTTGCATTTACAAGAAGAGGACAGCAAACCGGGCCTGTCGTGGCAACCGTCACTAGAGTGACAGGACCACTGACATCTCCAAAATTACCTGCGTAAAGCATCGGCCAATTAATGGAGGCCGATGCGGTCGCCAAGGAGATCCGAGCCATCCATCGGAGAAGCAGACGCGCTCCCTCGGCAGGCTGACTGACAACTAAAGCAGGTTTATGTGTTTATGTGCGCGCGTGAGTGTGTGTGCATAAACGCAAGCTTGTGGAGTATCAAATACTCTGTCACTCGACTATCTCTTGTGCGTTTTCTACTAAGAGCGTTAGCGTGATTCCTCTGCACACAGTCGGATGGTGCTGATCAGCTGATCTAATTGGATGCTCTTAAAAGCGCTGCCTGCATCCTTTAAACATTTCAAATTAGATTGATAAATCAATCACTTCTGATGAATTCTTTCCATCACTGTAAAAATATAACATTTACAGGCCCAGGGGACAGAAAGTCTTTACTGTCTCTCTCTCTCCCTCTATCTCTGTTTTTCTCTCCCATGCCAGTGCTACCATTAAAACCCTCTTCTAATAAATTTCCCATTGCGGTTCCCAAAGTGAAAGTGATGGATGGAGGAAAATGTGTCCCGTTCCAAATACAAAGCGTGAAAAAGTGAAAGGGAAATAAGGGAGACGCATCCACTAAAAGGAAAAATATACACCTAAGCAGAAAAGAAAAGGGGGGGTAGGAAGAAAGAGAGATTTTCTTTTATGCTGATGAAAGATAGCAAACAAAAGCAGCTCAAGGACATACCCGCTTTCAAACCTCTCCTGTTTTCCTAAATAATGCAAGAAAGCTCTGAAAACTCAATTAGGTTGAGCAGAACAGCCCGATTGTTCATAATTACGGGATGTGGGATACTTTAAAATCTCAGTTTATTTCAAAAGGGCGGGGGGAGGTTAGGGTTGCTCTGCCAAAACCCATTCTAGGTCAAGCTGGTACGAACTGCGCATGGTGCGGTAATCCAATGCTGACTTCCCTTCGTAGCCTGCTGACTGACAGAACTGATGAATGTCATAAACGTACAGCCTATAATTGTGCAAACTTAGCAGGAAGTCTAGGATTGTGCATTGTGATTGGCTGGGCAACCAGGTGCGACTCATTTTGATTGGTCGGCTCTGCAGTCTGAGAGAGGGCCGGCAGCGGCTGATCTTGTCTCCACGCGTCCAGCGCTGGTTCAGGAGTTTCCCCCGGTACTCATTTTCTGTTTGGGAGATAAAATGACATTGATCAAATGTAAAAGTGAAAACAAAATAAAGGCAAAGACGTCAGCATCTGCGCTGGAGAGTTTTGCGGAGCGAGCGCTCATTGTGCGGATGCAGTAATAGACTGATTCAGCAGTGAAACGCCTGGATCATCTCATCACCCGTCCACCTGCACCCGAAACCAGCAGCCTCAGCAAAGGAAACACAAGCCCACCTAACACAACAAAAACTACATCGTAATAGCAGCGTGTACTGTAGGTTGCTTTTCAATCTCATAGCTCAGATCATTTGTCCTTGAGAGTTAATATTTGGGGCACATTTTAGGTCATTGTTGAGTTTCTGAAACTCAAAGAGTCTCAAAGAGTCTTTAAAGTACAAAACTTAATGTCAAAGTCAAGACATACAAATGCATAATCTTACAAAAGCAAAACACACACATACAGACCCCTAGGTTAATAGTAGAACAAAAACTGAAATTTATCTCTGTATGCAAATGCATTAACTAATACAATACATTGACAGCACATCTACAGTGCATTTATATATGTGTGCTGCGTGTTGACTGAGAGGTGAGTAATGTCACATGCACGAAGTGACAATTTGACAGGTCGCTGCTGGGGGCTGGGCCTTTTACGCATGTGACCCATGCACTTCTAATTAAAGGGAGGCGAGAACTCAAAAAAACCCAAATGCACACACGTGCATGCATATGCATGCTAAAACACCCCCAGCTGGATCCTCTGTCATTCTGCTATTAGAATCAATCACATTTGTGCATTTTATTGAGCTTTTAGAGCAAGCAGGGGTGTAAGAAAGGGGAGGGGTCAGTGAGACAAGATCGAGCGTGGGGGAGGGAATTTGGTCAGTAAATAATGAATCACCCATAAATCAGATCTCTTTTTTTCTCTCCTTTCTTTATTTCATCAGGGTAATAGTCCATCTCTCCATAAACCTGCCGCCCACCACCCCAGCCCCCAACTCCACCCCCGGCACACGCATGATAGACATGCATGTTAAAATGATAAAAGGGAGTTCTGATAACACCGAATACAAAAAAATCCCCCAGTATCCCCTTTGCATGACCGCTAACGCATTTGCGCTATTAAAGTATATTAAGATTATCGTTACATTCATCAATGAGCACAGATCAGTCTGTAAGAAATCTCACTGTTGTTTAACCGTCAGCAACACTGCAGGCTATAAACTCTTACAAGTTATGTTAAAAAGCCTTGAGGATTTTACCGTTCGCAGGCGAAAACAAAACCTGCACTAATAAGTGTAGCTTTGCTTTGTAGATGCTAAAAAACATCAGAAAATGTTGTGTTTTTGCTGTGCTGTTGTATGACCTTGAATTTCTTTGTATACAGTAGTGTCCACCCAGGTAAAATTCATTTACCTCGATTTGAGGATATCTTCAGTACGGAGTATAAATAACTTTGGAACTGTCTTTTTATGGCACACTACAGTGCAAAAAGCAATGTGAGAGACAGAGATTTTAACTTGTATCGAAACATTTTCATAACAATTTTCCAAGTCAGATACAAAAAGCCATTACATTAATAGAGTTTGACTCTTTTATTAAAAGACTGCCTCTCTCGCTCCCTCTCTTTCTCTCTCACCTTCCTCTTAACATCTTCTCTCATAGCAAGCACAAAATAAACAAAGCAGGCAGATCTGATTTGTCTCCTAAAACTCTGTGCAGCAGCAATAACCCAGAAAAGACAGGCAAGATGCCAGTCATCAGAGTTAAAAAGCTGTAGGGCATTGTCAGTAAAAGCATTTCCAATGCCCCTTCCACACACACTCCCACGTCGGCACGGAACAAAACGCTTATTTATCAACTTTCAACCCTCTTCTAAAAAGTGACTACAACAGCACTACTGTGCATCGCTCCCTCTCTCTCTCTTTTTCTCATTCTACAAATTTCAAGCCAAATAAACAGAACTGCGTATCGCACTGAGCTCTTTAAAATCTCACCATAAACCCAGCTGCTGACTCCACACTTTTTGGGACCCTCTGAAATGGCACGGCCCCAATAATCCATCTCCGTGTCTCTCTATAACCTTGTTGAATCAGGTGCCACTCATTTTAAAGAAAAGGGAAACAGTTCACCATTTACTGATGGGTTAGCGGGACACACTATTAGCTGATTGGCTGCCTGTGAGAGTACCGCACTACAAGAGGAATAAGAGATTAATAAACGTGATTGACAGTGATAGTAACCGTGCTACAACAAGACAGACAAAGGGTGAGTGAAACAGATTTCACCCTACTGAATCCATCAAAGTGATGCAGGGTTCTTCGAGACAGACACAAATCCATAGTTTAGATTAAACAGGGATGGATGCCTTCACATAATCCATGTGTGAGACATCTGTGAGACCTGTTCCAGAAAGAGGGATTTGAATTTAACTTTGTGATTGGAGAATAAGCAGAAAGCTCTTGACAAAAGCAAAGGTATAGGAATTATGTTAAGTAAGGGACAGTGTACACCCAACCGCGGTTGTTTTGCAAAATAAACCCGATAGGGTCTTGTATCACTCGGAAGGGATTTATTTTTCAATAACAGGCGGATGTGCACCTGGATCCTGGTTATTGCACTGCTACTTGCCACATGGGTAAATAATTAGCCACGAAATATTAATCAAAAATATTTGGCGGCATTAAGGCTACTGTAAAAAAAAAGTCATGCCAACATATTTTTTTGCATGATTTTAACTCATCCAAATAAGTTCAACTTGATTTTAAAAGTCAGAGTAACTCATCACTATTTAAGATGTAAAAAAAAGATTTGTATAGCCAATTTGATAATACTTAAACATTTAAGGCAGCATATGAAAAACAGTGCATATGATAAACAAACAGCGGAGTGACACAATCAACACTTAAGTAGTACCGGTCAAGATGACTCGCATGTGACCAATCAGAATCAAGTATTCAATATCACCAAACGTATTTGCTTTTCATCTCAGGAAAAAAAATCCAGCAGCGAATGATAAAATTAGTCTCTGGCTCGTGCCAAAACAAATCAAAGTGCCTTTGAGAGCCACTTTTTTCACTTCGTGACGCACCAAGGAAAACACCATGACAACCACGAGCAGCAGAAACAGACCCACTCAGCAAGAGACTCTGCGTTAAAGTAGCAATATCAGCTTTGTCTGGACCTATTAAATAAGGGAAGCACTCAAGGACAAGGTTACGGATAAGTTAGAAGCGGAACTGTGTCCTTTACAGTCGTATCACTTTCCACTACGAAGCTTTTCATTTTCCCTGATGCGGATCGGTGTGGGAACACCTGTTAACTGCGCTTTCGTGGCGCAAAAGCTCCAACTACTGTAGTAAACAAACAATGACGCTGTTGTGGCGCACGAGCAATTTCAACATTTCGACCAGATGCATGCTAAACCACAGACGAATTCAACTCTACGCAATTCAATTCAAATATTCAAGACTGCTCTAAATGGCACCTTTCTTCACTAATGATAGAGGCGACCCTGACCCTCGGCCTCTTTGCCGTGGCTTTCTGCTGTGCCCTGAATGAGCGACGCGCAATTTGGCCCAGCTGCTCGAGTCCACATGTTTATTACTCTATCATCTTTGACAATCACGCGGCACCTGCTGCAGCATCTTTACTCTTATTTATTTATTTTGAGATTTTATCTCCATATCCGTGATATGGACTGAACAAACAAGCGTCGCTGTTTGGACACGCAGAATAATCGCTTGAGTGCGCGCTTACGTTTGCGTAATGCAAACAACTTTGCTTGAATATGATTTTAGGAATTAATCCACGGATGAGATTAAGTGATTTATGAGGACCCAGATTTCATAATTCGAGAGTCTGTATGCGCCAGACGATCTGCTATAGTCTCGTTTGTAAAGATTATCAGAATGGAATTAAATTAAAAAAACATTTAATTACTTTCTCTATGCTTAATAATTGGGATTTTCCTTCCCTAAAGCTTCTATACCACACAGACAAAATCGTTCCTTTTTTATTAAACTCCTGACCATTCGCAATCCTGCGCAATTTCCGCAAAACGATCAGATAGGATCTCGTAAAAGTTATTACCAGAACCAGTTTGCAGGCGAGCGAGATAAAGCGAGACTACGTTCAACGTTGCGTTCAGGTGACCTTTATGGTACACAAAGCTGAAAATACTGACAGGTGGGTGTCGGTAAAAATATTGTAGAAACCTAAGCAGCTATATTTAATAGGAAATCTCAGTCTTAGCTAAAGTCCTGGCTGTCGTAGAGCCAAACGCCTCGAAGCTCAGACTGTCAGAAGTTAGTGCGCTTAAAGCACTCACACTTTAAGCGCGCCAACTCTTGTTACTTTTTCATAGTCTGAGGCTTTGCTATATGATAACCAACCATATCTCCTACAAAACCAAAAAATAAAATAGAGGTTGTGATATATTTATACGCCAACGTAGAGATCATTAAATAACAATTGGGAGACTGTTATTAATTCAAGTAAGCGCGAACGCATTATTTAACAGCACTCACAATATATGAAGGCTGACTGTGGTTATCACAAAGCTGATTCGCAGATCAAATACATTCACGTTGTGGCGTTCACTTCGTCCACCATCTTGTTTGCAGGTGCTTTGATATTATACTTCATACAATAATGTGTAACACATTAGCCTCCGAATAATGATGAGCAATATGAGAAACACAGGCACCGTGCCCATAATCACTCATTAGAAATGAACAGGGGCGGGGGGTGGATGCAGAGGATGGGCGTTATTGCTTCAACTCTCATGACTTTTCTTCTGCGCATCTCACCAGGGGCGGTTGACATTTAAAGAGAGCATCTCTGCACTCTGTTTTCTGCAGCAGAAAATCAAATGGCCACCCCTCCTTCTTCTTCTCCATCCACGCCATTCGCGCACTCGGCCGGGAGTCCTGCGCTACGCCCATTGTTCGACCTTAATTACACAGAGCCATATGGAACTAAGTCCGTATGTGTGCCAAAAGATCAAGATTTTTACTACATAGCCTAACAGTAAACACCACAAGTGCTATCACTCCGAAAATACGCGATGTGTCTCTGGTACCAGCAGACAGATGGATACAAATGACATAATCATAACGAAACCTAAAAAGCATTTACGGATTTTAAAAAAGACACTTTTACAAATCTAACCTATGCATACCACATTCATGAATGCGAGAGAATAAGAAGGCAGATATGGAATAATGACATGTCATTCCCGATTCATCTCAACATGAAGGAAAGATCAAACGCACGCGGGGTTTCCGTGCCAAAGTGGGCAAACACATAAGCATCGCTGCGTTAGTACGCGAGCGCCATGGCTGAGTGTTTCTCCATCACTTTTGCCATGTCAACTCCACACACTCTCCGCTGGAGCATCTTCAGATAGAGAAACGGATCCGCGTTTACAGCCAGCAAACATCGAAGTTCAAAGACTAACAGATCAATCATCGATCATACCATTACGAAAGGTCTTCTGCTTTAAGAGTGATACGTATAAAAATAACGCATCCAGAAAGGATCTTATTTTCTCCCTTCTCGTAAAAGCCATTAACCTTGATCTGTAGGGCATTTCGCGCTATCTAGATATGTAGACTAGAAAATGGTGAACCGTGAAACATTTTAAATATCTACTAACAACTCAACCCATGACTCTAAGAATAAAATTAGCAAGATTTATGTAAAATCCTAATCTGATATTTGTACACCAACCATTTTAGAGAAATGACTTTTCGCTACTTAACAAAATAATAACAAAAGTATTAAGATATTGTTATTTACATCCAAGTGACATTATCATCATTACCTGAGTGAAAAAGAATAATCCCGAAAGCTTCGTACTACGACGGATGCTTCCCTCGTCCTCGTCGTATATTCAGTACGCTGTGACACACTTTGGGGCACAATATCCCATTTATGGATTTTTCGAAAAGAAAACTAAACTCTCTACTAGTATCCGGAAAGATTGACTGACAGCTGGAAAGAGGCTCGGCTCTTCTCTGGCGCTGCTATACGGACGAGCGAGGATCCAGAACGGGGCGGTATGAACGCTACTTGTTTGTAAGCAAAAACATGGCTTCATTTGCCTTTGTCAGCGAGAAAACGTAATATTGACTTACCTTTCTCTCATGAGCCATTGTCCCCCACCTCCTCCCTCCGCCCTTTGCCATGACATCACGAAAGCTGTAGTAAAACCTACAACATCGATGGGCTGGGCTTTGAATATCCCCCCGCAATAACTCAGCGGGCATGTGTACAGCCATGCACGCTCTATTTCATACTCCGTCTTTCTCAGTGCAGGACACACACACGCGCGCGCACGCGAATCTCTCTCTCTTTTACAACCACTTCTACGTCCCTACTAGAGGGGATTTGTTCTTGTAGTTCTCTTTTGTGCCAAAAACAAGATAATCATGTATACAGTGAGGCTCTGTCTAAACATATCCAGCTAAGTAATAGCGCGCACTGCGCAGTCGTGTTTACATCATCACTTTTATCTTATAGGTTGGAGTGCGTGTACTTTAAAATCCGAGTATGGTAAGCTGCTTATTTTAACAGTGATTATTAATCTTGAATAGTCCACAAAAGCATGCATATGTCGCTCATGTTATCTGAACCCTTCTTTACTCAAATGGTACTGTCCAGTGATTCACGCACAGTATTGTATACTTAGTGCCCCGCTGTTAAAGTAAGCATAATATTAAGAGCAGACCAGAATGTCCGTTTTTAAAAAAAAGATTTTATCTCTTTTGCGCGCGAATGCACAAATATTGAACGCATTTGTTGTTAAAGAAATAAAAAAGCAATAACGTAAAATACAAGAAATATCCCAAGTATAAAGAAATCATGCATTTTCGTAACAATTAGAAGTAATTTCAAATCCCTTTATTGTTCGACTTTTGATCAAGCAATACATTTATTTTTTGTTTAATAAAGTCAACTTCAATAGCTTAAAACTAAGTATTGATATACACTATACACACAAGCCCTCAGGGCTGCACCGCCAACAGAGTGTAAGCCCACAAATAAAAGGATTTTAACAAACTACAGACTTCTTCACTCAAAACAGACGAATGTAACTTGGAGCGACTCCTAAATGTTACACACACCGCTGTTTTGCTTTGTTGTTTTGTAACCATTAGTGAAAATGACAACCATTCATTACAAGCCATTTGAGAATATTCTCCACAAATGCCAGTCTTTATCTGCCGTCTCCATGCTGCACACGGGGGGAATTTTCAAAAAGCCAACCTTCGCCTTTCAGAAATTCTATTAAGTTCTTATCTCTTTGCGGCAGGCTCTTTTTTTTGCTGTCCCATTGTTATGCACTGGAGCTGAAATCAATCACGGAGTGTCCACGCCGCATCAATATGATTTCAGCTGCCTCGCTAACCGCGACACAATGCAATAAACAAAAGACAGTAAAGCATATACACCTGAAAACAAGTTACACTTCCCCGTCCTGAGCACTCAAAGACTTAAAGTACACAGTTTGGGTCAAATCTGATTGATTCTTGGGTGAATTTGTAAAGAAACCATAAGAGCAATAAAGTGACAATACATGCACATCACGCGCTCGGCTGAGCTTCAGGACCCCAGACAGCGCTTTGGCCCAGCACCATGGACAGCGGCCCGGACGTGAAAACACAAGCGACTGCCTCGGAGATTTTCTCGAAAACGCAACTGTTTGGATGTGTTGCGATGGCGCAGCATGTACTATTTGAAAGAAATGTTTAAGTGCTGATCTAAATCGTAGCCCAAAAAACACGTGCATAAAATATGAACTGTCTAATCGCAACTCCACAGACAACAAGACGCACTCAGAAATAACTAAGGCGAGACTGTGTCTCCAGAGAACACCGAGAATATAGTGTCTGTATAAATATTGCATAAGGGAGTCAGCTGAGGGGCCCCAAAACAGCTCGAATGGACCTGACAGATGGAAGTGACAGACAACAACAGAGAGAAAGTTTGAATGCGCCTGCGGGCTGCTATTGTGTCCTGCCGGTCCCGCGGGAAACAAACCGCTCTTTGTCTAAACACTTCAACAACTCTGAAGTTTCGCCGAGGTCTAGACGAGCTGCCCGAATGTTAACATTTGTATAGAAATTGTAAAAACTCACAATAGCACAATATCTAATTAAATTTTACGTAATATTTTAATATTTACTATATCTTAAAAATATATTTGAGATCATAATAGTTTGAAAGTAACTTTAACAAATATTCTTATTTTAGTGACGTAGGCTATAACACTTTAAGATATCGTTTTTTTTTTTACAAAATTCACTAAACATAGTGAAATAATATACTTTTAGTAAATACAAACGACCAATATTACTCACAAACTTTTACAACAACGTTCACAACATTTTATGACAGGTGATTTTTAACCGTTGCTGCCGTGTGAAACTGTGCCCGTCAAATAGAAGAGAAAGAAATGAGATAAACTGACCTAAAAATGTCCCACACAGCTTCATGGCTGCAGCTCCGAGTTTCCCATAAGCTTCTGGCAAGTCCTGAGAAAGTAAACTTAAGTGCAAAAGTTGTGGACAAAACTACTACAACTTCTCTATGAAAGAGACGGAGGAAGGGGGTGGGCTGACGTCAGAATCGGGTGTAACCAATCAGAGACAAGCATGTGGGTAATTGTATACCACCGCCGCCAATCAAAACAATTGTCTTCAGTTCTCAATAACAAAGCCTGTAGACAGGGCCGGTTTTTGCTATGGGCAATGTGGGCGAACGCCCAGGGCGCAATCTATGTGAGGGCGCACGAGCGCCCTAAAAAAAAAAGAATTATATAAAAACCGCTAATTTCCATGTCAAGTTAGTGCTGAGTAACACAGTTGTGTGCGTGTCAGAAGAGGCACGGGTGAGGGGGGCGGGGAATCAACTTGCGACTGCAAGATCCCTCGCTCGCCTTAAGGGGGGCGAGCGAGGGATTGACTGATCCCAGGCCAGAGGCCACACAACACAAACTGCTGCGTCTGCTTCCAAGTAAATTGTATTTTTCATTTCTAAAATTAACATAGACCCATATACCTACGAACATGTTATCAATTGGGTTATGTGAAAACAATTCTGTAGAGTCATCTACGACTCACGTCACGTGACTCCGGTTGATTGACGGGTAAAACGGACGTTGTTGTTGGCGAAATGTAATGCAAAGTTAATGATGTCGAGTCTTCATCTTCATCATCATGGATCAAATTAAAAGACCAAAGTAGCCATCTCAGTTGCCCGGTTCAGGAAAAGAAGATAAGGAGAAACGAGCAAAAGATAAAGGTATGCCGATTTCTATGAGTGACAGTAGGATAGGCTATTTATATTAGCCTCGCACTCTCGCTAATATGTTGCTATTAGCCACAGAATATGACTGTATTTGGTTTTAGTTTTGCTGAACTAGCAACTATTAGAATTGAGGTATCATGCCATGCAGCTAAATTCACTCTATAGGCAACACAGTCTAGTTTGTGTGCGCAACACAAAAAGTGCAAATTCACACAGACCTCCTGACTGTGTAATTTTTTATTGCTTTACGCTATATGTGTCAACTTAAATAACTTCTAATATACATTGACGCGGCCTTTTGTAAGCTACAGTGATATAGCTTTTTAAATAATTTGTAGTGTATGCTTAGTTTAGGATGTTAACAAATACTAATAAAATGTGTGTTATGGTCATTTTAATTGGGTAACTGATGCATGTGTAAAATAAGCGTATCTAACTTACATAATTGTATCCTAATTGTAAATTCAGGGGCACTTCTGAAATATTTTAGAGCTAGAGCACCCACTGGCCAAAATGAGGAGTCAGATACTTCCACAGCAGCAACTGTGTGTGTGTGTGTGTGTGTGTGTGTGTGTGTGTGTGTGTGTGTGTGTGTGTGTGTGTGTATGTGTGTGTCTGTGTGTCTGTGTGTGTGTGTGTGTGTGTCTCTCTGTGTGTGTGTGTTTGTGTGTGTGCGCGTGCGTGCGTGTGCATGAGTGGGTGTTTATACTGTATTACATGTTTTTCTCTGTTCTTGCTACCTTTTGTATTTAAGATTATATATAACAAAATAATACATGTTGGTGGCGGGGTTTGGGGGTAACTTTTTTTTTTCTGGGGGCGGCCAAGGGATGGTTCGCCCAGGGCGTAAATCTAGCCAGGACCGCCACTGCCTGTAGAATGCCAACAGAAGGCACTACCGGCAGCTGGGAGCTTTCAGCTTAAGTTTTCCAACAATGCTGGAACACATAAGGAGAAAAAAATCCAGAGATGGGAATCTTTATCAACACACCATGTTTTGTTATAACATGGTATTAAGTTATTTTTTGTTAAGTGTGTGCACTTTATAATAATAATATTCACTGTGAAATGTCTATGTAGTATTAAAACAGTATAAAAGTGCAAGCTAAAGTGTATTTAGGGTAAACTCTCCATCCACTTGAGCAATACTGTAGCAGGAAACTGCAGGATCTTTTAAACCAAAATGAAATTAAATCCTAATTTCTAATTCTAATCGAATGACTTTAGGACTTCAGTCTCCTCAAAAAAGCTCAAGATGTGTCACACTAAAATACACCAAATACTGACTGATGCCTGTTTAGTTCTGAATTTTTTTTTGTTTTTAATTTTGTGTACATATTTCCTGTATTTTCTGTTTTATCTTAAAAAAAATTGTTTTAGCAAAGTTTTAATGTCCATCCATATTTGTCTTTCACTCACAACACAGACATATCTCCCTCACAATATGAATGACCTTAAAGGAACACGCCCACATTTTGGGAATTTAGCTTATTCACCGTATCCCCCAGAGTTAGATAAGTCCATACATACCTCTCTCATCTCCGTGCGTGCTGTAACTCTGTCTGACGCAGCCCCCGCTAGCTTAGCTTAGCACAAAGACTGGAAATGCATGGCTCCAGCTAGTATACTGCTCCCAATAAGTGACAAAATAACGCGATCATTTTCCTATTTGTGTGTTGTGGTTTGTATAGTCAAACCGTGTACAAATAACAAGGTGATATGAGACACAGCGATCTTTTAACAGTATACATACTGAGAACTATATTCTCTGAAGACGAAGCACTGCCGCATGGGCGGAGTGATTTGCACAACTCTGACCGAATTCTCTGCTCCTCACCAGGGGCTTCTCGTGTGCTGCGAGCGGATCGCTCCGCCCATGCGGCAGTGCTTCGTCTTCGGAGAGTGTGGTTCTCAGTGTGTGTGCTGTTGGGGGATCGCTGTGTCTCATATCACCTTGTTGTTTGTGCGCGGTTTGACTGTGCAGATCGCGGCACACGGGTGGGAGGGTGATCGCGTTGTTTTGTCGCTTATTGGGAGCAGTGTGCTGGCTGGAGCCATGCATTTCCGGTCTTTGTGCTGGGCTGGGCTGGCGGGGGCTGCGTCGGACGGAGTTGCAGCGCGCGCGGAGATGGGAGAGGTGTGTGTGGACTTGTCTGGCTCTGGGGGATGCGGTGAGTGGGCTGGGTTCCCAAAATGTGGGCGTGTTCCTTTAAAATTTAAAATTAAAGGGACATTCCACTTTTTTTTTAAAATATGCTAATTTTCCGGCTCCCCTAGAGTTAAACATTTGATTTTTACCATTCAGCAGATCTTCGGGTCTGGTGCTAGCACTTTTAGTATAGCTTAGCATAATCCATTGAATCTGATTAGACCATTAGCATCCCGCTAAAAATTATCCAAAGAGTTTCAATATTTGTACTATTTAAAACTTGACTCTTCTGTAGTTTTATCGTGTGCTAAGAATGACGGAAAATTAAAAATTGCGATTTTCTATAGGAACTATACCCTCAAACTGGCATAATAATCAAGGACTTTGCTGATGTAACATGGCTGCAGCAGGTGTAGTGATACTACGCACTGCCCGAAAATAGTACCCTTGGTTATTTTCAATAGCAGGGGACATTTTTCGGCAGTGCGTAATATCACTACGCCTGCTGCAGCCATGTTACATCAGCAAAGTCCTTGATTATTACGCCAGAATGAGAGTATAGTTCCTGGCATATCTGCATAGAGAATTGCGACTTTTGGTTTTCTGTCAGTCTTGGTGCACGGTGTAACTACAGAAGAGTCAAGTTTTGAATAGGACAAATATTGAAACACTTTGGTTATTTTTTAGCGCGATGCTAATGGTCTAATCAGATTTAATAGATTATGCTAAGCTATGCTAAAAGTGGTAGCGCCAAACCCGGAGATCAGGTGGATGGATTCCAAAACGGTAAAAATCTCTAGGGGAGCCAGAAAATGAGCATATTTTCAAAAAAAGTGGAATGTACCTTTAATCCTGTATTTTACATTATAAAACATGCTAACCATTAGTCAACAACTTAGAGAGAGAGAGAAGTGAAAGTAAGAGACACTTTTTAAAAGACAAACTTTTAAATGTGTAGAGAAACTAATCTCTGTGTGGCAGCTTTCTTTCTGAGTGTAAATTTTGTTTTTTATGGAGCATTAAGAGACAACAATCATGGTTTAAAGAGCAACAAAACTGCTGAAAAAATAAAGTAGCCCATGAGACAGGATTATCTCTACCATGTTTTTATTGGCATCATGACTCCTCCTCTGGGCAACATTTTCAGTTTCTCTCTCGCTTTGCCTTCTTAATTCGCTCACTCTTCCTTGCACCCCATTACATCATCATCACATACCTCTCCTTCAACCTCTTTTCAATTTTAAGCACCCGCTCACCCAATACAAACAAACTCGGAGAAATAAATGTCTGAAACGAGCTTGAGGGAAATGAGCAGCGGGTAAGTGAGGGTGTGCATCTCCCCCCGGTGGGTTTGGCAAGATCCGGGCTCTCTTTCAGCAGATGGCTCCTCTGATACTCGTGTCCTCTCTAGGCCCATCTCCATGCCCCAACTCCGCGTTGCCATGGCGAGGGGGCCGGCGGAGAGCATGTAATGCATTTGCTGCTTATTAAATTTGCCTTCTGACAAAGAGAGGCTCTCACTTAAAAACGAGAGCAGGTCTGGATGAAGACGAGCAGGCCCGATTCTTTTTATCACAGACTACCAGACGCCCCGTTGTATCCTTTCACTTCGGCGTACACTCATTGACCTATTAACTTTACGACTGCCTCCTCCCCCCTCGCTTATGCCAAATGAGAATCTGTACGCCCCCCTCCTTTTGGGGTCTGCGGAGTAAGGGCCCACGCACCTCTTCGTCCGTGACCCCCCCGACCTGTCGACATCATTGCAGCGCATGAGAGAGAGTTGGAGAGGCCTCCGCTGAACCGTGGCCTGCCCTACAGCTGCCTGCGCCAACACAAAAAGAAAAGTGAAAGAAAGTGTATGGGTATGGCAAAGTGAAGGGAGTAGAATTTGAAAAGCAAGGCGTGCAGGCTATACGGATGACTTGGGCGAGAGTGGGAAATAACTGAGGATTAACTTAAGGCTAAGGATCCATGGAGGTTAAGCGAAAGCACTGGATTGACCAATTAAACTGGTGTAACAAAACTGCTGAGCAGATTTTGCGCATAACTTTAGAGATTGATAACAGGGTTCCCAAACATAAGTTAACTTCAAATTCAAGGACCTTTCAAGTAATTTCCAGGTCCAAAAACCTGGACTAAATGTGGGAACACATTTCAAGTCAGTGCAAGGTTACATCGTGTTACCTTTTAAGATATATTGTCACAGTTCCCTTTCGAGGGAACTTGTGCTGCGTCACTGCGTGACACTTTGGCGACGCCTCCAGTGGTAAGTGCGTCTGAATGTGTATTTCAAATTTAACCAATGGTAAGGCTTAACGACATAGACAGTATGACGCTGGAACCAGGAAGTATATTGCTATCTGAAATATTGCCAAAGACGGCTAAAGGGACGCTGGAATTATGGCAAGGGAGACGCAGCGTCTCGTTCCCTTCTCAGGGAACAACAATTACATACGTAACTCAAGACGTTTTCAACTAAGCAAAAAAGCATTTTGGTATGAATCAACATTCGCATACAGAAGATATAAGCATTTAAAGCGAACAGTTTAGCATGTGTGCTTAAAAAGTCGAGAATTTTATGATATTATCCTACACTACACAGGGAATAATATGGATTTTTTTCCAGAAAATTTTCAGCACTTTCAATGACCTGTATCTATTTATGTATGTTTTCAAAAAATTCCCAAGGCCTTGATTTCCCCCCCCAGATTCACAAACTTTCAAGGATTTCAAGGACCTGTGGGAACCCTGTGATAAACAAAAGTCACTAACAAAGCATTTTATTTATGCTAATGTTTTTATGTAAATGTACAGTTTGAAAAACTTATAATAGTAAATAATGGTAAAATCACTGTAATACACAGCCTTGTGAGGTATTGCTTTAATAACACCCCACCAGACTGTATTGTAATATTATATTTTATATTTTGTAACTTGCTATGTTCTTCTTCATCATCTTTTTTGGTAAAATGTATTTAATTTTTTTTCTCATGCAGTTTAATTTTTTACAAAATCCTTATAGGAAAAATATTTTCCCCCAAGCTTTTTTGCCCTCCCCCTTCATATGCACATTTATACACACTCACAAAACTAGTTTGGTCTGGGTGCCAACTTACATGATCATCATATCTACTTGTACAGTATTGGATTCAGAGACCCACCGCCAGTCAAAGAAGGGTCAGAGGTGCCAGAGGGCACAGAGCCATCGTCTGTCTGCACCCTTCCCCCTTTTTCTCTCTCTCTCTCTCTCTCTCTCTTTCTTGCCAGGACACGTCCTTTTCTACCACTACTTCTCCGCCCCCCGTCCGCTGCGTGCTGAGTGGCCGGGTGATGAGTAAACACAAAACTCCGCGAGCACGGCCCGGCTTGCTGCCTCATTACAATCACAAAGAGCTGCCACACTTTTGGGTGGAGCCTGTGGCCGCAGGAGGCTCCCGGGCCTTTAAGTGAGTGGCATACTTAATAGGCTTTGTGTAGGAGAAGAAAAAAGTGAAAGTGGAAAGAAAGAGAGCAGGCGCAGCTGTCACGGCACACTAGATAGCAGTCTACCACAGAAACACTTTTCCACTGTTTTACCCCTCCTGTTTTTTGTTTCTTGTTTTGCTGAGGTAAGGTTTTACACAGGAACTATGCATCTGAGAAAAAAAAATATTTCAACACACATGTGCTTTCTCACACGCCCGCACGCACACACAAACACAAGCACGTGCACAAGCACACACACACACACACAAAAGAGCTGTGTGGGCAGTATGTGGATGAAATAATATGCTCCTAACTCAATGTTCTACATTCTGTAATGTTATACATCAGAGAGAGCGAGCTGAGGTAGAAAACGCTGAGCCAAACAACTCCCAGAAGTACAAGCTTTTCATTCATTCATGACTTAGGAATAAAAAGCTTTATAAAAAAATCTCGGTATAGAAAATGTTAGTTTTTTTTGAGTTTATGGAAGTGGAAAGTTGGCATGAAATACTTTTGTGATGCTGACAAGTTATACCCTGATCTAAAACTATTTTCATTTTGCCTACTTCTAAATAATTCATATGCATGATCTCATATTCCTGTAACTACACCGCAGGATAATTTAAAATAAACTAAAAAAATTAGAAATTAAGAAATGATTACAGGAGCTAAAATAACCATATGGATTAACATTGTGACATTGATAAAAAAGGTACATGAATATAGTACCCAGGTAAAAAAGTACTTAGTGTATTAGAAATATGACTGAAGTACATGAAATATAAAACAAGTATGCTTCTACTTGTTGTGCTTTATTTAAAGAGTATTTAATATGTACTTTTTAAAAGTGTACTTTTAGTGTACGCACAAAATGTACTTAAACATAACTATAATTTGTGTGCAATGCCTTTTTTTAAGTGTATTTCCATTAGAATGGCGATACAATGCAATTGAACTAAGTGTCCTTAATTGCTCATGAATCTTGATTTTCAGTAGTGTATTTTAGTGCACTTAAAGTTAAAAAAAAATTGTCCCATTTTAGGATACTATTTACATTTGAAGTGTAGGCAAATAGATGTTAAGTTGAAGTTAATACACAATTGAACACACTTAACTATATTTGACGAAAATAGTACAAAATGTAAAAAATATACTTAGTACACTTTTTTAAAGTATATTTTTAATATAATTATTTTTCACCTGGGTATGCATTTCATTAAACTAACTAATACATACACTCACTCTAAAAAATGCTGTTGGGTTGTAATTTAATCTATGCCGGGTTGTTTAAGCCCAAATTCTGGGTCAATATAAATATTTTCTGGGTTAATATAACCCAACGGCGGGGTTTAGTCCTTTTTTGACCCAATGCTGGGTTACAAATAAAAGTTGAAAGCAGTTTTTAGAGTGTATTTATTTACTCAAGAGTTTAATAAAAAAAACTGCATCAATAAAAAATAAAACAAACTATGTGCAAACATCAAAAATCACATCACATATGGTTCATTATAATGACTAAAATGACACTCAGACAGAGTAAACCCACATTTAGGGGTACATATGCTCGGTAAGTCCTCAGAAAGGCTGGGAAACAATAGTCCGTGCTCGCGAGCTGCCGCACAAAGCAGGTGGCGATACTCAGAAATGTGTGCTGTTGTTTGTATAATCTGTGTGATTGTGGTGGGCCGCTGCTAAGCCTTGCTAAGTCAGCTTAGCACATGTCCTGCTGCGGAGGAGGCCTGTTTAAAAAAACCCTCCCCAAACCCGCCCTCCTTTAGCAGCACGAGAGAGTCCAGACACTGAATCAAAGTTTTTTTCTTTCTCTGAATGACACCCTCCATATTTCTCACAGGACCCCCAGGACGCACTTATGGTCGGACACAAACAGACCCACACACAAATTAGGTGTGTGTGTGTGTGCGCTCATAGATGTAATTATGGAAATAAACAAGGGTCCTTATTTATATTCGGACTATTATTGACATATTTATAGTTACAGTTTTTTTATTTGTAATAGCCTACTCTTACATTTCTTTCTTTGTGAAACAGAAAGGTTTTGCAGATGTTCAAGGTTCTTTAGGGGACCACACAGCCAAAAATTGATCTTTTATGGCATTGGGTGGCAGCTTTAGTATTATGAGCAGCATAGAGACTTAGTTTACTAATCTTTGGAAATTTTGTTGATTATTTATTTTCTAGTTACAGTATAAAGTAAAGTTGCTAGAAAGATCTTCAAGAAGAGCAAGAAAGGCAACAATTTATTACACTTTTATCCAAAGTGACTTGACCATGACCTTTTGCACTGCTAACGCAATTCTTTAGCAGAGCTATTCAGGAGCACAAGCATCTGCTTTGGTGAATTAAAAAAGCTTATGTTTTTTTCTGTGAATACTTGACAGGAACATGTTAATGCTCTCCATAAAAAACAGTGTAAACTTTTCTCTCTCCCTACAGTGTGAGCTGTAAGCTAAGAAAAAAAAACCACTGTAGTGGACAATGTGACTTAATGTTCTGAACTGCATCCATCTTGATTCAGTGTTTTTGCCATTTGAATCAATTTTCACATCTATTTTGTTTTTACATTCATTTTTGTTTTCGATTTCATTTTCACAACAACGTGCATTTAAAGGTTATGAGTTTTAAATTGGATATTTGATCCAAGATGATATTTGATGTAGCATTTTGTCTTCTTGGAGACACATAAGAACATTTTGCTCTTATTTCATCTCACAAATGTTTTGCTTTGCATCCGTGCATTCTGCATCTAGAAATTATTGGTTCATGTTAGTTAATGCACTTAATAATGTTAACAAATACAACTTTACTGTAAATTGTTATAAATTATTTAATTCATAGTCATAAAGTTGTCTATTACAAGAAGTGAAACAAACACAACAACAAAGTCCTGGGGCCACATATTAATAATCAAAGCTCACGCACATCGCTATTTTTTCACCGTTTTGCGTGTGTAGGTCCAGAAAGCTGTTTTCAACCATGATAAGTACATTCCTAAAGCTGTCATTTTTTATAACGCGTTGTGTTTCTCATTTCTTGTGTTACAGTACTGATCAATCTACAGGTTATTTAGTGCTCTAACACATCCTGAAGTTTGACTTCTCCAAGTTTTTTTTTTTTTTTAAATAGAAGGAATCAGGTTTAAATGTCAGGAGTTCCTGTTGGGATGAAAGTAACACTTACTTTTGTCCCGCTGCTAATACTGTTGCATTATGTTGAAAATTTATATTATTCTAATTTGATTTAATATCATTTTATAGGGTTCAAACTATAATTTTTTTTATTTTCAACAATTCAAGTTTGTACTGTCGGGTTGCTTTGGAAACATTTGATAAAACTGACATTTAAAATGAAAATGTAATTTCATTATTTTTGGCAAATATAAGATATTGGCCAAAATATGTTTGCAGTTACATATTAACAAGGTCATAGTCACGTATATTTACTAAAAACAAGTGTAACGTAAAACTCTGTCTTGTTCTGTTGTGTTACTTTTGACCCACCTGTTTGTTACTTTCGTCCCTGCTTATTTAATGTTGAAAAGTAACAATGCGCTACTTATGTTTAAAGTGAAATTATACTAAAGTAATTTTAAATTTGTTCAATATTTCACCTGGTATTTATAGTCCACACTTTTAAGTTTTTATACCACAGCAAAGTATGTTTCTGTCTAAAACATTATCTTTCAAAATGACGTTTTCCTGAAAAATTGTACTTTCACCACTGCTCTCCCCTAATGTGTGTGTTTTGGGTGTAATAAACCAATTATGCTGGGTTTATGATAGGGCCCCTGGTGTTTCGGTTTCGAAAGGGTCAGAACTTTTGTATTTAAAACAAAAGATACAGCTAAATTTTAAGTCTAGACTTTAATTTTGAAAAAAAAAATTGATTTGATTTGACTTTATTGTCTGTTCAGATTCACTGGACAGAAATTCATCTTTGACACTGGCTTCAACAAACATTCCACATCAACATTACACACCACATAATAAAAAACACATTATAACACAATACTTGATACATATATACTAATTAAAAAAATACATGATTCAGTTAGATTAATACAACATTCACAATAACGGCCCTAATTAAAAGTTTAAAACAGTCACTGCCAATGGAATAAATGATCTTTTAAAAATGTTCTTTTTGGCATATGGTGCGCGTAGCCTACGCCCGGAAGAAAGGACCCTTAAAGCAGTAGTGGAGGGGATGAGTCTGGTCTGAGTAAACCGCTAACGCCCTTTTCTCCAGAAAGTGTGAGAATAATTCTTGCAATGTACTCTGTTTATGGCCGATAATCTTATTCGCTTCATTAATTACTCATGTTAATTTATTCTTGTGTTTCATTGTTAAATTTCCATACCATGAGACAATGTTGTAAGTTAAAATGATTTCAATCATTGATCTTTATACAGAAGTTAAAATGTTCCTTTCTATGTCGAAGTTTCGCAACTTTCTAAGTAAACTTAAACGTTGTCTAGTTTTCTTATGTACATAGTCCACATTATCCTGGAACGAAAGTTTGTCATTGATGATTGTGCCTAAATATTTAAAATTTTGGACTTGCTCTATCTTTGTTTCCTCTGTAAGACCTGTCCTCACAAATATGGTATTACTAGAAAGCACAGGATGTCCTCTTTACAGGACAGTAGGATTCAAATAGGTTGAACAAATTGTGCATGACTTAGACTATAAAACTCATGTCCACTACAGAGGACAAAAATAATTGTTGGGTCTCATGAGGATATATTTGATGCCTTGATGCCTATTAAAAAGTAATAAGAAAATCTAAAATATATATACATTTTACCCTGTACAGTTTACTTTACAGCCTCCTGCAAAGCATTCTGGGAACCAGAAATCCTCATCAACCTTTTTATGTTTTTTTCCTTCAGATTTTGCTACACAGAATGCTTTGCTTGATGCTGTTATTTTATAGTTTTATTCTGTAAAGATAAAGACTTGTTAATGTTTCATGTTCACTTAACTTTAAACAAACGTTTGCAAGTAAATAACATACATTTAAACTACAATAAGTTACTGGAAAAACAGTTGCCAGTAATACTGTCATTTCTACTGAAATTGTTTGTTTACACTTTCATTTTCACTTTTTACTACAATGTAAATGCAGCATGAAGTTAAAACAACTTGGTTTTTGCAAGTCAATTCAACATACTATTTGAAGTTTTGACTTGTGAAAAGTTGACATAACTTAATAAAAACAAGTTAAAATTGTTCAACTTAATTTGTCAAGTTAAAGTAACATAAGAATATTAGTTGAGATGATTCTTATTTTTACAGCGAATTTCCTACAGTTTGGAGCTAATACGCAAATGGCAATGTGTAAAATTGACTTTCTGAAATTCTACACTTCTAAATCTTTAAATCTCACTTGGCCCCACCAAGACCCTCTTACCTCCCCTTCCACTGCACTACTTCAGACCCAAAAAAAGGAAGAATTAAGACAAGAGTGAGGAAAAGTGTGAATGAAAGGGGGACACCTGGAGTGGGACCCATGTAGTGCTCCGCATTGTAGACTAATAACAGGGCCATGGTGTGCGTGCGTGTGTGCGGTTGCCTTGGTAGCAGGACTCAGCTGATTGCAGGGTTATGAGGTTTGGGAGGGGGTGCTTGTTTGGAAAGCATCTGTATGCAAATGTCATTATGGTATAGAGACGTTTGGAGAGGCCACTGGGAGAAGAAGGGGGGTTGGAGAGATGAATGGAAGGACGAATGGACGGATAGTATCTTCAGGAAGACTGATGCTGCTGGTTTCAATCGAAATCCATCAGGAAAATAAGACACTTCACTTAAAAGGCCTCTTGCATGTGCGGCATTATATTAGGAGACTTCTGAAAAGAATATCCCACTTTAATGAACCAGCATTATAAAATGCCATTTATCTTGGAGGAGCGGGCTTACGAGAAAGATATTGAAACATTGCGAACTTTATATTGGATTAAGCATAAGAACATAAAATACTGAAATACGGTATAGCGAAGATTTTTTAGTGTCGTTCTTACACATTTGCTCGATTTGATTTCTTTCTACTACTAAAACTCAATTGGGCACTTTCATGAAAAACTGTCAGAAGGAATATTTCTGTGTGAATCATTCATAAAACCATTCTTTTGGAAATTGCAGCATTCAATTGAATGCAATAAAAATAGATTTGAGATTCACGCATTCTGCACGTTTTTCCATAGTAAATACATTTTGAAACCTAATTGTGATAAGTGCTAAATTTGAATTGAACTTTATTGAAAATCAAATCAACACAATCCTTTTACGACTTTGCAAAAGTAATGCGATTTTCTAATGCACAATAACAAATGTAATGCAACCAATACACAATTTCATAATACAATTTCTTTTTTCTACCAATAATGCATTAATGTGAGATAGCTTTTAAACTCTTCGTAAAAGCAGCGAGTCATTATCTAACAGCCTTTTCCATCTGTGCTTGCTATTTAATGACAGCCAGTCAAATGACAGCCAGTCTTTCCTTACGAGTAACCAAAAAGAAAGTAGCCGTATGCAATAAAAGCGCTGACGTTAATAGTTTTATACCCACTTCCAATGAAATCCTTTAGTGAGGTGTATTTCAACAGAAAGAGCGAGAAAGAGAGACAGCGTATACTCTGCTCTCACTTAATGTACTCAGTGGCAGTGCATGATGGGTAATTACAATAGTCACAACACAGATGGGGAGGGGGTTGGGGGGTCAGTGTCACCATGGCCTAAAGCGCGACGGCACACATACACACTCGAGGCCGGATGAATAAGCGCTGACACACTTTCGTAGGCCTATTTCACCCTAACAAATGGCCGACATCATTAAAATCTACACTTGGAAAACACGTCTCGTCCTGTTCATGCCCTGCATTAACACAGACTGACTATCCTACCCGTACTTCTTTTTGCATGTACCATCATTTGTTCTCGTTCATAACAACCCATATCGCATACTTTTTATCCGGACCAATCACACAGATGCAGATAGTGGCACGACCTTGCTCTATCTCTTCCCCATCAAAGCTTTTGTCCAGGTTAAGGTCTTAAGACATAAAAAGACAGAGTCAAAAAGAGAATACGCGATAGAGACTTTTGAATAATTCATGGCAGCTTATAATGAAGCGTGGTCCACTCTTTAAAGTGTTTGCTGTGTAATGGAGTTTCAGACACACAACTATCATTTTCTCTTAATGGCACTTTCTGGGCTGCTAGCTGTGACCCTTTCCGCACACACACACGCGCTTGCAAAGGCGATTACAGACAGCTGCCGGAGTTTCGAAGTGGCCAAAGTGGGCAATTTTCTCAATGCCATTTAAACAACAAACACTGCGGACGAGCGGAGGGTTGGGGGTGTTTGAGAAACGAGGAGCGAGAGAAGGTGACGGCGGTCATTGTAATTCAAAGAAAGTGCGCGCGCGTGAGCGCCCGCAGGTTCATTAGAAGAACTCCAGGTTGAGTGCGAATGTTCACATCTGGCCTGCGGTTGACTTCATCCTGTGCCCAAGTTTGTATCTCTAAGATTTATTCTCTGTGTGTGCGTGTTTAAAGCTTATTTGTTGCGTCCGTGATCAGGCGGATGTTGCATATTGTGATGGTGTCTGGCAGTCTGCATTATGAATAACAACACTTTCTACTGCTTTGAAGTAACAACATTAAATGCCATTTGCAACCAATTGTGCTTAAAAAAGCTATGCTGTAAAAAAATAAAGTGGTACTCACATTTTACATTAACGCATTTAGCAGACACTTTTTATCAAAGGAGCCGTTTATATGACATTGCTTTCAACTAAAAATGGAAAATGTTATGTGCTTAAGCATTCATTTATATGACAGCAACGTTTTTGGGAAAACTTTTGAAAGTTTTTAAAATTTATCTCATTATCCTAGCTGTGAAAACACCAACAACATGAATTTGTGAAAAGGGTGACATCTTGCGCATACGTATTACTTGTTCAAACATCAATGTGACATGGCCTGGCAAGCGTAATACAGGTTTCAGTGTGTTCAGTTTACGTGGATTCGTGTGAACAGGGATTGTTTTAACAACCCTGCCATTTGTACGCAAAAAACAATGTTTTTAAAAATGTACCCTCAACGTACCCTGTCAATGCATACATCTTATGTAAATGCAAGTGTTATGAAAGGTATAATGTATAGGCAGGCGGTTAAAATCGCAAAAATAAGCCCCGATATTTATCACTGTAACTTAGTAGCGATCTTGTATCTATCTGAAGGGGCTTATTTCGCGATAACAACCGGCTGTCCGTCCATTATCTCGATTAGGGAACATAACCTATTGATTGGAAATCTTTTATTTGCACATTTTTAACAAATGCAGAGCTTTCACGAGGAAAACCCTTTGCTTTTCGATTTTAAGATAAGATCAAATGTTCAGATGTCACAAACACACTATTTGGTTTAATCATTTGTAAATATAATGGCTAACCCTTTACTTGAAGGGGTGTTCATAAGATTGCCATGACACGTTCATAATCATGACATTACGTGTCATTAACATGAAAGAGATTTTATGCACGTTTATGACAACTGTCATTAAGTGTCATTTGTTCAATTATGTAACTTTTAATGCAAAGATGACATTGTTTGAGATGTCTTTGTTATGACAACTTGACATTAACCAATAGATCATAACTGACCACTTTTTACCATGATACAAATTTAATTTGTCATTAAAGTGTCATTAAATGTTAATACTAATATTTTTCTTGACCACAACTACAGTGGTAGAAATATAATTTGTCATTAAAATGTCATTAAGTGTTAATATTATGTCAAATAATTTTATAACAGCATCATGAATATTTTTCTTGACCTCAACTACAGTGGTACAAATATAATTTGTCATTAAAATGTCATTAAGTGTTAATACTCTGTCAAATAATTTTATAACAGCATCATGAATATTTTTCTTGACCTCAACTACAGTGGTAGAAATATAATTTGTCATTAAAATGTCATTAAGTGTTAATATTATGTCAAATTGTTTTATAACACTGTCATGAATATTTTTCTTGACCTCAACTACAGTGGTACAAATATAATTTGTCATTAAAATGTCATTAAGTGTTAATATTATGTCAAATAATTTTATAACAGCATCATGAATATATTTCTTGACCTCAACTACAGTGGTACAAATATAATTTGTCATTAAAATGTCATTAAGTGTTAATATTATGTCAAATAATTTTATAACAGCATCATGAATATTTTTCTTGACCTCAACTACAGTGGTACAAATATAATTTGTCATTGAAATGCCATTAAGTGTTAATACTCTGTCAAATTGTTTTATAACAGCGTCATGAAAAATCTTCAGTTCATAATGTTTTTTTTAAAGTTTCCTACAGGTATTAGAGAAATAAAATTAATCATCCAATAATAATAATAATAATTAAAATGCATATATTTTATTGCATGCGGAGACCGATTCGCCTAAAATTAAATGAAGACAGTACAGTAATGGGTTAATCCATACAGTGTTGGGTCCATATTGCTTTAATTACATTAAATTAATTAATTGAATTAATAAAATATTTTGTTCGTTTTTTGTCAGAACCCTCTGTGTGAGGAAGAACAAGTTCTTTTAGTTGTCAGTTTTTTAATGTACTGTGCACATACATAAAGTTAAGACGTCTTTTGACATGTCTGTTGCATTTTGTTAAGGTATTTCAAATTATTTGACCGTATTAACACTTAATGACATTTAAATGACAGTTTAATGTAATGTTAACCCATAAAGCTAGGTAGATTCTTAAGTTTGATATTTATTCTGCTATGTCATGTTTATGACAGATTTATGACAAGTTATGATGTATTGGTTTATTTCAAGTTGTCATAGACATCTTAAACAATGTCATCTTTGCATTAAAAATGACATAATTGAACAAATGAGACTTAATGACAGTTGCCATAAACGTGCATAAAATCTCCTTCATGTTCATGACACGTCTTATGAACACCCCTTCAAGTAAAGTGTTACCATATAATGTTATTAAAAGACATATTTATATGTAATTATTTTGTAATATTAAACTATACCTAATGATTTGCAGCATCCGGGTTACATGTGTTATTAGTTTTGAGCGGTTGTTATCTGGGAATAACAAACCTGCAAATGTCATGACTGGCCAATCAGAATCAAGCTTTCCAACGAGCCGTGTAATATATTAAAGCAATAAACCCCAAGAAGCAGTGGGTTACCAGCTAAGGGGCGTTGTTAGGCACGACGCGACGAGGGGTTTATTGCGTTTATAAAATGGTTACTTCATATGCATAAAGTTAGCGTGATTTTATAAAATAAAACACAAATAAGTTGTAATTATATTAGTACAAATATTACTCTTCCACCAAACAAAGTAGTTCCTCAGAATCAAGTGTGACTGAAACAGAGCGCAGTTCACAAACAACACAGACGCAGCAAAGATACAATGAAAATATGATTAAAGACGGTGGTGTTTATTTTATAAATCACCATTCATCTAATTTATACATTAACATTTATATTGTGCTGTTGAAGTGATGATCAAATATGCTTGTAAGCATGCTGAACTCTTTCCCCGTCAGCGTTTTTTTTTTTAAGTTGCCACCCGGTTTTAGTTTAATGCCTTACAGAAAAATTATCTTCTTTAAATAAACATCAAATATAAAATGAAAGAACAGACCATCCGCTTTCAAACAACAACAACAAAAAAAGTTGCATCCTACCTTCATTTGTTCCCTTATCAGTTATCACCTCTCAAATTTTCAGCTAAAAGCGGAGATAATTCCATTTATGTGAAGAACTTTAGTAAGAAATCATCAGATTCAGACATGAACAGTACTACACGGTGTTTTCAGTGAATGCGTCAGTGTTTAAGTTGGGTAAGATCGCCCCCCAGTGGATAATAGCGGGCGTATGAACTTCAGTTATAAACTCCTCAGACAACGTTTCTCTTTATCGACGAGATGACTCAACAGTATTTATTGACATTTATCTGGATATCGCCATTAATTGTGCAATTGTAGACAAATTAAAAATATGATTAAAGACTGTGGTGTTTATTCTCATAAATCAGTACGCAGCAACAGTGGCGCAGTGATACTTATGTAATGTGGTCTGAACCGTGAGGTTACCGGTGTGTTTTATCACGGCTTAGAACGCGTTTCAACCAATCAGAATGAAGAACCAGAACGGCCCGTTTTATAATAAAATAAAGTGACTGGGGAAGGGGTAAACAAATGAGAGTGCTTGGTAACATCAGCAATAAAAAAACATTGCATTGTTTTATTATTTTTTTAAGATTATGAAAATACTTTTTATGCTATATGGACTGTTTAGATCTCGCACAGTAAAACCTTAACGCAAGAAGGAAGATCAATTTTAATTCCATGTTGACTTTAAACAACAGCCACTTTTCTTTGTATCGGAAAACCAGTGGCATGAAAATATAGGCAATAAATCCCCCGGTATGACCCTCCCGGTTGAAATAACAGCTTTGTTTGATCAGTGAAGGGGCAGCAGATTGTGTGGAGACTTCTAAACTAAACTAATCCCTCGCTTGAACACCAAACAGATGTTCTGGTGCAGCAGTCAACACGTAACCACACACACACACCTCACAAGACTAATATTTGCTCTATCGATGCTGTGCATAGTACAAAAAAACAAAAGCTCATTACAATGCTCCACTGCTCACAACACTTTAAAAGGCCAGTTATAAATTTTAAATCAGCAATGAGGGAATTTAGTCTTTCGGTTTATAAACCTGAAAGTACAAGTGAATGATCAAAGTCTTTTATTTCTCTCACCCTTTCTCATTTATTCAACTTTTACATCACACACTTGAACGTAGACCATCAAGCATCGACTACTACGTCTCGCTCAGAGTAATGTTTTGTTAGTTTTCGGCAGATAAGAGCTCATTATGAAACAAACTATGTGACCTTTACCCCTAATTCTGTTCGCCAGGTGAGTATGTAAGATTTGAGCGATGGGTGAAAGCAGGGAGCACCTGTAATCTGAGGCTGTAACTTCCTTTTGTGTGCAGGAAAGTTTGTGTTTCCTCTCTGTTCTATTGTGTTGAAAAGTTGAGCGCAAGTAAATAGTGCTCGCGTGGAGGAGACAAAGACCTCAATCTGCACCTGCTGCAGTGGCTTTACTGAACAAAATACAGTCCTCTTTTGAAACCATTAACCCTTTCTCACCTCTTTGTACCTCGTTTCTTTATCAACTTTCTTCTCTATGCAAAGACAGCAGGACACCAAAGCCAAACACTAGGACAACTATATAAATGACCAGGGTTTTAAATTTCACTTACAATAATTGCATTAGGTGAAATGTTTTTTTCCTACTTACTAAAGTATTTCTCCAAGTACTTATGAACCAAAAGTTAAGTATTTCTGAGAGAAACTTTTTTTTAATACTTATTCTATTTTTTCACCACATGTTCGAATAGTACAACAATGGGAATTATGTTGTAACTACAATAAAATCAAAACTATGTTATATTTTAGTATATTCAAAGTAGCAACCCATTGCCAAGAAAATTTGCAACATTGTTCTCTTTGTATTTTATCAAGTAGCTTCTTGAAGTTTCACCCTGAGATATTTTGAAAGAATTGAAAAAAATGTACATAATTGAAAGAATTTTCATCTTTTATGGGCTTTTATTGGCTGCTTTATTATTATTATTTTTTAAGTCAAATAAAATGTTTGAAATAAATGTGTCATTTTAAAACACTGGACACATGGGCACCATGGTTAAATGTGCCAAAACATGTGCTAACAACTAGTCCATAGTTTTGTGTTACAACATTGCAGGCTATTAAAAAACAAATATTAATATACACCTTTTCAACTCAGCTGCTGGAACAGGACTCTGGTTGAAAACAGAACAGGACTCGGCTCTAAATAAAAAAATTACACTTCCAATTTTTTTTTTCCTGAAATATTTCGGTCCTTTAAGGTAGTTGTTATCGCACTGATATACACTCACCTAAAGGATTATTAGGAACACCATACTAATGCTGTGTTTGACCCCCTTTCACCTTCAGAACTGCCTTAATTCTATGTGGCATTGATTCAACAAGGTGCTGAAAGCATTTATTAGAAATGTTGGCCCATGATAGGATAGCATCTTGGAGTTGATGGAGATTTGTGGGATGCACATCCAGGGCACGAAGCTCCCATTCCACCACATCCCAGAGATGCTCTATTGGGTTGAGATCTGGTGACTGTGGGAGCCATTTTAGTACAGTGAACTCATTGTCATGTTTAAGAAACCAATTTGAAATGATTCGAGCTTTGTGACATGGTGTATTATCCTGCTAGAAGAAGCCATCAGAGGATGGGTACATAGTGGTCATAAAGGGATGGACATAAGCCTCTTTCACACAGTAATTCTGGTAAATTACCATGAATTTACCAGAATGAATTTACCAGTAAATACAAAAATGTGCTGTTCACACACGCAGTGGCGTTCCGTTATTTTACCAGTAAGACATCATTCACACATCAGTATCAAAATACCGGTAAATTCGTTGAGAAAGCGGAAGTACCTGTAGCACGTGGCGAGCTCAGTGTTGTATTTGTAAACAATCCACGTCGTTCATAACCACGGTCCGTATTTTGTTGTTTTCACGTCTGTGGTAAACAGTCGCGAAGTTGCTCATGACCAAACAACATATTGAATGAGACGACGTCAAACCGAAAATGCGTTTTTAACAACAGTACTGTTTGCACTTTTGGCTTCACAGAGGGCGTGCTAAGGACGTCGGCAATTCGGCGGTAAGCTGTTTTAAACAACTTTGGTGAAGAAATGTGGACGTAAACTTCAGGTGTGCTCAACTTTCAAGCAGCATGTGTGTGTGGAAATGTCAGTAAACACTGCGGGGGTAAACGCGTCATCTGTATTAAAACGCTATGATTGGCCCGAAGCTGTCAGCAAGGTCTGACGTCGTCCGTTCTAAATGCCGGTAATCCTATAATTTTCGTTCACACACAGCGCTTACCGGTAAATTACTGGTAATCTTACAACCTGTCTTACTGGTAAATTGGGAGCACTGATTTACCGGAAAGGTTCTATTCACACATGACATGTTAACGGCAATTTACCAGTAAATTACCAGTAAAGACTGTATGTGTGAAAGGGACTATTGTCAGAAACAATGCTCAGGTAGGCCGTGGTATTTAAACGATGCCCAATTGGCACTAAGGAGCCTAAAGTGTACAAAGAAAACATCCCCCACACCATTACACCACCACCACCAGTTTTCAACTGTCCAATTTTGGTGAGCTCGTGCAAATTGTAGCCTCTTTTTCCTTTTTGTAGTGGAGATGAGTGGTACCCGGTGGGGTCTTCTGCTGTTGTAGCCCATCCGCCTCAAGGTTGTGTGTGTTGTGGCTTCACAAACATCCCATGCTCAAATTTGCTTAAATCATCTTTCTTTCCCATTCTAACATTCAGTTCGGAGTTCAGGAGTTTGTCTTGACCAGGACCACACCCCTAAATGCATTTAAGCAACTGCCATTTGATTGGTTGATTAGATAATTGCATTAATGAGTAATTGAACAGGTGTTCCTAATAATCCTTCAGGTGAGTGTATGTTCAATTGTAAATTTTTGTGATGAGTTTCATTTTAGCTAGTAATTTGATGCTATAGATACGGGGCGTGTCATTATGATTGGCATGCGTGGTTGAATTGGACATGCAAGCGTTTGGGCAGAAGTTTGATACCGAGGCTCCGGCTCTGGCTCCACAGATGATTCCTTCTGCGCATGCCCTGGCACCAAACTGACATTTTTACGTAACATGGCAGCGCCCATGGTGGGACATTTTGCCTTCAATTCATTACAATGGAAGGCACCGATAATGCGTCGTCCATCTTTTTTACAGTCTATGGTTAAATAGCTCACCATTGTGGGTTGCAACAACCCAGCATATAGGATACATTACAAGCCAACGGGTTGGGTTCATCTCTTTTTGACCCAATGCTGGGTGGAAAAAAACCCAGCATTTTTTATCATGTATTATTTTTTTCTATTGCACTTTGTCTAAAACGCTGTAGTAAACATCACATACCCAACGTGTCGAAATTTGTTCAGTGCAAATTGTATGGCACCTTCCACAGATAATTTGTTTAAAATAGCACAATCCTTTGGGTATACTGTATAGTCATGCGCTCAGTAACTGATTTAATTGTATCCCATTAAGATGTATGGGTCCTGTAAGATCTAACTACTGTGAAGAGAACTCCATTATCACTAGTTAAGGAGTGAGAGAGAGAGAGAGAGAGCGTGTGCATGCAGGTGTGTTTTCGAACGTCCAGTCCTGACTAGTGTTTTAACACACATTACGTGTAAGGAGAAAATGAATAATGCAATTCCTATTTAAATTCTTACATCCACGGCTAAAGAACCTTTGAGACGTTTATATAATTCATGAAACTGATACAGGAAGGTATGATTTACATGTGAGTGTGTGTGCCTGACCTGTATGTGCATGGATGAATCATTCATATATTTTTCTCATGGACAATCTGCGAGTACTGAATCTGAATCAGATTTAAATGCTAAATTGTTCACTAAGTCCGTCATGTAGCCGAAGCCGTGGCTTGTTTTAACATGCGTTTGTGAGTGTTTTTGGATTTGCAGCGATTATTTTTATATAGACGTTTCACTGTGATGTTGTTTATGTTGATGTGTTGTTTCAGAAGATGGCTTGGGTGTGAGATTAAGGCAATGAATCTGTATGAATGCTAATGTAAAACTATAGGGCTGGTGCAGGGAATTCTGGGATATGAGAAAACAGGGATCATGTATGCACGTAGGTGTATAAGGTTGATTTATAAATGTTTAATATGTTAATTTGACTGTGCCTGTGTGTGTGTAATGTAAATATGTATGTGTATTCAGTGTTCTGGTCAATGTGTGATTTGTGACTGTCAGGTGCACGCTCTGGGATGCGAATGGCAATGAAAGTTTTCACGGGGAAATGCAAATGAAGAGAGTGACAATATCTCATTAAATTTTCCTCTATCTTTTTGTGGCTTTGTCCATTTGAATGTAAACATTTACACATGACGTAAAAATAGCAGACAAGCTCACATATATACGATTACACACCAACAAACATGTTTCACAGTGTAAAGCTAAATCTATTTTAAATTTTACCGAGTTGCTGTCTACAGGACATAGAAAACTACTTTCAAAGACAGCATACTAACTAAAATGGAGCATTATAAGTAATGATTTGAAATGCTTATGTAAACAGCAATACAAACAATGTTCTTTATACAAAGTGCAAGGAAAGTTTCACTCACCATTGATTCAAACAAACAGTTTTTCATTTGCATGTTGATACAAATTATGAGATACTCTTGTTCACCTAAAAAATAGAAAAGGGTGCTAATAGCACTAAAAGTGGATCACTGGCTTGTAATCATACTGTAGGGGAACCACTTTAAAGAGACAGTTCAGCCAAAAATGAAAATTACCCCATGATTTACTTACTCTCAAGCCAACCTCGATGTGTATGATTATCTTTTTCAGACGAACACAATCAGAGTTATATTAGAAAATGTCATGGCTGTTTCAAGCTTTATAATGGTAGTAAATGGTGCTTTTGATTTGAAGCCCAAAAAAGTCCATCAATCCTTTACAGAAATAATCCACGTCTCCAGGGGGTTAATAAAGGCCTTCTGAAGGTAATCTATGTGATTTTGTAAGCAAAATATGAATACATAAACCTTTAGAATCAAAAATAACTATAGTAGCTTCCGGTAACGACCAATGCACATTTACAAGAGAGTGCGTTTTCAGTGTATGACGTAGCGTTTCGTCTCTCTCGTCTCATTTCCACCACATCTTATGCTGCGTTCACACCAGCCGCGGTAGAAGTGTTAAGCGTGATTGATTTCAATGTTCATTCAAATGTGAAGATGCATTGACGCGCATCTGGAGGTCTCGCTGCACGAATGAGGCATTTAGTGCGGCACAGTAGACGTGATTCCGCCACTTCGCGGGTCTAGTTTGTGCGAATTGAGCGCTGCCGCGGGAAACGCAAGTTGGAAAATGTAAACTTTGGCAGAAAAACGCGCTGCGTTAACCAGGAGATTGTTCTAGTAGTGACGTAATTACAGAAAATGAGTGAAGTCGCAGAAGCCCCTCCATGACGCGAATTTCCGCATGAATGTCTCGATGACTAGAATTTCACGCACAAATGAAGCAAGTAAACTCAAAATGTTCAAGCGGCAAACTAGATGCGGTAGACGCGAATTTGACACCTCAAACACGGCTGGTGTGAACCCACAGTCTCTTGTGAAAACGCGTCGGTCAGTATTTGAGTAACTGATAACAGGAATTTAGCTGTCTCTTTAAAGGAAATCACTACCACTTTTTAATATTTTACTATGTTCTTACCTCAACTTAGACAAATTAATACATACCTAACTTTTTCCAATGCGTACACTTAATCTTCATACACAAGTCTTGAATGTGTTAGCATTTAGCCTAGCCCCATTCATTCCTTAAGATCCAAATGGGGATGAATTTAGAAGCAACCAAACACTTCCATGTTTTCCCTATTTAAAGACTGTTACATGAGTAGTTACATGAGTAAGTATGGTGGCACCAGATTAAACGTGGTGATTTTTAAGCAGATAAAAAAATGAGAACTATATTGTGTGGTGGAAGAGCACTTAAGGGCTCGTTGTGGTCGTGCGTAGGTCCTGCGGCGTAGCCGCGACGGCGTACGTTCCGCGTCGGTTTTCATTTATACTTTTGCGTCGTCCTCCGCGTCGACGTGCAAACACACGCGTGACCGCTGGTGGGCAGTATCCACGCGTGTAACCACAGTAGCAGGGCCACCGTCAGAGAAGAAGAAACCGGGCAAGTTAACCCACAAACGAAGAAGAAACAGCAACTTGTTGTGTATGATTTGAGAAGACCAGCAATGATGGAAGTAAATAAACAGCGACTTTTGTTGCAGTTTGAGTTAAATCACTCCTCAACTTGGCCATTCTTTCTTTTCACTGTTGCAAACGGAAATACCTATGACGCAGTTTTTTTACCTGATGGGGGGGGGGGTTCTGGTGGACCAATCACAGCGCTTGCGGTCCGCGAAGAACGGTGTAGAACCTACGCACGACTATAAATCGCCCTTTAGGGGCCAATCACACCAAACACGTTTATGGCAGTTGCAGGCGCCTTTTTTTAATTAAATTCTATGGGCAGGGAGCGTAATTTCAACCCTCCCAGCCCTATCGGGCACTGTAATATTGACGGAAGTTTAAGCAAGAGGTGAGTAGTCAGGAGTGATGATGTTACTGCGCGCCGAGGTCGAAGTGCTGCAAACGAAGTGCTCTTCTGCCATACAATATAGTTCTCATTTTTTTCCGCTTAACAATCGCCATGTTTTATTTTGTGCCACCATACTTACTCGTGTAACTACTCATGTAGCAGTCTTTAAATAGGGAAAACATGGAAGTGTTTGGTGGCTTCTAAATTCATCACTGTTTGGATCCTAAGGAATGAATGGGGCTAGGCTAAATGCTAACACGTTCACGAAGCGCTGTACAAAGATTAAGTGGACGGATTGAAAAAATATAGGTATGTATAAATTTGTCTAAGTTGAGGTAAGAACATAGTAAAATATTGAAAAACAGTGGTGTTTTCCTTTAATAAATGATGCACAGTGTGTGATTTTTCAAGCTACACTATTTAGAGTACCATATAAGACATAGCAACACATCACAATAACAAGATGGCTTTTTAACATAAAATAATTTGTGTTCAACTAAAGTTCATATAATTTACTCACCCTCATGCTATCACAGATCTATGAGAGAATTTTCATATTTAAGTGAACTATTTCTATAATGAGGTTCTTGCAATGCATTCTGGGATGGCACTCTCCACAAAAGCATACATGCAGTGCCTTACATGTTCCAGAATACTTAAGGGGGCATTGATCTTGATCTTTAAAGGCAGCTTAATTATGCAACCTTTATGTCAAAAGCAAACCTATGATACCTTAAATTCCCAGTAGGGAGCTCTTAGGCTTCGCAATAGCCTGTGTGTGTTTAAGTGCTGAGGAAATTAAGTAAGGTAAAATAAAACCGAGATAAAAGAAAATGCTGCTAATGTGAAATGCTAAACAAACAGCATGTGCATTTATAATCGTGATGGTCCATTAGATAAGCTCTTTTAAAAGACCCCTTTTTAAGACATTTCTTTAGAGAAAAAGGAAAATGGGTAAAACAACCAGTAGTAGCTATCGGTTTAAAGCAAGCTACAGAAAGATATTATTGACAAGACGGCAAAGTGGGCAAAGCGCAGATGGTGCACCAATGGAAAATCAATGCGTTGTAAATTTGTGAGCAGTTGTAGCAAATCTTAACCAATCAGAATCTTTTATTCTGCCCCACAATCTCACTCACTCTATATCAAAACCACTGAGTCAGAACACACGCACACACCAACACTAATATGACATCACACCCCTGCTGGGTTTGTAGGGCAAACATGCCCCTCCAGATGGAAAACAGAGTCATCCCTACACAAACGCTGTTCATCGACCGCACAAGCACGCTAGCAAACAAACAAACAATCAGGGTCTTCCAATATCTCTAAACGAAACAGAAACAGAAAGGAACTCTGCTGGGAATAGAGAGAAAATGTCATCTTGGCTCTATGTTTCTCATTGGCAGAGCTCTTGTTACAGGTCTGCCGAGCGGCGTTGCACAGAGGAACGTGTTAAAAGGGAGACGTCCTCTGGTTTCTCCGTCTGTTCTTCCTCTCTGTGGTAAAACTGAAAGTGAATGTGAAATGAAAGGGGCTTCCCTCGATGAGAAGTCGGCTAACTAAAACATGCACAAACACGCACACACAAATGTATCACAAACAGGCGAGACGTGTAAAACATATTGGTGGCATTAACCTTGGTCATCTGACAACTCTTCTAGATCACCATTTAATGGGTAAAGAGGGATCATCGTCCATGATCCTGACCTTTGACCTTTTAAAGGTCACAGACAGTGACATTTCTCCGGCATGCAGCTGGGACTCAAAAACTAGTTCATATTCAGAACAGCCTCAAATAGAAAATATGACAAGCACATGGTTTTTATGTATTCGGTTCTGTTAATGATTCTTGAATGTCTGTATTATTCCACTGATGCAAATGATGCAGATGCTTATGAGAGAGACTGAGAAACCAAAAAAGCATCCTCATACTGTTTTCAAGACAACCATACAATGCAAACGATTTTATATGACTCATTTGATGCCATTATTGTAATGAAACAATCAAAGTAACTCACAAATGAGTCACAGAGAAACATGAAAAATTGTTGATTCACTCGCAGAATCACTCAATCAGTGACTCATCTACTGAATCATTCACTGAATCACTCACTCACATAACAGCAGAATCTGGCCCCGCCTTGACGCAATGATTGACAGGGTGGGGGCGTGGTCCACTCAGAATGCATTTTCAAATCCACACAGATTTGTCTATCGTGCGTTATGTAAATGAATGTACTACCCGTAAATGTAAACACATTTAGAGAAAATTACATTTAAATTATTATTTTGCTAGTTTTGGGTGATTCTCGCGAAATTAGACTAAAAAAGTAAATGGTATCAAAATAAGAAGCATTCAGTTAAAAACATCTCTTCGTGTACTATTTTGCACATGATTTCAAATGACATCATACAAATCAATTTTGTTGTTTTTTCCACATTTCATTACCGCAACGTGTCCAAGACTGGATTTGGGTTCTTTGACATGGAAATATTTATAATTAAAAATCTAAAAACCAAAAAGCTTCAGTGCATGTTATACTACAAACATTTACAGTAAAGAAACATGTGCTATTTGGTGATCATTGGTAAATGTAGAGACAATAATAAGGAATATAAATGTGTCCAAGACCAATTTTCTCATCCTCCGCAACAATTTTCAATCATTGTTTAAGCCCTCAAGATTCTAACATTTTCAACAAAACAAAACAAAAATTGTTGGAAGGGACATAATTGACTGTGACACTCAAGATGGCTACCAGGTAAGCAGTTCTTATTTTTCTCTCCGGGTAAAAGTTGAAATGTGTTTGTCATAGTACATAGACAACTTTTTAGTTCTCATTACCGAAACATGAGTTTGTAAATGCATATATTTAATGTAATATCATGTTGTGGTAATGATAATTTTTGATAATGATAATCTAATGTAAATAATTATATAATAAATATTTTTAAATCCTCTAAAAATAATGGTTATAGTAAGTTCAGACCTTAATCTTTTATATACAAAAAAAAAATTGGCTTCAAGGGCTTCTGATGCTGGACACCTTCTAAGTCTGGATTTCGTGAGAATCACCCTTTTGCTTATGTAAAACATGTTAAACACATCTAATATATGTAAAACACATCTAATCAGTTCAGGTAATACATTTCTATTTTAATTTTGCAACTTATAAAGCGTTAAAAAATATATTTAAATTACATATCAAAACTAGTGAAGGAAATGGCAAACGTAAATTATTAAACTTTGCATCAAACATTGCACATATTGGCACGGAATTGTAAATTTAAATACAGAAATGCATTGCCATTTTACATACCGCATTGGCATATTGCATATTACCAATATGTTTTATACTGTACACACCTCAGCATGAGAGCATGATTGCAGAGACTCTTTATTGAACGCAAACATAAACCGCAGGCACACGCTCTTCCACAAATAAATGAAAGACATTAAATTACAGACATCTCACAGTGAATGGAGTTATGCACAAACATTCACATTTCAATGAATATCCTCCACGCAGATGCACACAAAACACGCACACACAAATACCCTATATGCAATCCAAACATTCTCATATTGAAGCACATGAATAATGAAAACTCTCTTTATCTGCCTATGAGTGGCAGGTTAGAGCTTGTCCAAGTAAGTGCAAGCCTTTGAATGTTACCCCGCGTGGCAGCGAGAGGGGAAGAGGCTGTCGCTGGTGTCTGTGCACTATACTTAGTTGCCATGGAAACCATAAACACCCCGCAAAGAAAATACCACACTGAATAATAAACGTCCAATTGCACGTGTTTGCTCCCTGACAACTAACCACAGGATTAGAAGTACTTTTCTGTCAGAGGCATAAACTAATTTTACATTAGAGAGAGAGAGAGAGAGAGAGAGAGAGAGAGAGAGAGAGAGAGAGAGAGAGAGAGAGAGAGAGAGAGAGAGAGAGAGAGAGACTTCATGAGATTTGATGTATATTAATGTATATTAACTTAGTCTCAGATGTTCATCCTAAAATTGTGTAGGATAAAACATGATTCACTGTCGGGGCTTATTTCTGCGATAACAACCGGCGTCCGGCTTCCTATACGTTGTCCCTTACATAGCATATGTTACTTGCAACATAAAACAACCAACCACAGTTTGTGCTTTGGCATGGTCAGATGTCTTCTTGGGCTGATCTTGGTCTTAATAACTTAAAATTTGCACCACACCTGCCAATAATCAAAAATATTTTCAAGACGTTAATAAGGGCATTGCTAAAAAGGTCTTTAGAAAAATGTACATAGCAGTACTAAACGATTCTGGCCCACGCCTAAGACAGCAACGTCCTCTTTACACTATCACATCAAAGTGTCACGTCGCATCAGCCTCTTAGCCCAAAAGACAGAGTAAATAAGACTTTAATATGACCGTTCCCTCTCCCTCGTCCCTCCCCTCTTCCCCGAATATATCTCTCTCATTCTAATTTGTCCCGTAACCACCGAATCAATCATTACGCTGACCAGGCCATTCGTCAGAGAGGCACGTAACACTAAACAAGTCTAATACGTGCTGATTGGTGACTTATTTGGATTAGTATGAAAGAGAAGAAAGCGCACACAGAGGCAAGTGCTACTGGCTGTCAGCTTCCATTAACGGTGAAAAAATCATCTGCCCTTTCTATACTTTTTATAGGGATTGCACCCCCCAAAAGAGAGAAAAATATTTTATTGTTTACTTTTATCGTTATGTACAAAGTACATTTATATTGATATTCAAAATGAAAAAATTCTAGATAGAATACCAATTGGGAATTTGGGGAATATGCCATACACTTCATATATAGAGGGCAGGGATCACTCAATAACTCAATTTCATTCATATACAATTTCACAATATCTTTTTAACATTTCTTAAATAGCCTAGTCAACACTATTAGAACACACTGCCTTTAACTATATAATATAGGCCTAACCAATGTTATTAACAATTTGAAAATAAAAAGAAATAATTAATGTTGTTAATTTTTAATTCCTTAAAACATTGGAAAGTACGCCCAAATAAGAAAATGCTGCTTTTAAAACAGTCAATTATAATATCTTTTTTTCAGACAAATCTCACCTGTATACATTCTGGAGAGGCCAAACAACTGCCCTCCCCTTTGTCTGTCAGTGATGTGACAGTCTGCCTTCATAGTCCCTTTATTAAAGTCATGCCACCAGGCGGCCATGTACTGCAATGTCTTTGTGCAATCATTTCTGTCATACAAGACTAAGGGCACACTTATATTATACCCAACCCATCTGAACCATGCCCGAGCGCAATTGACTCCCGTCCCCACTCCCCCAGAAGCACACTCACACTGTACTTTGACCGATCCGGGCACGCTTTCGTCACCAGGATGCGATTGTTTTGAGGAAAAGCACTCTCTTAACACTGGAGCACATCATAATGTTAATATGGTTTGGGTGCGATAACACACAGCCCTCTCATATGCCTATCAGAAGATTTTTATGAAGGCATATGAAGGTGAGTGGTTACACAATTGCTGTCTCTCCTTTTGAATCACACTCTGGCGCAATTTGCGATCACACGGTGCGATCCGCGCCTGAGCCCAAGTGAACCGTGCCCGAGCCCACATCTGCAAACTGGCCAGGGCGTGATTAACCAAACCGTGCCCGGGCACAATACGGGGCAATCACAGTAGTCAAACGAACCAGGCATTGGGGGTCAAGCGGGCGTGATTTGGTTTAGATAATGTGAGCGCATCCTAAAGATCTCTAAATTCACATGATTAAATCACAAGTAAACATATTTCTGAACAACAACTAAATCTGACATCAACTGTACCATAACTTATGTTATATTTTGTTGTAAGATTTTTTTTGTTTTTTTTAGCTACTGCGCATGGGCACAGGCTGGCACGCGCCATACGCAACTCTGTACAGAGCCCCTCCCCTAGAGAATCATCGTCTTTATCGATTGATGATTGGTTCTTTTAACTGGAAGGCGGGACTTACTGAGAGTTGCATAGCATTAACCAGTCCTTCCAGAAAAAGGTTTTTTTGCAGGCAAAAATCCTTGATCTTGCGTCACGTTTTCTTAAAAAATGCGATGGAATATGAGTGGTATTTATGCAATTTTATGCGATGAAATTGCGGGAACTTGCAAAAATTGCGGGAACTTGCAAAACTTGCGGGAACAACTTGCAGAAATTGCGGGAACTTGCAAAACTTGCGGGAACAACTTGCAGAAATTGCGGGAACAACTTGCAGAAATTGCGGGAACAACTTGCAGAAATTGCGGGAACAACTTGCAGAAATTGCGGGAACAACTTGCAGAAATTGCGGGAACAACTTGCAGAAATTGCGGGAACAACTTGCAGAAATTGCGGGAACAACTTGCAGAAATTGCGAGAACAACTTGCAGAAATTGCGGGAACAACTTGCAGAAATTGCGGGAACAACTTGCAGAAATTGCGGGAACAACTTGCAAAAATTGCGGGAACAACTTGCAGAAATTGCGGGAACAACTTGCAGAAATTGCGGGAACAACTTGCAGAAATTGCGGGAACAACTTGCAGAAATTGCGGGAACAACTTGCAAAAATTGCGGGAACAACTTGCAAAAATTGCGGGAACAACTTGCAAAAATTGCGGGAACAACTTGCAAAAATTGCAGGAACTTGCAAAAATTGCGAGAACTTGCAAAAACTGTTTGCAGCTTTTTAATGATGTTCACGTCACATAATCATGTCACTTCATAACGCTTCCATGGCAACGTTAATGCAACATTTTTCTACTTTTTGGTAAGATATATGTGATTTATGCGCGTGGAAATCTGCAATTTATGCTGCGAAAGTGCGGTGTATTTGAAAAAATGTGGCCCCCGCATAACTATGCGGACTTTGGCTGATTATGCGTTGAATCATGCGATCGCATTATCAAGTTTTTTTCTGGAGGGACTGATTCATGAATTACTAAAATGAAGTACAAAAATATGATAAAGTATGAGAAGTTATGATACGTATTCAGCGCAAACCAACTTTTCTTTATTGTGGAAGGATAATTCTTTGATTTTATTCAAAATAGTAAATTAAGTTTCAGTGTGTTGCTTACGTATGTAAAGCAGTGTCACATGGCTTTAAAAGAGTTAGAAAGTAACACATAGAAAGTTATGAGATACATTTTACAATTTTTGACCACTTTTCCTGACAGAGTATGGAAAAATGTATCAAGGACTTAAAAAAACCCTAAAATTTTGTTGCATAAAAGAATGAGAAAATTATACAGGTTTACAGCAACTTTATAAAATAATGTATTAATTTTGGGGTAAACTCTCTAAAAACGACTAAGAATAGGCCTAGCAAAATTTTGATTTTTTGTTCATGTCTGTTGCCATCTAATTTGTGACCTGATGAGAATACATTAAAAAACTTTTTTTTCCTAATATTTAATTGATTGACGTGCTTCTTGACATTGGCTGCCGTTGAATTTGCTGATAATCTTCAACCTTGAACGTTTGCGTGGACGTAAGAGCATTAGACGGCTCGGCAAGTGGGCAGGTTAGCATGTGCCATATGCATTAGAGAGGCTGAATCAACCTTGCAAATTAATTTGGGGAGGCGTAATAGAAGCCGGTGCAAGGCGCAGGCCTGATTTCACAGAGTTATCATTACGTTAACTCAACACTGAGACAATGTTCACTCCCCTATGGCCCTAATACAGCTGGAGACGGCTCAAGGTCACCCGCTGCACACTTTAATGGGAGATGACAGGTGAAAAGAGCTACAGCACACCACGTAGATTTAACTTTCATTTGTGTGTTATTGTGTGTGTGATGGAGATAAAGAAAGAGAGAGAGAGAGAGAAAGAGACTCCTCCTGAAAACTCACAATTCTGACCTTCACTTTTAATAGGAGACAACTGTGTAAAGAGGAGAGATGTAATTAAAAAGAAATGTGAAAGTGAAACGAACTTTTAACCGCAGCAAAGTCATTCCTTGTGTTTATGACAATTTAATAGCTGGTTTATGATATTAGCAGTGCATTTATTCAGAAACACACACGTTGATTGTTTAACTGTGCATTCAAAGACTGCCGAGAGTATGTTAATGATCTGTTGGTACATACTGCAGGCCCTCGAAACACATAAGAGGTCAGAGACCTATTTATTTATTTATTACTGAATCAATGCAACACATGCAGCTAGGCATTGTAATGCAAGCACCCGTTTTTCCTCAACCTTTGACAGGTTCAATATTTGTATTCATTTAATGATTGTACATTGCATTTTAGGAAAAGGAATTGGTAGCGCAGTATATGAAACTATAGTGGCAAGTTATCACTTTTGGAAGTTCTTATATGATTTGCTTGCTATTACATGAACGCTTGTATTCTCTAGAGACGGTTTTGTGTGTTTGTTTCAGACGCCTACCACTGAAAACGGCTTTAAATTTATATATTGTATGTGAATTCTAGCCCCCATACTGAAGGGCAACAAACAAATAAAACAACAAAACCACACTGGCATTTTTCGCCAAGGTTTCTTTTTTTATAAAAAAACAAGATCGGGGTAATTTGTCCATTGCAATTTATTGATCACAATTTCTATTGGACCAAACAACAGTTTGGTGTTTCAGCATTACCTTTAAAAATCTTGCTGGCTTATAAATACATTTTTACATTACATATCTGTTATGAAATGTTAATAAAATGTTAATAAACTGAAAGGCTTTGGCTTAGTTTCCCAGTACAGCTTAAATGTTCAATAGCTACTGAAAAAATGATTCTGTGCCTTAATAAATTTAACTTAAAAGAAATTATTAAATTATATAAAAAAATGTAAAAAGTAAAAATAACAGAAAAATTTAAGTAATTCTAACTTAACAAATTATAAAGTAATAATTTAAAGAGTAAGAGTAAATTTCACTTTCATGTAAAATCCGCCCAAATTTGTAAGAAGGAAATTTTGTGTTGAAACTACTTGAATTATTTAAATAAATATAACTAACTAGGCAGTGGGCTTGTACGTTCCAGCATGCTTTGCATGGGACTGTATTTGGAGCGTAAAATTTGAAATGAAACACAATTTTTTGTGTATTTAACAAAAAAGGAAGACTAGTGTTTCAGGTTAAATTATCTTTGAGATTTAGAAGAGTTTCTGTTACCTACTGAGTCTTTATTTACTTGCTCAACATAATGTGGCAGTTAAATGTGGAAAGTTAAGATAGAATAAGAGATTAAAAAACGATTGGATTAAACTTAATTTTAGTATGTAGAAATTAAACTATTAAATTGATCTGGTTGCACATAATTAATTTTAGTGTACTGAACATAAAAATTGAGTAAATTCTACTCAAAATAATTATGAATATAATTAATCTGAAATTACTTATAAAATATTAGTACACTCAATTGATAAATTATAAGTAAACTCAACTTAAAAAATATATCTGGAGTTAGATAAATTAATTGTGTGCATCTTCTTGCCATAACAAAATTAAGCAAATTCAACATAAAAAAATTTTCAGTGCAATTTCTGACTGTTTAAAGTTGACAACCTACACCTTCCCACCACTTTATATACACACTATTTGGAAAACAAGGTCTAACATTTAAACACTGTTTTTTAATGCAATTTGCAAAATTCAAATCTTCTCAACCTCTTTAAATCACTGGCCTATCCATACAGTAAGTGGTTTCAACATTCATCTCTGACCCCTGGTCACTAAAAGGTTTTGCGAAGATTTAAAAGGGCTATGCAGCTGTTTAATAAAAGCTGCCCTCACAAACAGTTGCATCCTCCTTAAGCCCATTTGTCTGACAACCACACAGCTGTGCATTAAAGTATAAGCGTGCATGACATTAAAGATCCCCCCACTGCACCGCAGATGTGCATTTTCTTTATTTTATATTCAGACGTGACAAAGGAAATCAGTGACATTTTTGTGACAAGCTCAATGCTAAGAGGAGGTGGCGGCGGTCAATAATAGCAGAACTGACACCATTAAGATGTCGTTTGGGCTGTTTCCTGTGACATATCGAGAGAGAAAGAGAGAGAAAAAGAGGAGGGGGGCATTTCGGCTTCAAATGACATCTCTTTTCATTATTCTTTTAAGCTGTCAATTTAGTTAACTTCTGGATGGGTGACAGTAAACAACATGCCATCCATCGAACCTTCCTCCACAAGAGCCATGAATTATTTATGGACAGATAGATTGAGTATTTGGCTCTGTTATGTGATGATCATATAAAATCACAAGGCCAAAGGCGCAGCGCAATTATTTGTTTCACATCCAAACAACTTCGCAAACAAAGACTGAATAACAGTACTTTAACAAAGAGCAAAACTTAAGATACTATTACATTACACTTTTCAAATGCAAAGCCCTGTTTGTAAGTTTATGAGTGCTTTAGGCTTATAAAGCATTAAGACTACATTAAAAACGGCTTTTGAAAAAGCTGCATTAATTATCAGAACAACAAAATGGCAATCTGTGGTTAATAGGATACACACTATTGACTGCATTTTGTTTCCACATCCTTGAGTAACTTTATGTTTAGGTGCAGCACCACTGAACAATTTCACTTTTCAATTATTTGCTTATTTTGTTCATATTAACCCACGCTTATAAAGCTTATGAACTGAATTAAGTAAATATCAAAATGGTAAAATGCATTCTGCACGGCTGCTCTCCGATCGACTCTCCTGCATTAGCGTTTCTTTTGCTCGCCGTTTCGACTTTACTTTGGCAGTGTACTACATTAATAACTTATTAAATCATATAATCAAGTTATAGCGTGTTATGTGTATTGGTTTGTATATGCGGCTGTCCGTTTTGATGGATTTACCCTGCAAATCAACTTAATCACGGCATCGGAAAACATAATGAGTGTGGCATGCTTTTCGACAGACTAACAATCTTATTAGGGAGCCAATGTTCTCAAAAAGCAAGCCATAAATTCATTAAGTCATAATTTAGAGCATAAAATGAGATTGAAATCCGTGATGCAAAACAACTCAGAAAAGACGACTAAAGAGAGAAGTGTGGAACACTGATGTGTTCTTATGTTTTATCTTGTACATCTTTTGAGACTTTTTGTGCCAAGAAACAAACAAACAAACAAACAGCATTAATGAATACCAGCTACTGCTATGTGAGCACAGTGACTCACAGATAAAGAAAGAAAAATCATTTGGGTATCTGCTTTGTAAACTTTAAACTAATACAAAAAATTACTTTCTTTTTTAGCATTTTTGTCTTGTTTTAAGTACAAATATTTAAAAATTATTAAATCAAGATGCATTTTCTTGATTTAAAAAATAGGACCTAAGAAAATAAGTGAGGAATAATTGACGACGGGCTGTTGAATTATTAGATAAATAATGCACACCTGAGGTGGTGACGTCGCCACAACGCGAAGCGGGCACTATTTTTCAATAATTCAATGGCACGGAGTCAATTATTCTGCTTATACCACACCTCAAGACATCGATCACATGATATATTTAAAGGGATTCATTCGGTTTTTGTACTTAAATCGCTATTGTGAGTAGGACTATTTCTTCCGCGTCTCATCCAACGGCTCTTTTGCTTGTTCCAAAACGTCATTTTAAAGCTGGCAATGGAGGTTTGAGCTGTTGAAAGTATTCTAATGCAGTTATTAATGAAGTTATTAAAAAGAGCGACAGAGACACAAAGAGAGAAAGAAAGAGAGAGAGCGAGCGAGAGAGGGCGAGCGAGAAAGATTGTGTGAACGAGGCTACCTCTGTGCGTCTCTAAACAGTGCTGTTTTTGCCTCAGAAAATCATCTGTCATGTTGTTTTTGTTAGTTCGTTATTACAGTTAACTATGCAAAGTGATATGAAACTGTAATGCGGTCAAGAGAGCTGCCTGGAACTACGTTCGCCGTGTGTTTCCCAGAAAATAAATGCACACCTTAGAATGTTCATCAGCCAATCAGATTCAAGCATTCAACTGACCCATAGTATAAGCAAAAATGGGGTAAGCCATTCTTGAATTTAGTATTTAAGAAAATATGTGCAAAATTTTTTGCTTACCCTATTGGCAGATTTTTTTCTTGTTTTATGCACAAATTCACTAAAATTAGATTTTTTTTGTCTTAAAACTATTTTCTTAAGTCATTTTGCTCATCAAGACAATGCATCTTGATTTAATAATTTTTAGATATTTGTACTAAAACCAAGACAAAAATACTAAGTAAGAAAGTCATTTGTGGTGCATTTACAATATAGGATCTCACTTTGACCATTAAAAGCACAAAATATGCATAGGTATTAGTGTACACACACACTAAAAATGCCATAGGATAATCATTTTTGGCTGTATAGATTTATTAAAAACCTTTTTTATTTCTGGTTTCCCAAAAGGTTCTTTGTAGTGAAAAAAATGTTCAACAAACTATAAAAAAGTGACAAAGAAATGCTTCAATTGACTAAATGGTTGTTTGGGGAACCAAATTTTTTTCTCTAATTAAATTGTTGTAACTTTTATATTAAAGGGATAGTTTTCTCAAAAATGAAAAATACTCAATGATACTCTCAAGCTATCCTTGACGTATATGATTAACTTTTTTCAGACGAACACAATCAGACTTATATTAGAGAATGCACTAGCTTGTCCAAGCTCTAATACGATACTGAATGGTGTTTCAGATTTGAAGTTCAAATTTGAAGTGTTATAATGTAAACCGGAATTTGCTGTAAGTCGATTTGCTATGTTGCTGGTAGTGTTGGGCGATATGCCCCATTTTGAGATCGTCCTATCGTCAAGCCTGTGAGATCGGGGATACATGATAGTATCGGGGGCGGGGCAGTAGTTTACTCATTTATTTATTTGTTCATTTTTGCTCATTATGACAAGTCACTTGATGGTGGACAAAAAAGAAAAAGAGCAACACCGTCATGACCGCAACCTTCTTAAAACTGATGCCACTAATCCGAGCGCGTCACTAAAGCCCAGGCACACTATTAATTTCTTGGGTGCCAGGGACGCGTCACTCTCATCGCCCCACGCGAGGACGCTTCTAATCGCATCTTTGCATTGACTTTGTATGTAATCTACTTGCGAAAATTGTTGAACTCGCATCTGGTGTGAACCCACAGTAAAAAGACACACTTCTTTGGTGACGCTGATTTCGTGTCAGCTCTTGGTTGGTGTGTGCGTGTGCTATTCCGGTTAAAGTGCCCATATAAGGACTTCCACTGTACTTCCTGCAATGAAATTGCACATAGAAGAAATAAAGCAAGATTGTTAAGATTGTTAGTAAAACTTTCCGAAACTTGTACGAACCCTGGCAAAGTCCATTTGGCACAGAAATACCCCATTACACTGTACTTTTTTTGACACTTTGACTATGTTAAGCATGAGGAATCCAACTCTTAAACAGTGATAATAAGTCAGAAATAGCTTTAACGCCCGTCCCTTTAAGGTGAACTTATAATTTTAATGACTGAGTGATAGGCTCAACAATAAAGGGAAATTCTGGCATTCCCACACTTGCAGATGTCCATCAGTCCTTCGCTCTGGCTGCGGATTGACATTCAGGTAGCGTAGCAACATGACAACATGCCTAGCAAGCCGCGAAGAGAGTCAGTTACCGTTTGAAAAGGTTGACATGATAGGTGCGCGTGTGAGAGCCGCATCACTGCTTCCCTTCTGCAGGAGTGCGTCTCATTTCAATTTTAAAAAAAGCATCTTTCCAGGAATCTGTAAATACCTTTACAAGCGCATCATAAATAGAGCTCAGATCAGAGGAGTCAGAGGAGCCGAGAGTCTGTGTGTGTGTTTCTCCTCTTCAGTGATTTAATGAGCATAGTATGTCACCCGCAGATCAATACCACACCATTAAATTCAGCAGCGAAATGTAAATGACCTTGTTTAATATTATAACGACGGTTTTGATTGTCAAAGCGAAAGAGAAAAGAAAGGGGAAAATAAAGCCTGCTCTTTTAAAAAAAACATGAGTCGGTCAGCGGGGTTATGTAAATTCGGGTTCTTCGACCACAGAGCAAAATTCATAATTCATAAAGATTAAAGTTGAATACTATATTAGGCCCTTCGATTGGCGGCCAACATTTAAAGCCTCGACTGCTTATATTTCATCTGTGATGAGGAAGGACTGAAAAATGGCTTAGGCAAACCGAATCAATACTGATATACATTTATTGTAGGCTTCACCGACCTATCAAAAAAAAAAGGTTACCATTTATCAAGCTCATAAACTGATACACTTACATGACCAGAACATTACCCCACCCTGGCTGATCAAGACAAAATACATAAAAAGTTAAATGCTTAAAGGAATATTCCATTTTCTTAAAAGAAAAATCCAGATAATTTACTCACCACCATGTCATCCGAAATGTTGATGTCTTTCTTTGTTCAGTCCAGAAGACATTATGTTTTTTGAGGAAAACATTGCAGGATTTTTCTCATTTTAATGGACTTTAATGGACACCAACAATTAACACTTAACTCAACACGTAACAGTTTTTTTCAACAGAGTTTCAAACGACTATAAACCATCCCAAATGAGGCATAAGGGCCTTATCTAGCGAAACGATTGTCATTTTTGCCGACGTTGTTGTATGTGGAATGGTACTAATAAATGTCTTTGTGTCAGTTTATTGTTTACAATGGTCCGCAAATGTGCGTTTTATATATGTAACACGTGACCTCTTGACGTGATGACGTATTGCGTGAGGTCACGCTGACGCTTTCAGGACCGGATCTAGACGAAAAGTTGAAATATTCGTTACAATAAGATAGATATACTTTAGATTTAAAGGGATAGTTCACTTTAAAATGAAAATTCTGTCATCATTTACTCATCCTCATGTTGTTCTAAACCTGTATAAATTTATTTTTTCTGATGAACACAAAAGAAGATATTTTGAGAAATAATGGTAAACACATAGCAGTAAGTGACCATAGACTTCCATAGTAGGAATAAAAAATATGATGGAATTTAATGGGTACCATCAACTGTGTGCTTACCATCATTTATCAAAATATTTTCTTCATCATTTATCACAATACTTTCAAAAAAAAATTTCCTATGGAAGTCAATGGTCACTTCCTGCTGTGTGTTTACCATCATTTCTCAAAATATCTTCTTTTGTGTTCATCAGAAAAAAATTCATACATGTTTAGAACAACATGAGGATGAGTAAATGATGACAGAATTTTCATTTTAAAGTGAACTATCCCTTTAAATAAACGTGACCTGCTTCATCATTGTGAGTAATTTTAATCCAGAAACACATGCTGGCTTTTATGCACTAAAATTAAAATGTTAAATCATATTTTTTTTGGCAACAAGTTGGAGTATAAACATAATTACAAAACATCTAATATCATTAGAAAGCTGAGGGTTGAGTCAAAACGCTTTTTTTAAAAAGATAAACCAGCGTGGTGGAAACAATAAACTTAATTTTATAAAGGGCTCTGATAAAAACATATTATCTCACACAATTTTCAAGTAAGTGTATCCTATTTCAAGGATATTTTGCTTATATTGAAAAACAAATGTGTCTCGAAATCCAATTATGAGATTATGAGCATCAAGGTTTGATTTCACATTGATTTGACATGACCTCACTCAGTCAATATCCAAGATATCAAGGTTATATTTTCACAGAACGTTCTTTACATTATGTAGGATGATTTTATGTAAAAAACTGGGAATCACAAAAAATGACTTTAGCTGGGTTTTCACAGACAGGGTCGCAAATGAACATTGCATCTCAAGGAAGAAGGAAGAGAAAATAAATAAACGGTTTGGATCATGTGAGGTCATGGAGATGAAAGGAAAGGACAGGATGTTCTCGCGCATGTGAAGACAGGTCATAGTTCAGACGCAGTGGTGATCAGACTCGCAAAACACACAGAAGAGGAATATAAATGTGCGATGAGATGAGATGGAGAAAAAACACTGCGGCACTTTAGCGAGACAACAGAGTCAACAGACTGAGGTGAAGATACAAACTTGTGCTTTTGTCTCTTTGTTTGTGTGCGTGGTGAAGCTGGAATGCAATTAATGGAGCGCTGTAAAGACAAAAGTCGTCTCCATTGTCAAAGGAGAAACACAGCTTGGCTTGGAGAAGTGAGGTCTCTTGGGTGAAGTGACTTTTGACACATGTGCTCACATATCTTCCCTCAGGCTCAGAGTTTCAATTCAGTGGGGACAGAAATGACCTCTTTTTCTCGCTCTCTCTGTTCCAGACCTGAGAAGTTATTGAACTACAAAACACTAAATCATATCTGAGTCGCATGTGCACTGTAATGCCACAGAAGCTGTTAAGTCAGACAACAAAAACATTATATAATAATCGTCAACCACAATATTATGAAAATATATGCAGGTCAGAAAACAGCACAAGGTTTGACAGACATTTATTTGTCATTAGGACTTGAAGGAAATTTTGTGTCTTGAGTGAAGAAAATGTGAGGCCCATATTTGATGAATGAAGCAGAGAGAAATACTGGAGTAAACCCTGTTTAAGTCAATGAAAGACGTCCTGCTGCACACGACAGAACCCCCAGTCAGGCCAAACAGCAGCGGGAGTCCAATACAATACAACTCCCTAATTATCTCTGCAGTTCCCCTGACATATGCTACACAGACACAGATATACAAGTTACAGACAATAAAGAACTAAAAACAGACTTATAAATTGTTGTTGGTAAGACTTTACGGTTCAATTTGCAATACAATTACATTTGTAAACACCCTGCAAGCTAACATATATTTCACAGAAAGCTTTATTGCTACACATAAACAACACTGGTCCAATGCACTCCCTGTTTAAGTTTTTAACACTACAGAAATGTTAGAACTAAATACCACATTTATAAATGAATCGAAATGTTAAACAAACATCTTAGTTAATGTGAATAAAAAACTGTGTTGAAGTGCAGTTCTGTAAAACAAATCTGTAGTTTTTTAGTACGCTAAAAACTGACAGCTGTGGTTGCCAGAAAACCACCATAAAAATATGGGAAACATGTAAGCAACTTTTCTGGTAAAAATTGTAAAAAATATGATGGCATTTTCTTTTTTATTACAGCTAAGTTCAGCTAATTAATTATTTTTATGCTGACTTGTATTTTTACTTACAGGAACCATACTTTTAACATTATTTCACAGTAAAAGTAAAGGTATAATCCAGTTGAATATTATAGATTTTCACCATAAAATAAAAATAGAGTTTTTGACTAATTTGGGTAAAAATGTGTTTTCTTTACCAAGAAAGTGACAAGATGAAAACCACTATTTTCTGTTTCAAACTTTCACATAGCATCTTTAGGTTATAAAAACATTAACAATTCAAATCCATAATTTGATTTTCAAAGTTTATTATAAAAACTGATTCCGCAAAATGCAATAAATCTATTGAATCAATCTATAAATGTGCATTCATCTTTGCCATGTTATATTCAATTAGTTAGACTAGTATACACCAATAAAAAAAAACATTAATGGCATTAATCAAAAAACTTATTTTGTCATATTAAGAACACTGTCATTGCTGCTGTTATCCTTGGGACGTCGTCGCTGAACTTTTTTTGACAGCGATCAGCTGTAAAATGTTTTGGTCCAGCTCGATTTTCATTGGCTTTGTGTAAAATAATGGAAAGTCAATGTGTTAGCATGACAGAAGCTTGATGATGTCGGTAGAACGGCATTTTTCCTTCACCCGAGTGCTTCTCGCGAAAATTATTCGATTTTGATGGTTTACGTTTTTTCCCCACCACAGAAAACCACCAAAGGTTTATCAATGCCATCAAAAGTATTATTTTATTTTTGTTTGTTTGTTAATCACGAAAAGTACAAAGTAGATGAAGAATGCTAAGATTCCGTGTGTATTCAAAGCGCCGCCATTTTTGTTCACAATGCGTGGAATGGTGCGCATGCAAATTTATTGCATTCTGCAGAGAATAAGGACTGGCGTTTGTTGCGGTTTAGTAAAAAGGGGAAATAATTGATAGAAAAACACAATGGATATTGGATTTTGCGTAAAATGAAGAATTTACTTTTTAATACTGAACAGATACAATACTTATTTTGGTGGTAACTAATTTTTAGAAAAAAAAAGGTTTATCGCGTTTTGGAATCAAACTCTTTATATGGTAATTCATACATTTTACTTTCAAAAACTATACATTTTACTTTATTTCATAGCAAAATTAAATGTATTTAGTTAAACCTATTACAGTTCTTAACTGTAAATGTCAAGGTTGCTTTTAGAGTTAGACAAATAACATGTTTGACAATTAAAATTTATTAGACAAACGACAATTAAATGTATTAGACAATTAAAATGCTAACGTGTACCATAGCATTTTTACTTTAATTTTTTTTACACTGTACATCTAGCAAAATGGTCTATATGGTATATGCTCAGAATTGTTATGAATTGTTAATAAAAATGTTTTGACATTTTTTTTAATTCTCTGTATTTTTTATAATTTTAAAAGCTACTAAAAGCAGAACTCTAAGCTCCATGTAACAAATTTACCATATTCACACCCAGTCTAGACATATCTCCCCTTACAATAAGTAATCAAATGAATAACTCAAGTACTTAACAAAAATACACATACTTTAAGTTGCATGTAGAGGAAATACACTTTGTATGCATTATGCTTCCCAAAACTAGCACAGTGTTTCCCATACATTGATTTATTTGTGGTGGCCCACCACAGAATCAACACTGGCCCCCACAAATAGAATTTTCATGATTCCCATTTACATTTTTATTTCACTATTTAAAACAGCTTAATTCGTCTTAAAATATAATTTGATATATAATACAGATCGAATACAGATACAGATCAAAGAGTAGAAGTGAAACATATTTCAGGTGCCAACACTAGATCAAACGCAAACACGACATGATGACGTCACATATATGCTAATTAGCTGGTGACGTCATCACCACCACAGTCTCCTCAAAATCCTGTGGGAAACACTGCTAGCATTATCGTTATTATTAGTCATACTTGTTTTAAACTCCAACCCATAGTATTAAACTTTGGTGTGTATCCCATTCCATTTGTGCAATAAATCTTGTAGCTTTTTAAGAGTTGTGTTGTTTCATTTTTAAGGACTAAAATATCCCACAGATGTTTAGGAATTAAAACATCACTGATACTTGCGACTGGACCAGTAAGGAACCAACTGTAGCAAAACCTTAAAAACAACCCTGAACACAGTAGCACTTGCATCATTTTGTCAATCATTCCATCAAATATGAATCCTAACCAGCCATGACCACAACAAGATACGCAAACGCTGCCCTGAAATCTCATTGGTCCTAAATTCTGCTTTGCAAACCTACATTACACATCAAATATCTTTTGATTGGTTGTTATAGCAACATTTTCATTTACAGTGTGAACAAACAAACAGCTTGTCAGATGTAATACAATGTAATATAATATAGCAGAGCAGCGGATGTGTTTATGTATGAATGATACTGTAATATATCACCTATTGCCTGAAGAAACAAGAGTGATATTCACAAATTCGTATATAACATATTCTCATTAGTTAATAATCACCACACACAGAATCTTTCTTTCAGTCTGATTTAATGACAAAAGTCACCCTTTTGTCCAATCAGCATGAAGAAAAAGTGATTACTCCCCCACCATATGGTGAACCAGTGAGATCATATGCCTTATATTACATGCACAGAAATGTAACCATGCAAAATGTATCTACCATACATTCTGTTCAGAATGTAATTGAATGCATATCAACTACAGTGTCCATTCATTAAAGTTTATACATGGAAGCAAAGAAAATTCACCTTTTCTATTATAAAACTAATTCCTGAGTTGCTGGGTGCCCTGTTTCATCAACATTAAACATCCGCTTTATAAAAATTGAGGTTATAACAGAGGTTGAAAGTGAAGCAGAGTGCTCAGTAACACAATATTTCTTCCTCACTGTTAATCTAAGCTTTTGGATCGTTCAGAGGAAGTATTAGTATCACTAAGACAGAAGGGACATATAGACTTGCATGAAGCTCTGGAATGATGAAACAAGCAGGAAGCTTAACAGAAAGAGAATACAGTTCCCAGATCAATAATTATCAGGGCCATGAGAAACACAGCTGAAGTAAAAGAAAGCAAACCATGAAAACATCTACATGCACACACGAAATGGTGACCAGCTGTGTTGTAACAGTGAAGAAATCCTAACGCCTCTTTAACTATCCCTGTCTGCATCATATTGAGGATCTGTTTATTGATGAGGTCCGGTTGAGTTGAGTTGTACTGGGAAAGAGATACAGCCAGATCAACCCCAATCGATACGGAGCAGGTCAACATCTCAAAGTGACTCTTAGTCATAATGCCATACAAGCCACAGAGGAGCGAGGGGGAGGGGAGGAAGAGAAAAAGAAGAAATGACAGAAGGAAAGACAAGATTAGAGAACAGAAAGACCACCCGGACCACAGCTGAAGAACAGACATTGATAAGAGAAGGACTGATACCAAGACACTTTTTGTGTTTGCCTTTAAGATGGGGTGTAATTATGCCTTTAGAAAGGTACCAAATACAAACCTTACTTAAAGGGACAGTTTACACAAAAATGAACATTTACTCATCCTCAGGCCATCTGATATGTTGGTGCTATTTTTTCTTTAGTTAAAACAACAATTTCAACATATTCTGGAGAAACCACAGTGTTCTGTGATTCACATAATGCAAGTTAACAGTTTTCCCCCTTTGACAGTTAAAAAAGCAGATATTGTATATTCACATGCGTCTTGTGAAGCCAATCGATTGTTTTTTATAAGAAATTGAACGTTATTTTCAACATTATTAGCGTTAATGCAGAGTCTTTGCTAAGCATAAAGGGGGTCACACACCGGACGCGCAGCTAAGCGCCTCTTCAAAAAAACAAAACAAAAAAACCCCCGAACACATTGTTTTCTATGAGTATACGCACACCGGCTCCGACAGGTGGCGCCTGTCCGCGGTGCCCAGCTTTGACTCAGGAAGTTGCACAAATCCCTGTCACACAACAGAGCGCCGCTCACATTAAATAACATCATATTTGTCCCAAATCGTTAGCGATTAACATGTAACATGCTAACGTATATTTAGCATTTTGAAGTAGACGCTATCTGACTAAGCTTCGCTATTTAATGTGCATTCCGGTGTACAAAACCTCTGAGTTGTCCTAGACGCGACTCGAAGCAGCGCTGTATGGCGCTGAGCTGCGTGTCTGGTGTGTGACCCCCTTAAGGGTGATCTTCTTCTTGTGATATTTGGTGGCGGTTGGAAAACCAGCCTCTCTGTGCCACCTATAGAGCAGGAGGGTAAATGCACTTCCTGTATATGTATTAGGGATGTGCATCTCCATAACTCGACATATCTCTATGCATAGCCTACGGTACAATACATTAAAGATACATATGAAGCAGCTACCGATGTGATAAGATGCAATTTACCCGATGCAGTGCGGTCCGATTTCGATTCGGTTCAACACTGTGTCAATCAATACAGTATGATGCAATGAAAAAATATGATGCTATGCAATTTAATACCTATAGTTTTCACATTGGATTTGTACACGGGTGTCGGAACTATTATAAGACCACTTTTTAAGACCAATGATTTTGCATATTGGACCCACTCACTTTTCTTTAATTTAGGGCATTTGTCTGTACACTTGTCAGAGCGCCGTCAGTCAAATCCATTAGACTAGAAGAATGCCCTGATAAATTTAACTCCATTACGCATTTTAGCTACAGCCTTGACTTTCAAATCCATTTCACTTGACTCATTTAGAGTCCATATAATTTAAACTTCATTTTGTGTTTTCACTACTTTCGCCAACTGTACTTCTGTGACACAACAAGGTAAGCAACTTTTTTGTGTTCAAGGTAAGCTTTTAGGCAATAAAAGCAACTGTTTAAGCCATTTTTTGTGATTTTCACAAAAGTTTCACAAAATGCCTTCCAGGAAAATTTTATAAACATACAAATCAAATAAAACAACAGGTGCTCTGCTTTCAAACAAACAATAACAAACAAACAAAACGGGAAAAAATAAACGTTTCATCCTATCTATATTTTTTCTTTGCTTGTAAACTCTTAAAAATGGGTATTTTTCTTCAAAAATATATTTTTTAGCAAAAAGCTGAAATAATTGCATTTTTGTGAAGAAATTTTGTTAGAGATCACAATGATTATCAAAACATAAACAAAATAAGTAAATATATTTTGCTTCAGTTTTTTATAAATTGGATATCTAGTAGATAATTGCGGTACTACAGATTAACATAAAAACTCATCAGGAACACATTTTTTTAAGCAAATGTTTTCTCTTAATTGACGAGATGACCGGTCAATGGCGGGTGAAAAGTTAAAAGACACCAGAATTCAAGAAAATGACATGATCTAATCTAGTAAATGCTTTGGACCAACCCACTTTTTTTTTTTTGCTTCCGACGCCCATGGATTTGTAATTACTTGGTGGAGGAAAGCTCCATCTCTGCCATGTTATCCCCTATGTGACTTTCATGACACGCCTAGGATTTCATAATGTTGTGATAAGTCAGCAGGAAGTATTACAGTTCAGAGAGGAGAAAGCAATCTCAAAATATTGGTCACGTTCTAAATAATAAACGTATAGCGCATCTACTTACAATTAAACATAAATAAATCTGTTTTTTTACAGATGCAAAATATGTTAGAAACGATGCATAACGATTCAAATGTTAAATTGTATCCGATGCACAGTTTTCAAACCGATGCATTGCACCGTTAACTTTTCATGCCGATTTAATGATCGAATCGGGGAATCTTCCCAACCCTACGTATATCTAAGAAGTGCGCTTTACCCTCCCGCTCTATAGACCGTTTCAGCAGTAATAAACAAAGGCTTTCGTGGAACGCACGGTAAACTCCACTAAGAATCAATAACAACAGAGTCCTTTTAGAGAAGTTTATTTCTAATAACAAGCAAAATAAACAACAAGTAGATTACCTTAGTTCATATTTTATTGCTTAAGCATATAAAAAACTACACTGATCTAACGTAGCTGTGTAAAATTTTTACTATAATGTATACAATGTTAACTACAAACCGGCTGCCAAACCTCCCTTCACATAGTGGTGATCCATGATCGCCGTCTCCCCTTGTCTTTAGGAAACCAAAACATTTGTTATTTTTGACGCGATATTTGTTCCAAAGTTCATGTTAGCCACTAGTCAGTCCAAACCGGAAGTAAAGTTCCGACCAGACGCGACAACGCACTTGCATCTGATCTATAGGTGGCGCAAGAGGTTGGTTTGCCAACCACCACCAACACACCACAACAAGAAGATCACTCTCATGTTTAGCAAAGGCTCTGCATTAACGCTAATAATAATAATGTTGTAAATAATGTTCAATTTCTTGCAAAGAAATTATAGATTGGGTCCGCAAGAGTCAATATGTCACCAGTGAGGATTACTTTTGTTTTGAAAATATCAGCTTTTTGAACTCTTAAAGTGGCGGATCCGTTGACTTGCTTTATATGAATCACAGAGTACTGGGGTTTCTGAAAAATATTCAACTAAAGAAAAAAATGTCACCGACATATCTAATGCCACGAGAATTAAAAATTACATATTTAGGTGAACTATCCCTTTAAAACAGACAATGGCTTTTTATAATGACCAAAGATTTATGCTTTGTTTCAGTGACCTCTTTCACACAGCAATACCATTAAATTAACAAAAAGATGGTCAGCACGACTTTTCTCATAAATATGCAAATGTGCTGTTCACACGAGCACAGTTTATAACCAATAAGATACTATTTACATGTCACTACCAAAATACTGGTAAAACTTTTTGACATTTTCCTTTTCATTGCAGACAACATCTTATTAAAGTGTGACATTTACCAGAATTAGCCAACTTCAAATGGAAACTAACTGTATTGTTGACTTCCATAAATAGCATGGATTAAACGCGTCATCTCTGACACAGCTTTATGATTGGCCGAAAGCAGACAACATATGTCAACATGTTTTGTAGATGCTCTTACCGTAATCCTATTCTCTGTTAACACTGGTAAAAAACTTCTCATAATGGAAAATTTCTGAAAAAAATGACCTCTTACTGACAATTTACTGGTTTAAGACTGTATGTGTGAAAAGGTTTAAAGAGACAGAGCATATAAATGTCCCTCTTAAAAGTTTTAACAATCTTGACTGTACGACAACACACGGCTGAGGAAGAACCAAAGTCGGCATGTTTCATTGCTGAGACCCTCAGAGCATTTCATTTATCTTTCCTTCGCAAAAAAGGTTTTGGCTCTTGTGTGGTAAACATACAGGTGCCGCCGAAGGGCCCGTGAGAGCCGCACACTACTCATCTTTTAGCCAATCCCTGCTCTCTACACACACTATGCGTTTTCATCTCAAATCTCTTTTTGGTTCCGCAATAAAGTTGTGCTTTTCCACCGTTGATCGAAATAGAAAGAAAAACACCCTAACTAAACAAAACAGGACTCAAATTGCTCGCATTATGCCGCTTCATATAGGTCCGTTTAGCATTTTAGGGCATGGCTGTTAGCGAGCATTGTGTTTGAAGCCCTCTGCTCTTTGGTTTTAGATGCTGTGTGATAATGTAAGCCAATAACCCATTCCGCCCTCCCCATCTCATTCCTTCTTATTGTTCTGCCGTCCTCTCCCCCATCATAGAGGCAAAGTGCCTCCCGCTAACACAGAGCTCCGTATTTAAATTACACTAGCAGTTTAAGAGCACACTGGGGAAATCGACAAGAAGCGCAATGAGTGGGTGCGGGGATGAGAGAGATACTATATTAAAGCGAGAGAGTGAAAGGAAAAATGGAAATAAAGAGCGAGAGATCTGTGATAGTTTGACAGTACGCGTCTCTTCTGTTCAATCAGGGGCAGTGATGTGGAACTGTAGGAGGAACGAATATCGCCTCACAAACAAAGATGAAAAACTACTTTCTTCTTCAATGATATTCCATAATTCTGAGCCCGGGGGTGTGCAAAAACCATCAAATCATTACCGCAGGCCTACGCGAGTTAAACAGCTATATAAATAAAGCAATAGAGGTTAAATAGGAAAAAGATGGTGGGACAATTTGGAACGTCGTACCGGGCCTTCTGATGAGTGGATGCCCACTAAGGTCATCTATGCAATAGCTTATCCATTGGGCCTGCTGGAGAGGGAGCCCATCTATAAATGACTTGTCATCGGTTCTGTGAAATTAAGTGACGCCTACCAAACTCATCTCTTACATGCTTAATCATTTGGAGGCACTTTCACCCTAAAACTCATTTTGAATTGTATGTACTAAAGTAAAAAGATATATCGCCACATTCTCGTAAGGTTATTTTAATGTTGCTAAGATATGATCCTTTAGTAACTTTTGTGTTTCTTGAACAAAGCGAGTCGTGGGTCAAGTTCAAATTTACATGAAATATTATTTCCCTTAAAAAGTATTAATAAATGTTCACAAAAATGAAATTGCTCACAGTAATCTAGGGAAAGTCTGCAATGTAACTTCTCTGGAATATAATATACCAGTGGTGTATAAAGACCTTACATAATGAACAGAATTGTTTTTATTACCTTAGAATGAGCCGTGTTTTATCTAAATAAACTGTGGGCTCCTTACATGGAAGTTGCCATTTCGCACCGCCATGTTTTTACAGTAGCCCCAAATGGACAAACTGTTCTACAGATCGTGTTTCGTCACTACATTGTCTCAGACATTTGTCCTGTGGCGGCTAACGTAGCTTCTCTATGCTTTTCAAAAGGGAGGACTGAGCTGTAGACTGAGCTGTTGGTTGCAATTCACAATCTCACCACTAGATTGCTAAAAATCTACACAGTGGCCCCTTTAAGGGCCATTCATACAATAACGTTAACTACTGTATAATGATAAATATATTAGCGTCCACACCATCGAGCGATAATTATAAAAACAATCTGCTGGTGCGCCGCAGTATTCACGCAAATCACTTATCTTTAATGCCATTTACTGATATTGTAGATTTTCTATAATAAAAACTTTTGCAAGTGTTTATATGTCATTTAACACTCCACCGAAACAGCGCTTTTAGCGTCACGGAAGCTTTATGGCTAGCTAAGGCAAAATCCAAATACTCGGTTCTCAGCAGCCTTTGACACAGTCAATCATCAGATCCTACTCGCTTGGGTTCACGGGTACTCCCATCTAATGGTTCAAATCTGATCTCTCCGAGTGATCCCTCAGGGTGTCGTGGAAAGGTGCTTGGTCCACAGCTCACCACATGGTTACTGGGGTCCCTCAAGGATCAGTGCTTGGTCCACTCCTTTTTTCCATCTACACAACATCCTTAGGACCCATCATACAGGCACATGGATTCTCCTACCACTGCTATGCTGATGACACAGATCTTCTTTTCACCCAGATGATCCCACCATAGCAGCACGCATTACACCTTGCTTAGAAGACATCGACGCTTGGATGAAGAAACCCCACCTCCAGCTGAACCTTGCTAAGAAAGAGTTGCTTGTTTTCCTGGCACAACCCACGCTACAGCACGACCAATCCATTAAACTGGGCAACACAACCATTTCTCCTTTCAAAACGGCAAGAATCCTCTGTGTTTTCTTTGATGACGAACTGTCCTTCTGTTATTACATTTCAAAGACAGCGCAATCATGCCGTTTTGCTTTATACAATATCAGGAAGATACGGCCACAATTTCTGATTCAGGCCCTAATCTCCAGGCTGGATTACTGCAATGTTCTTCTTGGTGGCCTTGCTATATGGTCTATTAAACCACTTCAATTAGTTCAGAACGCAGTAGCTCGGATCATCTTCCAGGAGCCCAAAAGGTATTGCTCATGTAACGCCACTCTTCATCTCTCTCCACTGGCTACCAATAAGGCTCATATCAGGTACAAGTCACTACTACCCACCTACAGAACTTTCACTGGGACCACACCGGCATACTTTTACACCTTCATACATTCCTATACACCATTCAGAATCTTATGTTCAACAAATGATCAATGTCTTGTGTTACCTTCACAAAGGGGCACTTAATTATGTTCCCGCTCATTTTTCTTCACTTCTCTTTTTCTTCTGCTGTTCCTGTTGCATTTACAACAGCTATAATCGCAAGATGTCCTCAGCACGCTGCATTTCACGTATCTCTAAATAGTGAATTTAGTTTGTGTAATCTATCTATTGGTGTAGTAAAATAAATTACGGAGTAAATTTTACTGCAACAGTGCTGGGTACTAGTGTTCGGCGATATGCCCCATAGTGAGATTGTCCTATCATCAGCCTGTGAGATCGCCAATACACAATAGAATCGGGGGGCGGGGCAATAGTTTACTCATTTATTTATATATTTGTTCATTGTTTACTCATTTCTGACAAGGCAAAGACAATTTGATTGGTGTACAAAAAGAAGCTGATTAACTTTAAGAGCAACACTGTCACAACTGCAACCTTCCTAAAACTGATGCCATCAAACCAAGCGCGTCATTAAAGCCCAGGCGCTCTGAAATTTCCTGCGTGCCAGGGAGCGGGAACAACACACTCGCTGGTTTTAAACCCCTGCGTGCCTAATAACCTCTCGAGTGCAAGGAAATTTCAGAGCTGGGCGTATTACAAGCTTAGGTGCGAGGAAGAGTCCATGCTGCGCACACTTAGGTCCGAACAAGAGTCTAAGACGTGCACATTACAAGTCCAGGTGCGTGAGAGAAGGAATCGGCGCACATTACAAGCTCTCGTGCAAAGTGAACCCCACAAACCCTCTCATGAAAGGAAAAGCACACAATGCGCATGTTAATGTGAAACTTTGATAATAAAATAATAACTATCTTCATCTATCGTCATGAAAGCCCACTATCGCCCATATGTTGGACTACTGTCGATACATGATACTTTCATCTATCGGCACAACCCTACTGGGTACCTACTGTAGGTTGATTTTATGTTACACTTTTATTATCTCATCTTCTTTCAAGCTAAATATTCATTCTAAGGGTTAAACCATTTGTTTTCCAGATATACATTTTCTTTAAACCATTTTTTAAAATAAGGGTTTGTTTTATTATAGAGTGCTGTTTATTTCTTGATTTTGGAGATTAGCTTCTCCATATGTCGCCTGCCAATTTAAACATGCTTATTAAAGAGTATTAAAGATGTCAAGATTATATTTTTTACAGAATGTTCTTTACACAATGTAGAATGATTTCATATAGAAATCAGTAAATCACAAAAAAATATTTTAGCTGCAGGTGTTTAGTGACTGGATCCCATTTTAGCAATTAAAGGAATATTCAATTTTCTTAAAAGAAAAATCCAGATAATTTACTCACCACCATGTCATCCAAAATGTTGATGTCTTTCTTTGTTCAGTCGAGAAGAAATTATGTTTTTTGAGGAAAACATTCCAGGATTTTTTCTCATTTTAATGGATTTTAATAGAGCCCAACATTTAATCCTTAACTCAACACATAACAGTTTTTTCAACGGAGTTTCAAAGGACTATAAACGATCCCAACTTCGCAACTTCTCGTCTAGGTCCGGCCCAGCGAGACCTAACGTAAATGCGTAGTGACGTAGGGAGGTCACGTGTTACATATATAAAACGCACATTTGCGGACCATTTTAAACAATAAACTGACACAAAGACATTAATTAGTATCAGTTGACATACAACAACGTAGGAACGCGTTCGTCCTCTGTGACCTCTTGACGTCATGACGTATTGCGTGGGGTCACCTGGCGCATCACGACCGGATCTAGACGAGAAGTTGTGCTTTAAAAGTGTATATTTATTATTTTTATTTTCAAAAATGACAATCGTTTCGCTAGATAAGACCCTTATGCCTCGTTTGGGATCGTTTATAGTCCTTGGAAACTCCGTTGAAAAAAACTGTTACGTGTTGAGTTAAGTATTAATTGTTGGTGTCTATTAAAGTCCATTAAAATGAGAAAAATCCTGCAATGTTTTCCTCAAAAAACATAATTTCTTCTCGACTGAACAAAGAAAGACATCAACATTTTGGATTTTTCTTTTAAGAAAATGGAATATTCCTTTAACACCCTATCATGACAGAATCACAGTAACTTCAATTTGACCTACAGTATGCAAAAACAGACAATCCCAGAATGCACTGCTGCACAGGAAAGTGACTGCATTCTGATTTGCATGTAAATTGCAGACATGGGACATTTGTTTCATTTGAGAGCAGGTGCAGGTTTCTAACACACATGTTCATGTACTTGCACGCACACGTAGACGAGAAGCATGACATGAAAAACACAATTAAGACAGCTGTTATGGGGAAAAACCTTTCCTTGAGGAGTAACCACATGCTGCCATAAAGGCTGCTGATAGATGTTACATTATCCATCAACCATCCCCTGAAAAATCCTTTGCAGACGCTCAATAGTATGTGAATCTATTATGTGAATAAAGCAAAAATTCAGCATCTTTCATGCTATGGAAAATTGCATGCCCACGTATACATGTTCATCAAATTCCAACAGAAATATGAATCATGCCGTAAAAATTTTCTTTGAGCAAAGCAGAACAGATACCTATGGAAAGTGGAGTTTAATTACGCATATTATGTGAAATGTAAAATTCAAAGCGGTACAAAACACACTGTGACCCACATGCGGCGCAATAGCTGTGATGAGTTGAGTACATATCACACATGTGTAATGGGAAGAAGTACAAGAACGTACAGTATGTGGAGGCTGAGCTCTTGAATGACTTGTTATTGCACTTTCTAAACCTCGTAAGACTCCTGCGGCTTTTAGCGTACTGCTCTTAGCTAACTATAGCACAGAAAAAGACATACATCTGTAAGCTACCATTAACATATACATGCAAACCCCTACTCAAGAGTTCAGGTCGACATATCGGCAGGCAGGCAAAACAGCACGCTCTTTCCTTTCATCTTTTGCAAGATAATTATGGAGAGATAATCTTAGTGCCGGACCCCTTAGCAAGGGCCAATCTGTCCTGTATAGGGAGCCAGGGCGAAATGTCAAGAATGAGTTTCTGCTATGAAAACAACAACGCTGTACAATAGGGTTATTTCAATGCGGTCAACTTGACAAGCTTTTTTTATTCAAAGAGTCACTGTACAATGTGTGCTTACAGACCACCATGGTTTATTTTTGATTTTGATTTTCTTTTCTCGCAGTCAAGAGTGCATTTAACAAAAAATAGCATATTTTCCATGCAATATTTCTTTTCGAAAACAGCTGAGGGAAAATTAATGAAATGGCACAAGAAGGAAATGACAGGATGTTGAATGGGTCGGCTTGTTTGCAAACTCTAACCATTTTTCTTCTTAGGAAGTCTATCTATTCTGATTCACCTCTCACATTCAGCCTTTCAGTCCATTATCTGCATCCAAAGATGCAGGAAACTAAATCTCACACTTCTTTCAGCACCCAATTTATCTTTTTAAACCTTAAACATTGAACCATCAGCCCTTACAGCTGCCTGCAGGATCCCATAATCAGGAGGTAAGACCAGGACACTTAGGATGGAGAACAAAGATACAAAACAAGCATGATTTAGGATGTAAAAAAAATAGGGTGTTATTGTGAGTTTTCTGAATTCATTAAAAAGATCTTGGTGAATTTAAATTTGGAAATTAAGTTTAAATAAATCTAAACTGGCTGAACACAGGTGGAATATGAACCATCAGCAGTTTTTATATTAATTTCTCACTTGTTCAAAGCAAAAGGCAAAATGGTTTACAGGCATATCTAGGCTTTGCCAAATTGGTTTTTAATAAATGTTTTCATGTCAAGTCTTTAACAGTAAAACTTTGATCCTCAGGCACTGCTTTTGTAAACGACTTTTCAAGTTAATGTAAAATCAAAATTAACCTTATTTGCTTTCTTTATACAAATTTGTGGTCCACATTATTCCATAGAATAGTTTATTTTCATAATCCTTAATGCAGTGTAATAACGTACTCTATCTACAGGTGTTTTCACCTTTTTTTTAACTCCTTCCCCTCCAATGGTCATTTTAAAGTCTCTTTAGGAAAGTCATGCCACTAGATGGCCATGTTTGCAATGCCTCCAGGCAGTTATTTCAGTCATGCAAGACTACACTGTAAAAAAATTCTGTAGAAATTGCAGCTGGGTTGCCGGTAATTTACCGTAGATTTAAATTTATGTTTTTTACTGGCAACATTTTGTTCAAAGTTAAATGAACATTAAACATTTACAAGTCTTTGTCTTTATAGAGTTAAACTAAAAAAACAGCATCAAGCAAAACATTCTGGGAAACAAAATCTGAAGCAAAAAACAGAAAAAGGTTGATGATGATTTCTGGTTCCCATAATGCTTTGCATGAGGCTGTAGTTTTATTTTGTAAAGATAAAGATTTGTTAATATTTAACATTTATTTAACTTTGAACAAACTCTTGCCAGTAAATAACATAAATTTAAATCTACGGTAAATTACCGGCAACCCAGCTGCAATAACATTGTAATTTCTACTGAATTTTTTTACAGTGTAAAGTCCTATCCACTTGAATGAGGATGGACAGATATCTTGAAAATCACATGCAAAAAATAAATAAAATCACAATTTAAATGACATATATTTCCGACCAGCAATTAAACCTGACTTCAATTGTACCATAACTTGTTTTTTTTAATGTATAGTTCACCCAAAAATGAAAATTATGTCATCATTTACTTACACTCATGTTGTTAAAAACCTGTACAAATTTTCTCTTCGGATGAACACAAAGACATTTTGAGGAATGTTTATAACCGAACTGATTATCTCCATAGTAGGAAAAAAGAATACTCTGGAAGTCAATGTGGCTTCTGATCGGTTTGGTTACAAACATTCCTCAAAATATCTTCTTATGTGTTCATCAGAACAAAGAAATGTATACAGGTTTTTGTAACAACACAAGAATGAGTAAATGATGACATAGGGCTGGACGATATGGGCAAAATTACTATTTACAGTATACTTCTAAATTTCGATTGATGCGATAGCATTCTAATAACAGTATGAATGTTAAACCTTGGGATAAACTGCAAAAAATGCCCACAACAAATGTCTGAACAAAAACTTCTGAACAAATGAATTTGCCAAGTCTATAAAGGCTGCTCATCTAAAACTATATAAGATATAAAAACATTTTTACAAATAAATTGATGTTCACCTTTAATTTGTATTCAGCCTTCAAATAAAATTAAATGTAAACTCACAAATAAACTTAGGACTTTGATGCTCACCTTCAATATTATTAATAAGGTGCACCTGAACATCAGTCAGTGATAAATGCTGTAATACAAAAGTTTCATACTAATTAATTTCTTCACAATATTGACTTTCATAGTTTTGATCAATTTGTTATAATATGTGGAAAAATATGAATAAATAGCCTAAGTAAAAGAGACTTAAACTTTTGAATGGTAGTCTACTTAATGTTACAAAAAAATATCAAAGCTCTATTTGTAATTGCATATATATAAGATACTAGCATACTACATTAAAAGGGACATTCCATGAAAATCAGACTTTTTCCATGTTTAAGTGCTATAATCGGGTCCCCAGTGCTTCTACCAACCCAGAAAACATGAAAAATAGCAACCCTGTAACTGTTTTGGTAAGGCTCTCTTTGCAAGCATGTTAATATATAGGTTATTCGGATTTCGCTCCCCCCATGACGTATTAAGTGGATCTTATTATAATGATACCGCCCCTTCATCTGCGCTATCCAACCATGAAGCAGCCTTACGAGAGAAAGTATGACTGACAGCACGACGCGTTTGTATTCCCTTAAACACAAACAGTAGCCTACAATCTTATAACTTGTAGTTTTAAGGGTCCTTCTAAAGGTTGAAGATGAGGATTAATGTTACCTTAGTGCAAGAGAGAAAGAGAGAGAGAGAGAGAGAGAAAGAGAGAGAGAGAGAGAGAGAGAGAGAGAGAGAGAGAGAGAGAGAGAGACAGAGAGAGAGAGAGAGAGAGAGAAAGAGAGAGAGAGAGAGAGAGAGAGAGAGAAGAGAGAGTGAGTGAGTGAGTGAGTGAGTGAGCGAACAAGAGAGAGCAACGCGACGGTTCACTTTCATCAATATAAGTATGTTGTTTAATATGTTTCTCTGAAGTTTATATGAATGAACACGAGGATTAATGCACTGCACGGGACAGAGTGAGAGAACAACGCGCATTCACTATCATACACAATAAGCAGAAATATGTTGTTTAATGTTTCTCTAAAGTTTAAGCATTAAACGTGTTGTTTTATTACAGATCATTTACATGTGCTTGTGTGGTTTGGTCAAAAAGTAAACTTCTGAGTGTTTGTGGAAGTGTAATTTATTGTAACATGCTGAAAATAATTGTGCCTGTTTAAAACACTGGCAGCATGAGACCTAAAAGTCTTTATTTTTATTCCACAATGTTCCCCATCTACTGATAAACATGTATTTAGCATAAAACAGATGATTGACTTTTTAAACATGCTGAACATCGCTTACTAACTTCTTTCGTGAGAATCTCCCTCTTAATGCTCTGTCTTCTCTACAGCGCGAGCGCTTGAGACTCCGCCCACCTGAGCAGCTCATTTGGATATAAAGGGATACACACAAAAACAGTGCATTTTTGCTCAGACCCATAAAGTGCCTGTTTTAACATGCCACAATAAATCACCTATATGGTATTTTGAGCTAAAACCTCACATATGTACTCTGGGGACACCAAAGATTTATTTTACATACTAAAAAGTCTCGTGAAATGTCTCCTTTAAATACATATATTATACTCATAATGTGCCGAGTGTCATAGATGCGTAAGTTACATACTTTTAACTTTTGCACGTTTCTCACCTTTTTTTAACCCGGAAACCTGACTTTTCTCATCTGTAGTTCAGTTTGTGTTGCATTACATCTCCCGTTCTCCCGCCCCCAATTTGGTGTCGTCATTGGAAGCTGTGACTTGACGCAAACTAACCCCGCCCCTCCATCTCGTACTTTTGAGTGACAGCTCTTCTCTGAGCAAACACTCCAAAGTCCCAACCAGATTCATTGATCGCAAGGTGACAATGATATGATTTGATGCGAGGTTCTAACGAGTGATTTAAATGCAATCAGGCATTACGTTTACCTTGCCGTTACAGAGACTCATGGTTGCTAAGCTACAAAAAGACGCCACAGAAGTGATATGGAAGAAAGACGCACCTTAACCTGCATTTAAAATATGTTTTTAGAAGTGACGTGTGAACGGCCATGGGACGCTGTAATTTATATTGAAATATCAGAAATGTGTTTAGAAAACATATCACCATTATTGAAAAAAAAAACACTATACCGCAAAATATATTGATATTGAATTATTATCCAGCCCTATGATGACAGAATTTTAATTTTTGGGTGAACTATCCCTTTGAAGGCGCTCTAAGCGAATCTGTTTGACGTCACTTTTTGTTGATGTTTGAACTGTTTTCAAACAAACGGAGCGTAGCTAACTCCTCCCCCTCCCTTCTGTGTTTTCATAAACGCGCACAACCCCCACCCCCAAATCCTTCTTGATGTTTATTGGCTGGAACACTTTGTCATGTTTCGTGGTGGTAGGTTTGGCCTCTTTGTTTGTTATTACAGTTTGTGGAGCCTGGGCTGTCTACAGAGATCACGTTTTTTTACAGTTTGATCAGTGGACAGGCAGCAAGCAGATAGTGAGGAGATGTTTACTGTATGTAACAAAAAATGTTTTATGGTCTAAAACGTGTGAATTCGCTTAGAGCACCTTTAAGCTCAAATTGCGCTAAAAACACATTTTTCAAGTGTCTCCTGCAACTCGTCAGTTTTTATCGACTGTTTTTTTCAATTGTAAAGCTTCATCTTTCATCGCGGCCATTTTGAACATTGCATTGCACCCTATTCATGTAGTAGTACCACATCTTGTTGTATCCAATATCTAACCTTATTCCATATATCCCATGATTATATATGATCATATTCCCACTAAGCCGGTGCATTCTGGTATGAACTGCCCACTTTTCACAATGTTTTACTTGGATATAAATGAGGTGCAAACACTGTTTTATGTTGTTTTCACACCTTTCTAACGTGTGAAGGTGCTTCCATTACTTTCCACAATGCACTTAAAAGGTACACATGTGGAATAAAGGAGTAAAACATAAACATGGCCATGTGTATCCATACTGTACCTACATACGCCCACAGACATTTCACACAGACATGGTGTTTAATAACAGTTGTCTCATTTGGCAATACATATTGCATTTGAATCTCACAGATGGAGGTCCCTTTGGAACAGCCATGAAGAGTTCAGGCACCTGCTTTAGGGCAAGATTATTATACAGTACCTCCCACTTACAGTAAGTGTTTCTGTGTGTAAAGTATACAGTACTGCATGTATGCTTTTCAGGGCAAGGCCATGTGCGAGTGTGTGAATGTCAACGTACCATGTGTTTTACACTGTACACTGCCACATATGTCTTTTTAGTGCATACATGTGATGACTGTAACAGATGAATCGTGCATGACTGATCCAGTGTGTATCACTGTGTGTGTACTGTATGAAATACACTGTGTGTGTACTGTATATGAATAGAAGTGATAATTTCTGTCTGTAATATCACACGGAGGGATTGGGCGATCGGTTCAGACACAAATGGTAATAGACCTAGCATGGTGGAAGAATCATGACCATGTGTATGGGGGAGAAAAGGGGGCTTCAGATTAAAAAAAACATTCAAACTTTGATACTGTGGGTGACACCAACATGCCTGTCGACACTGCATACTGTGTGCTGACGCGTACAAAGACACAAAAGTATAAATGAAAACTGAGCCTACAGCGTAGAGGGTCTGGCGTAGGTCTGACGCAGAAGTATAAATTGGGCTAAAGATATTCCATATTTCAGTGTTTTAGAGTTTTGGTTGTTGTTAGTAAACAATGCAATGATTTTACTGCTAAATGATATCCTGCTAAATACGTCTGACACACTTCTTTAATCTTGTTGATTGATTGGAGCTGTGGGGATACCAAAAACCCCAATGTGTAACAAAATCTTGCACTACACTAACTGTAGCAGGTCTACAGATTTACATTGAATAAACAGCATTTCCCATAAGAGCACAAATTTACACTTCAATAACAACAATTAACACTGAGCAAACTGCCTCACATACAGACACACGCATAACATTCAGGAAAAAAGCCCTCAGCAAAAGATGACATATGGCGTGAGCAATTTCCCTCTCAATTTCAGGTCCAACTCCAACTGATGTTTTCATGTGCCAGAAAATAGCCCACCCCCCCAAAGTCATCTGCTCTGTGAACATTAAGCACCATCGTGGCTTGCGGACCCAAATGCGAGCATACAAATGATTTGTGGCACCATCGTCCCGCACGGGTGCCGGAGAAACGGAAACGGGGATGGAGAGGAGGAGGGGCGGAGATGGAGAAGATGTGGAGGGGGAGATAATGTCACTTTCACCTTGTATTCCTCCGCCAGCCTGTAATGCTCATTTTTCCCCATTTTCACAGCAAATTCGTTTCAGCGGCGACGGCCTACCCACTCCCCCCGAACTAAAGCAAATGAGAGAGAAATGAGAGGGAGAGGGCAGACGAGGGGGGTTGTCGGGGGCGGGAGAGTGGGCCGAATACGCACGGTGACCTTTTTCTGATCCAATCTCACTGATGAATCCTAATGAAGGATTTAATAAAATCACACTTTACAATCTGTCTCTGCATCAAAGCGTGGAATCACATTCATATCAGACCAACTGCGTACACAAGCCCGACGAAACAACATATCAGATTTAAACCTGTATGTGTGCTGGGCTTCAAGATGTTGTCAGTGGGTGGATGAGGGGGGCATGGGGCTCTGAAATTGGCCAGACTGAACAGAGAACGCCTGGGCCATTTGTTCCAGATGCGCTCTAAAATCACATCTCATCACTTTCATTTAGTGCTTAATGAGTCCGCCGTCTACACCATACACCCACAGATATACAAACAGACCAAAGTTTGGAGAAAACGCTACCAATGGCGAGACTACTCATTTTTAAAAAATAGTTTGGAAATGAAACTTACATAAAGACAAAAAATAACCGTGCAATAAACCGAACACACCATCCGAGTCATTTATCTCTGATAGCATGTGTATGTTGCCAAGATGTCTGTTTTAAGGCTATTATTGTTAAGTACGCTGTCAGAAAAAAAGGCAGGAAAAAGCTAGCTGTCCCTGGGGCAGTTCCCTTTATAAAGTACCTCAGAGGTGCCTACTGGTAAAAAAGAGTAGGGCTGCCTAATGATTAGTCGCGTAATAAAAGTTTTTGTTGTGATTGGCCTGAATACCTCTGACATCAGCTGGAAATGTGACACTCCTTACCATGTTTGAAAGATTCGGTCACAATGCAATGCTAACAGGAGTTAACTTACAGGCTGTGAGTACGAAGCGGGAGGAGTTATGATAATGTCGGTCTTGTCTACATCACCAATCCCAGGTAGTAAACTGTTGCCTACAATCCTTGTGTTTGTTGCAGTCCAAGAAAAGAGATTTACATTGGAGACGATAACTTGCGTCATCATTTACTTTAGGATTTGTACCTTTTGCATATCGATAACACGTACTAATACACACTTACACACCAAAGGAAACATAAAAATGTGAATCGGACAATAGGTGCTCTTTAAAGGAATTGTGAATCAAATACTCATGTTATTTAAGAGGTCATCATACTTAAATGAAAATCCTGCAAGTTTCAGAACTGAAAAAGTCTGTGCTACTGAAATATAACAGTTTTTGGCACCAAGCCAGTATTACTACCGAGTGAGAAATATGACGTCAAAGTAGAATTGAAACACCTCCCCAAAGCCAAATAGCCCCTCCCACAGCTTCGCGTGACACATGTGTGTCTCAACAATCAGTAAACATGTCTTTAAAGATAGCCAAATGTAACCAAAATGACTTTGAAATAATTTTTTCTGAGAGACTCTTATTTTGAAGCGTTGATCTGTTATGATAGAGTAACCATGGAAACAGAGTTTCAGTTTTTGGTTGTGGAGGAACCGTCTATGGGAAGAACACAAACGCTGGATAACGGAGGCTCAGAACATAACATTAGGAATGCATGGTTAAAGGAACAGTATGTAAGAAATTTATATCAATTAATCATAAAATGGCCCTAATATGTTACTAGACATTAAGAAATCATTTTCATTTCAAATACTTATATCACTGACAACCGTGGTCTGGCCAGGATATTGCAGCCCTCAACTGATGTTTATGTTGTCATTTTGTGTATTGGCCACCAGTTGTGTCATTGCAGTACCAGTTTTAGCCACCAGTTTTGTGATTGCATTACCAGTTTTGACCACAATCCTACATACTGTTCCTTTAAAGTTTGTTTTTGAATAAGTTCCAGCTCGCGTGGGGAGTGTTTGTTTATTTTGTGTACCGCAGATTCATTTGTAAAGAAGTCAATGCTGGATTTGCAGAGAGACTGTGATTAAAAACACCACTGATATTGGATCTGACAAAAATGACACAGCAGTATACATAGTAAGTAAGACATTTTACTTTATTTGAATTGCTGCGTTTCACTATTGCTTTGTTAGAAGAGATCGCTTGATATGTCCTGTTGTAATATCCGTGTCTAAACATGGATGTTTGACTGTTTTAATTTACTAAAAACATTAAACGATTAATAAAGGTACAACACTTACTAACACGACTGTAATATAACGGTAGAAATATACAAAGTTAGTGATAAGGAAGGACTTATCAGCCACAATTTAGATTCTGATGCCCGCTTACTGTGTTGTATACAGTAATTTAGGCAAGTTGCGTTTGAAAGGTCCAACACTCAACAAAGCTTTTTATCATATAACTGTGGTATGTAACGTTACGTGGATGTAAGAGCAACCTCACAAGCCCAATAGAAATATAAAAGTTATTGATAAAGATTTATCAGCCGCAGTTTAGATTCTGATGCGCGCTTACTGTGTTGTAGACGGTAATTTAGTCACGTCGAGTTTAAAGTTTTGTTTCTACTTTACTATACGTATTGTTATTTATGTGTATCATCTTTAGTAGCCAGAATCTTTTGTGGCTCAAACATATATGTGTTCGGCTGCTATTTTTACACATTAATGTTTTTAAAACATTTGTAATGACGGGGAATGAAGCTGTCCAATCATAGCAGTGGGCGTTTACGTCTAGGTCTTCAATGCGGCCGCCCCTTCAAACGAACCATTTCTCCAGAGAGCCACTAATCCATGTTACAAAATAGTGTATTGCTTATTGCTTTTGATGTTTTTGAATGTAAAAACCACGCAAACATCATAAGTAGACATCAGACAACAGTATAAAACAATAAAATCAACAAATTCACCGCTCCTTTAAGGGTACTGACCCAGTGACCACACAATGTATTTATTAAGTTTTAGGACCTTTGCAAAAGCACCATGGTACCTGTTAACACCTTAGTGCTTAAAGACAAATAAAGACTTTTGTTTTTAAATGCAGCTAACTATGATAAAACCAATTAACCCAATCTTTAATCATCATCTGAACTCAACTGTAATCTTTAATTCTGGCCTTAAAGGATTTATGAGCTTTGCAGGGGTAGCTAGAGACTATAAAAAGCTGTTTTCTATAATGTCCCTTCAATAAAGCGCTGAAGAAAAATCCTTTATTTTACTTTTGTGGGCACCCCTAGGTTTTTGTCAGGTTTATATGACCCTTCTGTGTCTTCTCACCAGAAAATAATTTGCGCATGCAGTAAAATTCAGACAGGACTACTGTCTAATAGTATCTGCCTCAAATGAATAAAAAGTGTATGGTGGCAAAAGGTGATTACTGTGAGGTGTAAACAGCCAATTGTGTGAATTCCCTCAATTAATATTTATAACCTTATACGGTTTTTCCAGTGTTTATCCAGTTTGAGGCACATTTACCTTCTTACACTCTCAGAAAAAAGGAACATTTTCAAAAAGTACACTTTTGTATCTAAAAGGTGCATACTGCTACCTAAGAGGTAGGGGTGAGCCGGGCACAAACTTACACAGGGTTAATTGTAACGCAGCTACTTTACATATTTCTACAGGGCCGAGCAATCTGTGTTTTTGGTCGTTTTCTCTTACTATCAGAAGATGATCTCCTTTGAAAATGTGAAACGTTTTGATGTGTTTTGGTCAAGATATTAAAGAGTTTTGGAGCCATCAATTTCTTCATCTTATGTATTTTTTCGATTTCTAACTGGGGTATACAATGATAATGAGATGAAAACATAGTATCTAAATACTATTCATCAAAATGATAACTGTTAATACAATATCAGGGGAAAAAACTCACAATTATGATTTTTTTTGTCTTAATTTTGCAGCCCTTTCATAAAAATCTATTTATTTGCATTGATGCATATTACAGTATTAGTATGGTTATAGATAAAGGATCATGGATGAATAAACATGTGGATATCTATATATTAAAGGCAGATATATAAACAATATCCACCTTTAGTATGTAGACATAATTTTATTGAATTATTTGTGTTTAACCAAAATTTCTAGCAGGTGTTACAATTTACCCCACCTATGGGGTAACGTTTGCACTCCTGTCACTTTCGGTGTAATTGTACAATAAAGGTAGGTCCCACAAACATACTTTAAGTGTTTATTTGTAGCCAAGTGGTGTGTGCTGATTGTATAAAATAATAATTAATCTAACTTAATATTTTTTGAATGATAGAGGCAAACACGTTACTTTGTGCCCCGCTCTCCCCTACTGTCCCAGTGACAGCTTTTGTACCTTAATTTCTGAGAGTGTAGATACACTTGTTATTATCACACATTAACAACCAACAGAAGAGAAACAAACAACAAAAATGTCACTAACTGTGATGAACCAAGAAAGATGTTTTCATTGCTATGCTGACATCTGGTGGCCAAACGTGATCACACCTCTTGAGTTGACAGTGTGCCACTTGGATTTAACATGATGATCTGACCTAATTTAAAACAAAAAGATAAGAGCTGAAAAACTGGCACTGTAATTGAACCGAACACATACAGGATTATTAGTGAGGGGTCAGAAAAAGGGTGTGGAGATCCGTACATAATGTGCATGCAATCTAGAAAGTAATCTTTATGTGATCAGTATCCAATGACAGTACTCATTGATTTCATATGCAGATTAGATTTAAAATGACTACTACTCGCACAGGAGAGAGACTGGATGGGGAACGAGACAGCAAAGAAAGACAGAAAGGGAGGGAGATTGTAATCTATAGTGTAATGAATGTACATAGATGCAAGGATAACCTGTGAATCATTATGTAAATACATACGTTAATAAGATAGAAAAGAGCACATGCACAACTGTGTGTCTACTGTATGTACCTGAACTGAACATGAATGTGTGGTGTAAATAATACCTGGTATTTTCACAGTCTGTGAGCACACAAATGTAATTGTGTGTGTGTGTGTGTGTGTGTGTGTGTGTGTGTGTGTGTGTGTAAAGATAGAGATTGAAGTAGAGTTTATAGCACATGAAATTATTACTGCACCACAAATTACAACCCCTTTACACATGACAATATCATAAAACCAGTTCACAGTCTCCAGCACAGTTACAGCTAACCATTTATAAAAAAGCAGTTTCCATCTCTATATTCTATTCATTTTAATGTCATTTTCGATTTAAACTGCAATTTATTGTGTGAAAGGAAACAACAAACTTTTGTACTTATGATATTTGTTCACTCACAGGTACAGAAGTATCCAGAAGTGTCCAAAATTATTATTGCTGGGAGTTGACAGGTGTTCGATATGCAACTATAAAGCACAGAGGCATACCAGGGGGAAAGTCAGTCAGTCATTCGAGTGCTTGTACATGAAATTGACCAATAATTTGTGTCTTTACCTTTTTAATGCATATGTTTAAAATGTCCCAACGTTCCCCTTGTAGTGAGTTTTTAAAAACTTTATTATTTAAGTTTATTAAAAGCAATTATTTATTGACTTTTGGAGTTTCTATGGTCATCAAGCTTATCACGTTTATGTGGCGCTTCATCCAATTCAACACATTGAGTTATTTAAACAAATTATATTAACTAATTACATTTATTCAGTATTGTTTTCGTCTTATGCAAAATATTATTATATCGCTTCATACGCAGAAGAGTTGGGAGTTAATTTAGAAAATTATTAGCTTTTACATTTTAAGTGGTGGTTCAATGGTATTTCATGCATTCTGACTTATTAACACAGTTATAGAGTTGTTTCCTCATGCTAAACATAGGCAAAGTATCAAAAAAGCAGATGGGCGTGTTACAGAGTATTTCTGTGCCGAATGCACTTCGCCAGTGTTCGTACAAGTTCAGCTGACGTTTCAGGGGTTTCTATACATACAGTATCACTTCTTTTTATGGGCACTTCCTCCGGAAAACCCCGCCCACCCGTCAATCAGCGGGAGACGCTAGAACTTACAAACATCACATCACGCGACACAGCTTTGTTTAATTTCAAAACTAAACAATGGCACTAAAGAAGAAGTGTGTTTTTGGATGTAAGGAGAAGAAAGCCAGCCTTATGGAAACAATGGATATAGTTTATTATCCGGAGTAGCAGTGTAGTTTTGCGTGTGTGTTTGATGGGCTGGATTTCATTTAAAAGTCCCAACCGGGTAATGAGTTGCATGCGGTAAGTAAGACTTCTGTCTTATGTTGGAAATAGGCGCGTGCATATTATATATATATATATATACAGTTGTGTTCAAAATTATTCAACCCCAACTGAAATTGATTGTTTTGGCCGGTTTGACATTGATTTTGATCATTCAGTCATCCTGGTTACAATTACATCAAAGAGGCATGTGTAGGTCAGACAAATATAACATAACATTTATAATGAAATAACCACAAATGTCTTTTCTGTGCTCACATCATTATCAGTTTTATTCAACCCCCAAGTGACATTCAATCTTAGTACTTAGTACAACATCCTTTTACAGTTAAAACAGCTTTTAAACGTGAAGCATAGCTTGACACAAGTGTCTTGCAGCGATCTACGGGTATCTTGGCCCATTCATCATGGGCAAAAGCCTCCAGTTCAGTCACATTCTTAGGCTTGCGCACTGCAACTGCTTTCTTTAAGTCCCACCAGAGGTTCTCAATCGGATTTAAGTCTGGTGACTGCGATGGCCACTTCAAAATGTTCCAGCCTTTTTTCTGCAACCATGCTCTAGTGGATTTGGAGGTATGCTTGGGATCATTGTCCTGTTGAAAGGTCCAACGTCTCCCAAGCCTCAGGTTTGTGACGGACTGCAACACATTGTCATCCAATATCTCCTGGTACTGAAGAGAATTCATGGTACCTTGCACACGCTAAAGTTTCCCTGTACCTGCAGAAGCAAAACAGCCCCAAAGCATGATTGACCCCCCACCATGCTTTACAGTAGGCAAGGTGTTCTTTTCTTCATAGGCCTTGTTTTTCCTCCTCCAAACATAGCGTTGATCCATGGGCCCAAACAGTTCTAATTTTGTTTCATCAGTCCACAGAACACTATCCCAAAACTTCTGTGGTTTGTCCACATGATTTTTGGCATACTGCAGTCGACTCTTCTTATTCTTTGGAGACAGCAAGGGGGTGCGCCTGGGAGTTCTGGCATGGAGGCCTTCAGTACGCAGGGTGCGCCGTATTGTCTGAGCAGAAACTTTAGTACCCACATCTGACAAATCTTTTCTCAGTTCCTTAGCAGTCACATGGGGACTTTTTTCCACTCTACGCTTCAGATAGCGCACAGCAGTCGCAGTTAGCATCTTTTTTCTGCCATGACCAGGAAGCGTTTCAACAGTGCCCTTTGCCTTGAATTTGCGAATGATGCTTCCTATGGTGTCTCTTGGTATGTTTAACATCTTTGCAATCTTCTTATAGCCATTGCCCTTCCTGTGAAGATTAATCACCTCTTCTCTTGTCTTCCTGGACCATTCTTTTGACTTCACCATGTTTGTAACCACACCAGTAAATGTTTAGGAGGAGTTGAGTATCACAGTCATTTTAAAGCTGCCTAATTGGTGCTTATTAGGCTTTATTGCTGTTCCCTGACATCCACAGGTGTTTTCAATACCTGATTGAAAACACTTCAATTAACCTCTGTTTTTCAGAGTGGTAGTTCTTTAAGGGGTTGAATAATTGTGTCAATGAAGAATTCACAAAAGAAACATTTACTACTATATTACAAAGCCAATTGATGTCATTTTAGTTGCATATGGTTCTTTAAGAAGTCATTGTAGGATTTCATTCTGAATACAATTACAAATGTACACTAAATTCCCTAAAACCCTTAACAGCATTGGGGGGTTGAATAATTTTGAACACAACTGTATATATATGACACGAACATGTAGTGAATCATAAGTTATAAGTGTTGCATGACTCGTACTCGCTCCTCCCGCGGTAGTAACTCCTTCTTCATTTTTTCATATGTTATCTGAAAAATATTCGGTAAAGCTAATCTTTCTTTTATCAATCTGATTAAACTAAAGACTCTTCGGTGATATAAAGTATGTAATACTACTCTACAGGTACTCCAGATTAACATCAGAAATGCAGAAACAGCGTGTGTTATGTGAGCTTTAAAACATAACAAAAGTACTCGCAAAAACACATTAAGAATAAATATAAACATGAATTAATAATTAGCAAGCAAGCACATTTTTTTAAAAGTAATATATAGCATATATTTGTATTAGCATGTTTTTGAACAATTATTGTACTTATTGTTTACTGTCAGCTTCTATGAAAGGTTTTACTGGATGGATATGGGGATACAGATCAGGGGTGCATGTGCGCCATACACACATTCAGCTCTGTGTGTGGATTATAGTCAAATCAAATGTTTTGTAGAGATTTAATGTGTTTGTACCAGCAATTATGGCAACCCATAACTGCACAAATTATGCCAGTCATTCTGGATTTCATAATAAACATAAAAAATCCAGTCAAAACGGCACACTTGTGTCACTCGCAATACGACTACCATTAGCTTTAGTGGCTCACCGGAAATCTTACACAAAAGAGCTCAAAGATGCCCGCGCCCACATTTACATAAAAAAAATGTGGGAATAGGCAAACCACAAGTCTTTATTAAACCATAAGCCTTTAAAGATAAAGAGCGTCACATTCATCATGCCTAATCTTCATGCTAAACATGTACTGAAAATGTAATAATAATAAATATTATTATTATTAATAATAATAATAATAATAATCTCCATACATTTTTCAACAGCACTGATACTGTATATTCCTACTAAAACCAATCACTCAAGAGCAAATAACAATGACTCAATAGAGGTTCTTTCCCACAGACAATATATGAGGAGCTTAGATGCAAAAGCCGCTAAACGCCACCTTTGTCAAAAAGGAGATAATGATACTGACCTTAATAAAATAATTTTTGCTTTAAACCAATCCCGGCCTCAAGTCATTCAGAAATACTGGTTTGTTGGCCGAATCAGTGGCATGTTTACCATTTGGGGCCTCTAAGCAAAGTCCAAGGACCTGGGGCCCTCAATGCCCTAACATTGCCTAAGGTTTTTCATTTAAATTGCACAACAGTAAAATTGAGAATATAGAATTAAATTAGACATGTATAAACTGGATTTATTTCATTTTAAACTGCTTAACATAACACAAAATTGTTACAGTTTGGTATAATGCTTAGTTTAAAAAATACAAATAGTGCCCAGTTGTCTTATTCAAAAGGATACAGAATCATTCTCTGTAAAAAGATAAAGGTCTTGATTTTACCTTAAGCCAGTGGTTCCCAAACTTTTTCCACCTGGCCCTCCTTTTGTACAAAAAATATTTTCAAGCCCCTCTCAGATATATCCTTTGCTTGCAAATTCCTTATAGGATGTATTTAAAACAACATTACTAAATTACTGCAACTTAAGTGTGTGATCCTACTAAAAAAACTAAATAAGAAAAAAAAGGGGAAGCATAACATTACGATTCAGACTGATCAAACAAACTGAACTAACAAACACAAGTTGGTTATTGCCTGGATTTATAATGGGAATCACATACAGTAGCTCTCATTTCCATATTGGAGAAACAAACTTAATGTGAGATACAACAAAGAAATAGACCAGACATACACTAAAGATGAGATTTTGATGACATTAATGAGATACAGAAGATGTTTTATGTATTTTCTGCGTAAACCTCTGCGTAGTGTCTTTATGGCCTATCATGTTTCTAGCTGTATTTCACGACGAGTGTGTTAGAAAAGATTATGCGTCATGGATCAAACCAAACCACCAATCACAGGTGTAAAGCCCAAAGTTTCAAAAGCCATCTAGACAATCAAGTAAATGTTGTGCAGTTGCGTGAGCACAGAGAGAGTTAAGCGAGCGCTCATCCCAGAACTTGCATGTGTGACTGCATTTGTGCGCTTTGAGTAGAGGTGCGCTTTCGCGTGGAGCCATCCCCTTTTAAATAAATCCACGCCCCCCAGTTGGGAAACCAACCACTGCCTTAAAGAGACATATCATGAAAATCTGACTTTTTCCATGTAACTTAGTTTTGGTAAACCATTCTCTGCAAGCATGTGAAAAAAATAGGTCATTGAAATTTGTCTCCCCTTGTGATGTCAGAAGGGGATAATAACGCCCCCTAATCTACACTATCCAACCACGGCACTGCCATTTAGTGCAGAGATCAGCTCATTTGCATATAAAAGGACACACCCAAAAACAGCACATTTTTGCTTAAACCTACAAAGTTGCAATTTTAACATGCTATAATAAATTATTTATATGCTATTTTGAGCTAAAACTTTAAATACGTACTCTGGGGACAACAAAGATCTATTTTACATCTTAAGAGTATTGTGAAATGTCCCCTTTAAGCTAGTGTTTTCTTTTTTCCATTTAAAAAAGAAATCATTAAATAAGTTAACCACTTGTGGCCAGTAGTACAATATGGTTACAATTCCATAATCAAGAGGTCCTGGGTCCACTAGGGGGCCTCAACACACTTCCAAAGGGACCTCAAGATGACTTGAAATTATTAAAAATAATACATAACAAGCATTAAAACAACTAGAAATTAAGATTATTTTAGTGTTTGGCAATTTTTGTGTAACAAATGTACATCTGTCTGGTAATGTCAAGCTCTAGTATATATATTTGGTGGGTGTGGGGGACTTCAAATATTGTTGTGGACAATAGATGGGCCTTGAAATGAAAAAAGTTGAGAACCTCCAATTGTCCTTATTGGAGTACATTTTTTTTAAAGAAACGTCCAATCATATTTCACCCCTAAACCAAAAAAATGTAGCCTATTTGTAGGTCCCTGTGCATTGCATTACTGTTTAAATGTGTGCTTATTATTTAAATAATTATAATAATAATAATAATAATGAAAATAAACATTATATATAAAATATAATATGTAAATACCAATTTTTTTATAATTTAAATAAATATAATTTCTTTTTCATCTGGGATATAATATAATCCTTAAATTAAAGTCATTTTTATGTAATTTACCGTTTTCTGCAAAAAATCCTTCTACATAAATTAAAGAAAATTATGTGAAAATATAATCTTTATGTCTTTATTGACTGAGAAATATCATGATGATCCAAATCTCATCATTAGATTATGAAATTTATGATCGGATTTCACAGACAGGGTCACATCACATACTGTATGAGGACTATTATTACCTTTTTCTGACACCTCAGTGTCTTCCATTGCACTGATTTGCTCTTTGGACAGACCGCATGCTCTTTGACTGTGACTGGCTTCAGCATGCATCACTGGTCACTCTACAGAAAGACAACAGACATCAGATCAGTCAGTTTTCAGACACTTGAAGAGAAAGCACTCCTGGTGTTTGTGTGTATCAGGGGAGTTTGTAGAGAGAAGGGCATCTCGGCGGCTTACCTGGATCAAAGCCCACTCAAGGCTTCTCATCCTAACATTGCTTTTGCGCCTTCGAGCAAATAAATTGACCTTCTTGTGTACACAAAGGTTCCCATGGTGGCCTTTTGTTCTGTTGTGTTTTCTCTTTCACTTGCATGTCAGGTTACAGACAGTACAGTGTATAATTGAAATAACTTGCTATGAATGAGAAATGTGCTGGTATGTTTTGTATACAAGAATGTTTCCTTTACATGATGCATCAACAGAGACCTTCACTTTATGTACAATATTTATCCACTCTGAACATATTGCCAGTCTACTTCAAACAGGTTTTTTATAAAGCTATAAGTCCAAATGCATCAGGTGATTTTTGTTTTTAATTTTATGAATAATTTTATTAATAGATTTTTACAAATCTATTAATAAACACATTTTCATTTATAAAATATATTTAAAGTTCAACAAGTCATTAGATAAATGTACACTGTAAAAAACATTGCACTTCAATTTTTAAGTATAATCAACTTGGTATTACAATTGGGGGGCACCGATAAATGCCGATATACCTTAATAATAATACGTGTCCGATAACTATTCTGAATCGCACAGCCGATCTTATTCATAGCTATTTCATGTACTACGGCTTTTGATCAGTAAGTCCTTATCAATCTGAAATCACTGATAGTTTGGGTCGTTTATAACATGCATTTGAAAAAGCAACACTCGTCAAACATAATCATTATACATATTCTTTATTATCATTAAAATACCTGAAAGGTTTAAAGAACAGCAATATAAATATATGCTTAAGCCATTTCCTGTGGCTGCGTGTCATAGCCATAGACAGTAAAAGAAATGGACACAGCGACCCTATTGGATTCAACGGAGACAAGTGAAGTCAATTAGAAGCACGCACTTCCTGGGTGTCGTGCGTACTGCGCAGATTCAAACTGAGCTTGATGACGTAGATGTCACGTGAGCAATTGACAATTGTAAGTCTTCTAATAGCCGTGCCACGAGAAATCTGAATCACCCACCGAATCTTGCAGAGACGGTGAGCGTGAACAGGAACAAATTTTGGTAAGTATTCTGATTAATAATCTCCGTCTCCAATCTTCAGATGCAAAGTTATTCGCTGTCAAAGTGACGCCAAAATGAATGGGAGTCAATGGAATGCTAACATCAAGTGGAGGTCGGCTAATCAATGGTGGAACCCGGGAAGCTTCAGTAAAATATGAAACCCTGCCCCCCTGGTCATAGCTGCGTGTGTATGGTTCTTCGTTTCCGGCACATCTTGAGTTTCTGCACGAGACGCCCTCTGGCTTTTGGATGTAGCGGCATTTCACCGTAATTCATTGAGAAGCATAGCAAGCATCATCGGTCGATATATCGGTGCACCCCTAATTACAAGTGAATATTTTAGGGCTGGAAACTTTCTATTGTAATTAACGTGAATATATGGGAATTAACGTGAATATATGGGAATTAATGTAAATAAACTGGGAATTTGAAAAATTGCAGAGTAGCCAATAACAGGGAACTCAGGAAAATCTTTCAACTTAATTTTTTTCTTCCTTCTTTATTTTTAAAAATGTTATTATCTTGCATGCATGTCTGAATGACAAAACAAAATGTTTATTTATGTTTGTATATGATATAGTTTATACAAATTTCCCTACATTTCCACGGAGGACGTGGGAGAGTTCACTGGTGAGCGACTGACTCCGCAAACACAAACAACTGTGTCTGACTTTTGCAATGTTAATCAACAGACTCTTCGATTAAAACACAGGAATCCAGTCTTTAAACGCCATAGAACCAACAAAATATTTCGCACATTAAATCAGGCAAGGGTAGTCTGGGATCCGTTGTCAAAAGTTAAGGGATTATTTGGCGGACACTTAAATATACGCAGTATGAAACCAAAACGTGAACAACTGGAACATTTACTGTGCAGTTCCAATATTGACTTTTTAGGACTTTCAGAGACTTGGTTAACCCATTCTTCCCCTGAAGCTGTCGTAAATATGCCTGGATATAATGTATTTAGAAGGGATAGAAATAATGGGAGGGGTGGGGGAGTAATTATGTATGTTCGAAACACTTTAAAGTGTACAATGATTGAATGGCCAAGTGAAATAGTGTTTGAATGTGTAGGCGTTAACATATCACTTTCTGCAACAATGTCTTTTGTTATAGTTTGTATATATAGAAAGCCCACTGCAAAAAATGATTTTTATGAACAACTTAAACTTCTTCTTAATCACTGTGATAAAACCAAGGAAATTATTTTAATGGGTGATTTTAATATTAATTGGAATGTAAAGAGGGAACGAACGACTCTTAAACAAATTACTGATTATTTTAATTTAACACAAATGATTAAAAGACCAACTAGAATAACAAACCGTTCAGAAACCATCATAGATTTGTTATTTGCAAACCATAGTGAAAGGATTGGTAAAGTATATAATCTCATTACAGGGCTTTCTGATCATAATATCGTATTTTTTTCCCGAAAACTAAGCAAAAAGCGATTTAATTCATCTACATTTAATAACCATGATAATTTTATTCCAAAACATCTACACCAAAATCTTGATTCTATTCTAAATAATGTAAATTGGTCTGCATTGTTTTCGGAAAATGATATTGAAACCAATTCTCAGATATTTAACATTAAAATGACAGATGTTATGGAACCTTTTATAAAAAGAGGAAAAGGTAGAAAAAGGGAAAATCACCTACCCTGGTTGAATAGCCATTGTAAAACACTTATGAAAGAAAGGGACATCTTACTCAAAGCGTTTTTAAAATCTGGTCTTACCATTGATAGGCAAAGATTTACTTCCATAAGAAATAAAACAACTCAAACCTTACGTAAAGCCAAGGCAAATTTTTTCTTGGACGTTATTACAAGTGCAAATGGGAATGGCAAACTAATATGGCAAAATATTAATAAATTAATTGGAGCGCAAAATAAAATGGACAATGAATGTTTGGAAATAAAAGTTAACAACAAGTTGATAAATAACCCAAAAGAATTGGCAACGGAATTCAACAATTTCTTTATTAATTCTGTCAATGAAATAACCCAAATGTTTAGTCCCTCAGAAATAGATCGTAAGCCTACTAATCCTGGACAACCGGTTTTTAGGTTAGAGCAAATAACTGATCTGGAAGTGGCTAACATTATTAAGTCTATGAAACCTTCAAAGGCCAAAGACGCGTATGGCCTTGATACACATTTTTTAAAAATACATAAGGATGTGCTGGTTTGCCCTATAACACATCTGATTAATTTATCAATTAAAATGGGAGTTGTTCCATCAGGATGGAAGGTAGCTTTGGTCTCACCAATTTTTAAATCAGGAGATAAAACAAACATTTTAAACTATCGCCCCATCAGTATCCTCCCTGTTGTATCTAAGGTTGCAGAAAAGTGGATTGCCAAGCTGTTGAATAAACATCTCAGCCATGGCCATTCTCTTCTGCATCCAATGCAATTTGGTTTTCGCCAATATCACTCTACAGAGACAGCAAACTGTGTTCTTATAGAAACAGTAAAATCCTTGCTTGATAAAACCACCTGTGTTGTTGCAGTCTTTTTGAATCTAAAGAAGGCGTTTGATACATTAGATCATCAAGCCCTTCTGTCTAAACTGACTCACTTTAATTTCGAGGAAAATGCGCTAGTTTGGTTTCAATCTTATTTGTCCAATAGAAAACAATCTGTGAGCGTTAGTGGCATTAAGTCATCCTACCTTGAATGTTCGGCAGGGGTCCCACAAGGCTCTATTTTGGGACCAGTATTGTTCTCTGTCTATATAAATGATTTGCCAAATGTCTGTCAAAAAGTCCATTTTCAAATGTATGCTGATGATGCGGTTATTTTTACACCTGCTAAAAGCACACACGAAGCATCATCTACCCTTACATCAGAACTGGAGAATATACAGCATTGGCTGTCTAAATCTTGCCTATTATTGAACAAAAAGAAAACTGTAGTTATGATTTTCAGTAAAAATCCCATAAAACTGGAGCAGTCCAATGTGTTCCTGGGGGGAATGGAACTTGACATTGTGGAGGAGTTCAAGTACCTCGGTGTCACACTGGACCAAACACTCTCATTTAAAAAACACATTAAACTTACAGCGAACAGAATCAAATTCAATTTACAAAACTTTAAACAAATTAGACCATCAATGACTGTTACTTCTGCTAAAATGTTTTTACATTCAATGATATTTTCACATATAGATTACTGCATTACAACCTGGTCACTCACTGGAAATACAAATTTAAAACCCATTGAAATGTTATTTAAACAATCTATAAAAATATTTGATCAAAAACCTCTATCATTTCATCATTGTAATATTCTCGAAAAACACAATATGCTACATTTTGAAAATTTTATTCATTTTAAAAATAGTTGTTTAATTTTTAAAGTTTTTCATGGACTTGCTCCACCATCACTATCTACATACATTAAACCAAGGTCTGACAGAGGTTATTGTACCAGAGCTGTACTCAGAGGAGATATAGAAATCCCCCTTAGAAAAACTACCTTTGGACAAACTGTACTGTCTATCAGAGGAGGTCAATTTTGGAACAGTATCCCAACAAACATTAGAGAATGTCCAACCTATTGTACTTTTAAAAACCATCTTAAACAATTTCTTAAAAGTTCCCAGCTCTGTCATCATTTTAACTAGTCTTATTGAAGTAATATAATCTGTCTGAATGTGTGTTAATGTGATTCTTGTTTGATTGTATATTGTTATATTCTTACGTGATGCACTATTTTGTATGTTGTTGTTTTCCTGCCTCGGGACTACAGGTGCAAATTAGCATTTATGCTATAACCTGGCTCATTTACAGTCTTTACAGTAATGTTAGACTGTTCATTAATGTGCATTGTCCCGACTAAATAAACAAATAAAAAAAAAATAAAAAAAAATAATAATTCCCGTAATTTCATGTTAAAAGGGTTTTCCAAGTTCCCATGGAAAGTTTCCAGAAATTGACAGAAAACTTTCCGCACATTTGCAACCCTACACTGTAAAATAATTGCAGCATTTGTCGTCAAAATAACACATATTTTTATGTTACTTTAACTTAAAAAAATAAGTTAAACAATTTCAACTTAAATTTATGTCAATTGTTTAAATGGCAAAACTTAAAATAGAAGGTTGCAGGGGCGTAGCACAAGGTCCCGGTGTCGTAGGCAATTCTGCCCCCCTTGGCAATTTTGCCCCCTCAAATTAGGCTATTATAATGGAGTTTTGTATGTAAACAGCATCAGTACAGTATACAGTTTATTTATTTAGCATTTCACCTCAAATTTGCATGTAGTCTATAACCAAATTATCATATGAAAGTGTATGTTCTGCTTTTTCAATGGGTTGTCTCAGATCATTTTAGTATTAATAATCGCGCGGATATTCAAACAGTTTAGCACTATAGCTTTCGTGTTCTAGTTTGTGCTCACCTTTCTTTGAAAATAAGTCAGTAATAAATCGTTTCCTCTTGTTTCCTTTTCCTGTCTTTCCTTTCTTTTTTGGTGGCCTGATTTAGCTTTCTTTGAGAAAGACAATTCAACCGCACCGCAGAAGTTTGCGCTCCACCAGCCACTCAAAAATGTAAACAAAATGCGCGTGCAGATGGACTAAACCATTTGGCCCATTAGCAAGGGGCGGGACCGTGAGACTTTAGATAGTCTTTACATAATGTAGTCAGTCAAACAGTTATTCAGCCAATACACTAACTTTACATTTCATCTGACATTCATTATGAAATTTTATTAGGAAATGAAAATATCCAGGTACAATAAAATATATTCCAGACTTTTCAAGGGCCCTCTCTTCCCTTGGGGCCCTGGTTTTACCCCCAGTCCGACGCCCCTGGTACTGTAGGTTGAACTGATTTACAAAAAGTTGTTTTAACTTCGCACTGCATGTTTTGTTGTTTTTAAAATGTAGTGATGAGTTGCTGTAAATTAATTATCATATTAACTTATTTTAACTTTATTTTATAAGTAACAGCAACTCATCACTAAAAATCTAAGCTGAAATTACTTGTAAATCCAAGTTAATTACACTTAAAAATTTAAGTGCAATGTTTTTTACAGTGTGTATACTGACATTGTTTTGCTGTTACTGCAGTAAAGGTTAAACACAAAGACACGGTTAGAAAGAAAAGCACATTCAATAACTTAATAAAACTACACAGATTACTTGTTTCTTAGAAAACCTTAATAGGGAAAACATTCCTAGTAGAGTGAAATAAAGTAAAACCAAACCTACCTCAAAAGTTTAACAGCCACAAAAGTTTTGGTACGTGTACTTCCTTAACAAATGTCTGAAGAATGATTCATTGAGCACATTGAGCTTTACTTTCAACAACTATTTATACACTCTGAATAACTTCTCATAAACTAAAGTCATGAACTACAGTGACAGATATGAAAAATACTTGTGGTGGCTTTGTTGATACAGAAGCACACAGTACAGGAAGAACTGAAAAAAAAGTGTCACAATGGCCTCCTTTTAGATAGAAGGACACTATAAAAAAGCCATACAAATGAAAATATAGCCAGAGGCTGAGACTGTGAAGCGTACTTCCCCTAATAATGTATAAGATCCCTATCTGCAAGTAGTAAGCAGGTTCTGAATAGTTGAGTTGAATGTGTAAAGCATGTGTAGTAAACTTTGCTAAATAGTACATTGTAACAATTGCACTAGGAACCCTACAGTATATCTTATAGATAAATAACCAGCATCAGACCAGCTCAAGTGCTTTGTCTCAAAAACAACTTTGAAAGTTTGAAACTTCAGAAAGTTCAAAGTGCTGCCCGCTCGCGCCTCAGGCAACACTGACACACAGAGGCTCACTTCAACACTGACGGTCCTTACAGTAGCAAATCTTGTGACTTTCTTTAAACAACTTATTTTCTATTATTAAAGTTTGTGGGTAAAACAGGAAAATGTAAAAAAAGCCAAAACTATAAAGAGCAATAGGAAAAACACAAGGCTCAAGGCAGTTGAAACATCTGTTCAGTCAGCACCTACAAGAAGTAACTTTTAAGCGTTTCATGTCTAACTCACTTTTAGTCTGAGCATTAAATAGTTTGAAAGCCATTTCTAGTTATTTCTAAAAGTGACTTTTGCTGAGACAAAAGCGTAATAAAGTAACTAACAAGCGTAAAAACTCTCACCTTTACGTGCAGCATGTCATCTTTGTTGTCTGTTAAAAACTATGGATCAGGGGCAAAGAGAAAGTCTTGCTGTGATTTCCCTATGCAAACACACAGATGGAGTTCACCCGAAATTCAAATCAAATTCATACAACAACCGATGTTTATTTATGTGGGCCCCGATACTATTTGCATGTATTTGCATATTTGTGGCACATGCATACTGATAAATAATGATATTTTGCGCTTTCTCTTGAGCGAGATATACAGTAAGTTTTTTTCACATTTATGTTAGATGAGCAACAGAAAACGTTTGACCTGTTTTACAAGCGGAGATGAAAGACATAACAATGTCTTTAAACGCACATTTAATGGTGTTTTTGCAGTCCTGGATTACTGTACCATCTACTGGACGCAGGAGGTAATACAGTGCAGCAAGAATTATTACACGTCTTCAACAAAAGCCGGAACTACTTATAAAACGTTCCGTGTGTGGCATTTTGGGGGCAAACTGTGTCATGTGTCTTTAAATACAGGAACCGGGTTGTTCAGCTTTACTCGAAAGCACCTAAATATGTTTCTTATCTTTTCCCGAGGTCCATTAATAACACGTGAGAAACCAGGTTACCAGGAACAGAGCATGCAAGCACACGCGTCTCTGGATACGAAGCGTCTTTAACGGAAAATCCCCTGCAGGTGACACTGTTGCTCAACATAATCTCTGCAGGGCTTAATATGTAAAACAGTGGATCTCAAACTGTTTGACTTCAAGACTCACTCCCATTGTGCAAGACAACATTTGAATCCCCAAGCCCCTGGCTGAGAAACACAGGTGTAGCTTTATCAGCTCAAATAAGCAACACCAGTTTGTTCTTGCCACGCAATATTACAATAAGCTTGGTCACACTGACGCCATTGCAAAATTTAACATATTTAAAACAATGTTACAAAGCTTTCAAATTAGTTGTTTGTTTTAAAAAGTTAATGTTGCCTAGCATTTGCTTTGCTTGCTCATTTATAATTCAGTTTTCAAGTTTATTTCTATAGCGCTTTCAGAATTTTGCATTGTTGCAAAGCAGCGGTAGCCTACAAAAACATGGTCAAACAAACAGACAAAAGACATAGACATAGTAATAATACTGCAAAATAATAAAAATATATAATCATAAAAAAATAGGAAAACTAAATACATTGTGTTACAGAATACATGTATTCATATACATTGCATTATTGCAAATCTTTTGAAAGATTGACATTATCGATACTCACCTGTATGAAAAATTCTAAAGGATTTTATTCACATGGTAAAACATTTATTTTTTCAAAATATTCAAAGAATTATGTGCTGAAATTTTGAATAGAGCTGTCAAAAGATTAATCACGATTAATCACATACATTTTATAAAAACTTTTATATTTTACCCAATAAAATATATTTTTGCCATATAATTTGTAAAATTAGAATTAGCTGTAAAAACAATGTATTTCCATACATTTTGAAATATATGTTAATATTTGAAGGTTAAAACTAAATTTATTTTCAAATTCAAAAATATATTTAATTAAGCTACCTTCTACAAAATGTATTTAGTATATATTTAAAAAACAAATTGGCCAGAGATATTATGGGCAAATACAACAGAATATGTTCTATTCTTTGTGTGTTACATTTTATACAAGATGTACATTAGATATCATAATATAATAAAAAACACAATACAAATATGTTATGCTCAATATTATGCCCTGTAAAGAAACCCTTTAGTCAAGTCAAGGCAGCCATTTTGCTTTTCAGGAAATTGCAAGCTATTTCTCTTTAGTAATAACCACTTTATTTCCAATGACAAATGCATTCATCAAAAAGACTATCAAGTTAGGGTTTATATAATGCTTACAGGAAAAGTGTGTGATAACATGTGTGATAAATGATCTGTTCATTTGTGTTAGAGATAGTTGTTTAATGAATATTTGTTTTTATTTGGATTTTATGTCCCCAATCCCCCCTCAACCTCCCTGTTGAGGCTGCATTAGTAGACTATTAAATAGTGTGTTTAAACCTGTTCTCTGTGCTCAGTAAGCCTTAATGAATGTCAGGGACGTTGCACAGGTTGTATTTATTCCCTTTGCTTAACCATTCCACTTATTAGGTTTTAATGAGACTACAACATCAGAACCAAAGAAGCGAGAAACCTTTCAGCACAGGCTTAATCACAGCTCTCGATTAAAATTTACAGTGACTATCATATCCAGTCTCACTCATGGAATGTGACATCTGCAAACAATGACGATTATTATACCTTGACAGGAAATATTAGGAATCTTTCAGAACAAATCTGATTATGTAATGTTAAATGAGACTATCAGGTGTCTGCATTGCTTTATTGCATATAAAGGTAATGAGTTAGCTAACATGAACTAACAATGAGCAAAACTTCCACATCATTCAATAATCTCAGTTCTTGTTAATTTCAGCACTTACAAATACATTTTTATATAAAAATTGTAACGGTTTACAAACTGTAGTTAATGCACAGTTCTAAAATAAACAATTGGCATATACTTACATTAATAATGCTGATATGATATAAAATAATAGGCTATTTGACTAAACAGTTAGAATAGCTTGAGTTACGTGGCTCAGGTTAAAAGTAAAGGATTATTAACTGGTGCTATTGCTGAGCTAATTATCTATTGATCTTGTCTGGCAGCGTAGGTGTGATTGTGACCTTTGAAGTTAGGGCTTGTACATGTGCGCTTGTCAAGTATGTAGAGGGAGTGTATTTCCTAATGTGTGCTGACAAGGAGAGTGTGAGACTTGGTTTAACAGCTTGGCTTCCCGCTGCCATGTCTGAGAGAGAAATTCTTTAAAAACGTTCACTGGATGGACAGCTAAGGTGTTCCTAAAGCTTAAGATCTGTCAATGATGGAAAGCTTTTAGAACTAAGAGTCCATACACTGTCAGAAAAAAAATGGTCCTTAGCTGTCACTGGGGCAGAACCCTGTAAAATGGTGCTAATATGTACCATTTTGGTACAAATGTGTATACATTTGATACCATTATATGCCTTTGAGGTGCAGTCTTACCAATATGTACCTCTGAAGTACTATTATGAACTCTTTGGTTACAAAGACGTACTTTTTGAGTACCACCCCAGTGACAGCTAGGGACATTTTTTTCTGAGAGTGTACATATAGACCTTTTGCGAGTCTACGTCACAGTTACATCAAATTGCGCATGCAATGTGGTGGCATAACAGTGGAAATGAATTAGACATGAGTGAAACGAACAATATAACTCACTAGAAAATGTCCTGTTGTGCTGTTAAGTGTCAGAATAGGAATGCCAAAAAAAGATAACCTTCATTTTTTATAGTATACCGTCGTCGAAGACACCATTTGAAGATAAACATAGGTGTTTATGGTTGCAATAAGCCCTCAACCGGATATGGTTGAAAGATATGTTGAATACAGAGGTCAAATACATTTCTCACATTATTTGTATGCCATGATGCTTTTATGAATGACTATTATGAACCATCTTTAATAATAATGACACTGAAAAGACTATATTTTAACCTTTATATAAGTAGAAGCAACTTCAGAGAATGTGTCGAAATAATCACAATAGGATTTGCTTGAACAAAAATGCAGTTTTTTATTATTATCAAAGTTATCATCCGGAAAATAAATCCTAAATTCAGCTGCTCAGCTTCCATTATGTTGTGAATAAGATTTGTCAGCACATTAAGGAAGAGTAAGAGGAGAACACATTTAAAGTGAAGGAGAATAATAAGAGATTTTGGTATACAAAAACCTGCCTTTATTTCTGTCAGCTTTTGCCATATTTCAAAGTTAATCTTGTGCTGCCCCTGTCAGAGAGGTTAGGAGTGATAACCCCCAATCAAAAACTGAAACCACCCCCGTAGAAAGATTACAAATCGTTGAATTCAAGCCATAGATGGGCCAAGAGCAACACAGCAGCCATGGCAACGTAATATATCAGAGGCTGTGATTTGTTATGTTTTTACATGCGAGCGGGCTGGAGAGAGGAAATGAGGATGGAGTGATGATTGTTTCGTGCTGCACTGGTGAACAAATGCATGTGGGAAAGAGTGAAACAGTGACGAACGCAGTCCTATTTCCTAGGAACGTTTGTGAATAAATTAACGGAAAGTAAAATGATAATAAACTGTATAAATTACGTTCGATGTTAATAAATGATGTACTCATCACTGTTGAATTCAATGTTTGATATGGGTCAAAAGGTAAGCAAATAGTTGCACTGATATATTAGAGTCTGGCAGTGTTTATGATGCACAAGAAAAACAGAAAATAAAGTGGCTTGGTGCTTCTAAGGTGATTTTAAGAAATATTAATAAATAAATAAAATCCAAAGTAATTTTATCCTGAGAATATAAAAGAACGCAGTTTACTTCACCTTGGCTATAATCAGTATTAAGTGTTACCTGAGCATTCAGTCATGAGCTTGCATTCATACTGACTCATAATATAATTCATTCAAATTGCACCAAACATCTTTTTCCTTATCAGACACTTTGAAAACATTCTTTTACATCAGTGTACTTTAAATTAAAAAGAAACTTCCTGTTCTTCTATGCATCAGGGCTGTTGCTGGATTTTTGGGGTTGGGGCCTTGCAACCCTGGGCCCTGAGATGAGCCAGGGAATGGGGGCTAGGGCTTACCCTGCTATAGCACCTCTAATAAGTTGGTACCTATCTGGTCGATTCTCATTTCTTAGGAATTCATTTACTTTTTGGTTTTCTAATCATACTTTCATCATTTTGTAAGTCACAAACCACCGTCTGTTTTACCTCATTAAATCTGCACACTAAAGCATCAACAACTTCATCTTATTTTTAAGGTCTCTTCTGTATATGTAGAAATGACAGCAGTAATGCATCTCTCTGTCTCCCTCTTGCACCAACAAGCATCCTGCCTGTGTGTGCAACTTTATTGTATTAATTCATGCCACAAAATAGAAAGAAAATATATTTAGTCAACAGCTGTTTGTTAGGCGTAAAAACGTGATTGTAAAGTCTTTATTTGTCATGCCCACCTGGAGGGGAACAAAAACATGCCTTTGGAATAAAAACACCCTATGCAATGAACTGACCTTTAATTTCATTATGCAACGGATAAATAAAGGCAATTTCAGGTGCAGTGTTAAAAGGGATGTTTTTAAAAGCAAATTATTTGTGAAAGACCACAGGTTCCCTTTATATTTAAAAGAATGTTGCAAAGAGTGTATGCCAGTGGTCTGGTCTGACGGTAGTATGCTGATTTGCAGTAGTATATTAAGTACAAAAGTTTAGTTTGACAATAATATGTTCATTTGATGTTGTTTGATGTATGCTACTGTAATTGGCAGTAGTATATTAGATTGTCAGTAGTACATTAATTTAACAGTATAGTAAGGATTTGACAGCAGTATGCTTATTTGTAAGGTCGACAATATGTTTTTAACAGTATGCTGGTTTGACAATTATTAATATAGTATGTTGGTTTGGTGGTAGCATGTTAGATTATCTATAATATGCTTATAACAGTATTCTCATTTAAAAGTTGTATGTGAATTTAATAGAATGCTGGTGTCACAAATTCGGTTTGGTCGATTGCTTTGCTTTGGGTTTTTGTGTTGTGTCTGTGTGTGTTCTTATTTTGACAGTTTTCATGTGCGCGCCGTTTCACTCGGGTGCTCCTCCCTTCACTCATCATTCTCACCTGCGCCCGCACCTGATGGTAATTATTTCTCCCTCTCGGTTTGGTATTTAATTCCCCTCTTCCTGCAGTTCTCTGCGAGTCCGTTGTCATTTGTTTATCGCCATTCTAGTCTTGCCCTGTTTATTTGTTTTCTAGTCTAGTATTTTGCTTGTGCATTCTGTCGTGTTTTTGCCCGTGCTGCCTGGTGTGCTTTTGTCTCTTTTTCTGCTTCAGGATTACGCTCTGTGTTCCTCTGCTGTGTTGGACTGTGATTGACAGATCTTCAGTACTGGCGCTGTCCAGTGGTGCTTGCTGACCATACTCGCTGCTTGTTCAGAGACACTATTGACTGTTTGCTACTATCTGCTCTCCCTGCGGTTTACAGCGAGTTTTTCTCGTAGTGTTGGTATTGTGGATTATCTTACCATTGTAATCTACCACTACTTCTCCCTGTTTTAATACAGAGTTGTCTTCACGTTGGTTACGACCAGCGATCTCATCACCCTGTCTACGCGCAGCGGAGCTCGTCACAGTTGGAAGCTAGCGAGTGTCAGAAATCAAGCATCACCGCGCTGTCCATTCGCCTGTCAGCTACAGCAGAGATTTTTTCACCCTGTCATCAAGCAGCGGATACGTTCATGATTCAGAAGAGATTTTTTCACCCTGTCATCAAGCAGCGGATACGTTCCTGATTCAGCAGGGATTTTTTTCACCCTGTCACCAAGCAGTGGATACGTACATGATTTTGCAGAGATATTTTTCACCCTGTCTCCAAGCAGCGGATACATTCACTTCTGAGCTCTCCAGCTAGACTCTTTACATATTTTTCACCCTGCTCTTCCAGCAGCGGATCTCCTCTCTCTCTCTCTCTCTGTTTTGGTGACTCATTAAACACATTGCAATTGGATCCTTGTCTGTTGTTATTTCCTGACAGACGGACTCGCCAAATATGGATCCAGCAGATGTGGATACGGTACGGAATGCACTCGCACAACAAGGAGCTTGGCTGGGACAGCAGGATTCCCAGCTTTCTGCCACCACTCGAGAGGTTGAGGGTCTCACTGCCAGGCTTACAGAATTAACCACCCAGATGGATCGACTGCGGCTGGAGTCTCGCCGTTCTAATGAATCAGAACCTCACATCACTAATCCTCCCACTTACGATGGTGACCCAGGTTCGTGTCGTTCCTTCCTCTCTCAATGCTCTCTTGTGTTTTCTCTGCAGCCACGAAGATTCACTGCCGAAAATACTCGTGTGGCTTTTGTCATCACTCTTCTTACCGGAAGAGCTAGAGAATGGGCAACGGCAGTATGGGACACTCAGTCTCCGTGCTGTCACTCATTCGAGGACTTTAAGACGGAGATGATGAGACTTTTCGATCGGTCAGCACAGGGGGAGGCGGCTGCAGCCCGGTTGATTCGGTTGAAGCAAGGTGACCGAACAGTCACGGATTTCTCTGTGGAGTTTCAGACATTATCTACTGCGTGTGGTTGGAACGATGCGGCTCTACGGGCACAATTTTTGGAAGGATTACGAGACGATATCCAGGATGAGATTACCGTTCACGAGATTCCTCGCACCTTGGATTCACTGGTTGAGTTGGCTCTTCGCATTGAGAGTCGTATGTTGTATCGCAGCCAGCGCCAGTCACTTCGTCACCGGGTTTTTTCTGATGAGACCGTTACTTCTGTTTCTCATTCTAACCCTGTTAATCCTGCTGTCTCCAGCGAACCCATGCAACTTGGCAGAATGCGGCTCACACCTAAAGAGAGAGAGAGGAGACTCAGCAATGGACTGTGTCTGTATTGCGGGAGGTCTGGACATCTGGCGAGGAGCTGTCCGTTAAAAGCCAACGCCCACCGGTAGTTCCGGGAGTTCTGGTGGGCACTGCTGTGAACGAAATCTCCTCTTCTTCCTCCACGCATCTACCTGTCACAGTTTCTTTTGAGGGTACGGATTTTTTGTCAAGGGCTCTTGTGGATTCGGGAGCTGAAGGTAACTTTCTGGATGAGAGGACGGCTCGAGAGTGGGGACTTCCGTTTTGTGAACTCAGGGTACCTCTGGCAGTATGGACACTTAAAGGACAACAGACTGCACAGGTCACTCATTGCACTCCACCCGTAAGTCTTTTTGTTTCTGGTAATCACCGTGAAGAGATTGTGCTTTACCTTCTGCATGATTCATTATCTCTCATTATTTTGGGTCATGCATGGTTGGCACAGCACAATCCTCACATTGATTGGCAGCGTAATGTTATTTTGAGTTGGTCCTCTTCATGTCACGTGTCCTGTCTTGGTGCAGCTCTTTCGGGCTCTTCTTCTGTTTTTCAGGTTCCAGCGGTCGATCTTACTGGAGTCCCGGCGGAGTACGCTGATCTCTCTCAGGTGTTCGGTAAAGCCCGGGCCACTTCTCTGCCTCCTCACCGGTCATACGATTGTGCTATCGATCTCCTCCCAGGCACTTTTCCGCCTAAAGGTAGACTTTATTCTCTGTCTGCTCCTGAGAGAGAGGCTATGGATAGTTACATTAATGATGCTCTTCGCGCCGGTCTCATTCGTCCCTCTACCTCTCCAGCTGGAGCAGGGTTCTTTTTTGTTAAAAAGAAAGACGGCTCTCTGCGTCCGTGCATAGATTACAGAGGGTTAAATGACATTACTGTTAAGAATAGGTATCCCCTACCTTTAATGTCTACAGCCTTTGAATTGCTGCAGTGAGCTCGTGTTTTCACCAAGTTGGATCTACGCAACGCTTACCATCTTGTGCGTATTAGAGAGGGAGATGAGTGGAAGACAGCATTTAATACCCCGTCCGGACATTTTGAATATTCCGTTCTGCCGTTCGGGCTTTGTAACGCCCCTTCTGTCTTCCAGGCTCTGGTCAACGACGTATTGAGAGACATGATTAATAAGTTTGTCTTTGTGTATCTCGATGATATTCTCATCTTTTCTCCCTCTTTTCAGATACACACTCAACACGTTCGCAGAGTTTTACGGCGTCTGCTTGAGAATCAGTTATTTGTTAAGGCGGAGAAGTGCGATTTTCATAAGGAGTCAGTTTCGTTTTTGGGTTTTGTTATCGCCGCCGGAGAGATACGTCCTGACCCAGTTAAGATTAAGGCGGTAGCCGAGTGGCCGATTCCCGACTCACGTAAAGTGTTGCAACGTTTTCTGGGTTTCGCCAATTTTTATCGGCGGTTCATCAGAAATTTTGGTCAGATTGCTAAACCGCTTACTGCCCTCACCTCCACTAAGGAGAGTTTTTTCTGGAATCACGATGCTCAGGAGGCCTTTGATAAGTTAAAGGTCCGGTTTATCTCTGCTCCTGTGCTTTCTTTTCCAGATCCTAAGGCTCAGTTTATTGTTGAGGTGGATGCATCTGATGTCGGGGTAGGCGCCGTCCTTTCTCAGCGGTCCTCTAAGGACGGGAAGGTGCACCCTTGCGCCTTTTTCTCCCATAGGTTAAATCCCACTGAACGAAACTATGACATAGGTAATCGGGAGTTGTTAGCGGTCAGACTGGCTTTGGGTGAGTGGGGTCATTGGTTGGAAGGTACCTCGGAACCCTTCCTGGTCTGGACGGATCATAAGAATCTGGAATACATCCGTTCAGCCAGGAGGTTGAACTCGTGACAGGCTCGTTGGGCTCTCTTCTTTGACCGGTTTAACTTTACCCTCTCGTACCGGCCCGGTAGTAAGAACGTTAAGCCCGATGCTCTCTCTCGTTTGTTCGAGGGTCCCGATGCTGTGAGAGCCGAAACCATCCTTCCTGAAGGAAGGGTGGTTGGAGCTCTCCGCTGGGGAGTCGAACAGCGGGTGAGGGAGGCCGGACGAGGGGTAGAAGTGCCAGAAGGGTGCCCGGCGGGTCTGTTGTGGGTTCCGGCTGCACTCCGTTCCGAGGTCATCCGGTGGTGTCATGAGTCCAAGTTTGTCTGCCATCCAGGAATTCGGAGAACGTTGCTTACCGTCCGTCAACGTTTTTGGTGGCCCTTTATGAGTCAGGATGTCAGACAGTTTGTATTGGCCTGTCAGGTTTGCGCACGCTGTAAGACCTCTCATCAGTCACCTGTTGGTCTGCTTAATCCCCTTTCTGTTCCCTCCCGCCCTTGGTCACACATAGCCGTAGATTTTGTTACCGGCTTACCTTTATCTAAAGGCAACACCGTGGTTCTTACGGTGGTGGATCGCTTCTCCAAAGCGGTTCATTTTATTCCCCTGCCCAAGCTTCCCTCTGCCAAAGAGACGGCCCAGGTATTAATTGAACACGTTTTTCGGTTACACGGTTTGCCTACTGACGTGGTATCTGATAGGGGTCCTCAATTTGTTTCCCGTTTTTGGCAAGAGTTCTGTAGACAGATCGGTGCCACTGCCAGCTTGTCTTCAGGTTATCATCCGCAGACCAACGGCCAATGTGAACGTGCTAATCAGGATCTCGGTCGAGCCCTCCGCTGTCTGACATCGCGATATCCGAATTCTTGGTGCCAACAACTTCCCTGGGTAGAATACGCTCATAATTCCCTGCCTGTTTCATCTTCCAATATGTCCCCGTTTAAAGCCTCGATTGGTTATCAGCCCCCTCTTTTTCCCTCTCAGGAACCCGATGCGGTGGTTCCGTCTGCTCTAGCTTTTGTTCGACGTTGCAAGCGCACTTGGAACAGAGCTAGGTCAGCCTTGTTATTGGCAGTGAGACGAACCAAGGCCGCGGCCGATCGTCACCGGCGACCTGCTCCTCGTTATATTTGCGGGCAGAAAGTATGGCTTTCTTCCAAGGATCTGCCTCTCCGGGAGCCTTCTCGCAAACTTGCTTCTCGGTTCCTTGGGCCATACACTATCACTAAGGTCGTTAGTCCGGTGGCGGTTAGGCTCAGATTGCCTCCTGCTCTCGGTCGGGTTCACCCGGTTTTTCATGTGTCTAAGATTAAACCTGTGATTTTTTCCCACATTAACCCTGTTCCCTCTGCCCCCGTTCCTCCTGCACCCCGACTAGTGGACGGGTCTCCTGCTTACACTGTCAGGAGATTACTAGATATGCGTCGTCGGGGCAGAGGTTTTCAATATTTAGTTGACTGGGAGGGGTATGGTCCGGACGAGAGGTGTTGGGTACCGGCCCGGGATATTCTGGACCCTGGCCTGATCGAAGACCTCCGTCGGCGACAAGGTAGGCCCCTTCCTGGACCGCCTTGAGGCGGTCGTTGGGAGGGGGGTACTGTCACGAATTCGGTTTGGTCGATTGCTTTGCTTTGGGTTTTTGTGTTGTGTCTGTGTGTGTTCTTATTTTGACAGTTTTCATGTGCGCGCCGTTTCACTCGGGTGCTCCTCCCTTCACTCATCATTCTCACCTGCGCCCGCACCTGATGGTAATTATTTCTCCCTCTCGGTTTGGTATTTAATTCCCCTCTTCCTGCAGTTCTCTGCGAGTCCGTTGTCATTTGTTTATCGCCATTCTAGTCTTGCCCTGTTTATTTGTTTTCTAGTCTAGTATTTTGCTTGTGCATTCTGTCGTGTTTTTGCCCGTGCTGCCTGGTGTGCTTTTGTCTCTTTTTCTGCTTCAGGATTAGGCTCTGTGTTCCTCTGCTGTGTTGGACTGTGATTGACAGATCTTCAGTACTGGCGCTGTCCAGTGGTGCTTGCTGACCATACTCGCTGCTTGTTCAGAGACACTATTGACTGTTTGCTACTATCTGCTCTCCCTGCGGTTTACAGCGAGTTTTTCTCGTAGTGTTGGTATTGTGGATTATCTTACCATTGTAATCTACCACTACTTCTCCCTGTTTTAATACAGAGTTGTCTTCACGTTGGTTACGACCAGCGATCTCATCACCCTGTCTACGCGCAGCGGAGCTCGTCACAGTTGGAAGCTAGCGAGTGTCAGAAATCAAGCATCACCGCGCTGTCCATTCGCCTGTCAGCTACAGCAGAGATTTTTTCACCCTGTCATCAAGCAGCGGATACGTTCATGATTCAGAAGAGATTTTTTCACCCTGTCATCAAGCAGCGGATACGTTCCTGATTCAGCAGGGATTTTTTTCACCCTGTCACCAAGCAGTGGATACGTACATGATTTTGCAGAGATATTTTTCACCCTGTCTCCAAGCAGCGGATACATTCACTTCTGAGCTCTCCAGCTAGACTCTTTACATATTTTTCACCCTGCTCTTCCAGCAGCGGATCTCCTCTCTCTCTCTCTCTCTGTTTTGGTGACTCATTAAACACATTGCAATTGGATCCTGGTCTGTTGTTATTTCCTGACAGCTGGTTTGACAACAGTATGTTAATTTGCAAGTATGTGTTTGATTGTAATATGTTAAATTGTCTATAATATGCTTATAACAGTATGCTAATTTGACTGTGGAATATAATGCTGGCAATGTGTTTATTTGAAAGTATGCTGATACAACAGAAGTATGTGAATTTACCAGTATGCTGGTTTGACAGTGGTATACACTAATTTGACAGTATGTTACTTTGTAGTATGCTCATTTGAACGTATTATGTAAGTTTGACAATAATATGCTTATTTGACATCATGATGACTTGACAGTATGTAAGCTCGACAAAAGTATGCTCTTCTGACAGTAGTATATAGGCTCAACGAAAGTATGCTTTTCTGACAGTAGTATGTAGGCTTGATAATAGTATGCTCTTTTTACAGTAGTATGCTCTTCTGAGAGTAGTATATAAGCTTGACAACAGTGTGCTCTTTTTACAGTAGTATGCTCTTCTGACGGTAGTATGTAGCCTCAATAAAAGTATGCTCTTCTGACAGTGGTATATAGGCTCAACGAAAGTATGCTTTTCTGACAGTAGTATGTAGGCTTGATAATAGTATGCTCTTTTTACAGTAGTATGCTCTTCTGAGAGTAGTATATAAGCTTGACAACAGTGTGCTCTTTTTACAGTAGTATGCTCTTCTGACGGTAGTATGTAGCCTCAATAAAAGTATGCTCTTCTGACAGTGGTATATAGGCTCGACAAAAGTATGCTCTTCTGACAGAAATATGTAGGCTTGATAATAGTATGCTCTTCTTACAGTAGTATATAGGCTCGACAAAAGTATGCTCTTCTGACAGTAGTATGTAGGCTCAACAAAAGTATGCTCTTCTGATAGTAGTATATAGGCTCAACAAAGTATGGTCTTCTTACAGTAGTATGCTCTTCTGAGAGTTATATATATATTAGCTTGACAACAGTGTGCTCTTTTTACAGTAGTATGCTCTTCTGACGGTAGTATGTAGCCTCAATAAAAGTATGCTCTTCTGACAGTGGTATAGGCTCGACAAAAGTATGCTCTTCTGACAGAAATATGTAGGCTTGATAATAGTATGCTCTTCTTACAGTAGTATATAGGCTCGACAAAAGTATGCTCTTCTGACAGTAGTATGTAGTCTCAACAAAAGTATGCTCTTCTGACAGTAGTATATAGGCTCGACAAAGTATGGTCTTCTTACAGTAGTATGCTCTTCTGAGAATAATATAAAAGCTTGACAACACTGTGCTCTTTTTACAGTAGTATGCTCTTCTAACAGTAGTATGTAGGCTTGAAAATTGTATGCTATTCTTATATTAGTATGCACTTATGACAGTAGTATGTATGCTTGAAAATAATATGCTCTTCTAACATATGCGCTTATGACAGGCCAAATTATACTCTTCTGACAAAAGTATGCTCTTCTGACAGTACTATGTAGGCTCGACAATAGAATGCTCTTCTTACAGTAGTATGCTCTTCTGACATTAGTATTCTTTTCTGACAGGAGTATGCTCTTGTGATAGTAGTATATAGGCTCGACAAAAGTATGCTCTTCTGACAGTAGTATGTAGGCTTGAAAATAGTATGCTCTTCTGACATTAGTATGCGCTTATGACAGTAATATGTAGGCTTAAAAATAATATACTCTTCTGACATTAGTATGCGCTTATGACAGTAGTATGTAGGCTTGAAAATAATATGCTTTTCGGACAGTAGAATGCTCTTATGACAGTAGTATGTAGGCTTGAAAATAGTATGCTATTCTAACATTAGTATGCGCTTATGACAGTAGTATGTAGGCTTGAAAATAGTATGCTCTTCTAACATTAGTATGCGCTTATGACAGTAGTATGTGGGCTTGAAAATAGTATGCTCTTTTGACATTAGTCTGCTCTTATGACATTAGTATATAGGTTTGGCCAAATTATACTCTTCTGACAGTAGTATGTAGGCTTGAAAATAGTATGCTCTCCTGACAATAGTATGTAGGCTGGAAAATAGTATGCTCTTCTGACAAAAGTATGCTCTTCTGACAGTAGTATGTAGGCTCGACAAAAGAATGCTCTTCTGACAGTAGTATGTAGGCTCGACAATAGAATGCTCTTTTGACAGTAGTATGTGGTATAGAACCGATAGGGTGCTATAGTCATAATAGTATAATGCAATAGTGATAACTTGATTTGGCTATTAAATCTCTATTAGTTCTGTGCCTTTTAAAAACCTGCTGGTAAAATTTCTAGTAAGATCTATCGATAACTGTCCTCAGTGCTGCAAAACATGTTTGCATCGTGACACGAAAGCTATTGAAAATGTTCTAGTTCTGTTTTCAAGGACGTCAAATTTAGAACACAACTGATAACTAAAGGTTTCATGTCACACAGCTATGAAAATGGTCTGCCTTACCAAGTCAAGCTAATGATTGCATACATTGCAAGTTTCTCTTACACTGGATTGTAAAGCTCAAATTAGTCAAATTGACAAAGCAGAGGATTAACAAAAGAATGTTTTTAGACAGATAAAGCATGCGACTGCATGTAAAAATAACTGAAAATAGTACATTTAGATTTCTCAACCAAGTTTAAGTGGTCAAGGATCTCTCAAATCCCTTACCGAATTTGCATAGATGTTAGAGAAGGAATGCATAAAAGCAAAAGAGAGACAGACTCTATCACTGCTGTAGTACAGTATTTATGGCTGTAATATTTCTGTTGGCGCTAAAAATATGCACCAATGCACAGCACAACACTTGTCAAACATTTGGGAAGAACACTTACATTTATTGATGAAAGTAAAAGCTTTAGGATGTGCTTTCTCATTGTTAAAGCATTGTAAGTCTTGAACGGGAGAGTTTTAGGAGTAAAAGGAAGTTGGGGGAGAGTCTCAAACTGACAATGTATTCCTCCTTGAATCAAAAGGGCCGGAGAATATAATAAAGCATGGCCATGGTCGTCATGTTGAAAGGTGATTGGGCTTCATTTTAACAATCATCTGACATTTAGAGAGAGAAAGCTTCACATGCTGAGCTCAGTGTGAGTTTAAATCTGTTCTCTTCTGCACTCATTCTCTTCCAGTCTCCTGCATCAGGTTTCTGTCCTTTTTTCGATGAAATTCAAAGTTCACAGCAGTGCAAGTTAACATGTCTACAATAAAAGTGATTTAGGATTTAGTCTGCTGTCTCTGCTGGTTACACCTATTGATAAATCTTCTGTGGGCAGGCATACCTTGGTCTCTCAGTTTTTACACGGTGCCAGATGGCTGAGACCTATCTGCAGGCAGGGGTTTCCTTCTTGGGATCTTTCTGTGGTTAATCAGAGGCTCTATTAAAATCCTTTGGAAAGGTCAAGCTTTTCTGCATCCCATTATCCAAGAAGGGAATAAAATAAGACTCTGGAGATTATGTAATGTAATGCCCCCAGGGGTCTCTCAGAAGGTTCCAAGAGGTCCCCAGAAAATATTAAGAGAAAAATGAAAAAGCAAAAATTGTGAAAACCAATCATTTAATTTTTTAAACAATTAGCAGTCTTTATAATATAACAAATACTATTTATCTAACACAGTTTAAACACTTCTTTATAAACAATATAGATATATATCCATATATAGGAGTCCTAAAGGTTTATTATAAGTGGGTGACATCCTTGAATAACACCCAATCGACTTTATCACTGTATAGATATACATTTTTATATTGTTCATTGCCTTGCCATCACAAGCTACTGAATCTATAAAATACAGTAGCTAAAAAGGCTTTTAAGTTCGTTAAAGTTGTGTTCTCATGTCGTTTTAGATTACTAAATCTGGAATGATTAAAGGACAAGTTCGGTATTTTACACTTAAAGCCCTGTTTTCAGATTGTTTATGATGAAATAGAACGGTTCTGACCGAAATTTGGACATATGATGCTGGCCCGAGCATTTTTGGATTCTGTTGTATCACCTCCCACCTCCACAACGGACGCACAGGTGCACTGGAACAATCCCTCCCAAAATGCACCAAACTGTCGTCCACAAAGACGTGAAACTCACCGTGTTCACTGATATGCTCACACAAAAATCGCTACAAAAGATGCTTTCCAACAGGTGTTTTAGCATTCGTTGTAAGCTTATGGGCCTATTTTTCCAAACGCCTCACACCCATACATTCTTCCGCTGAGATCTTGAATAATAGACACTCCAGCCCAGTGGGTGGCGATAATCCGCCTTTGCCAATTGCAAGAATACAAACAACGTTCCCAGCGGCGGAGTAATACCGTACCTCACAGCACATCTAATACAAGTTAATGGAGTTGGACAAAAACTACGATAAAACCTGTTGGAAAGCATCTTTTGCAGCGATTTTTGTGTGAGAATGTCAGTGAACATCCCTGACCACTCGGTGAGTTTCACGTCTTTGTAAACGAAAGTTTAATGCATTTTAGGAAGGGTTGTTCCAGTGCACCTATGCAGCCATTGTAGAGGTGTGGGGTGGTACAACAAACACCCCAAAATTCTCGGGCCAGCGTCATGTGTCCACATTTCAGTCAGAACCGTTCTGTTTCATCATAAACAATCTGCAAACAGGGCTTTAAGTGTAAAATACCGAACTTGTCATTTAAGTGTCACATCTTCTGCTTTACTTCGAACCAGAAGACGCACCCACTTTTGACACAAGGGCATTGAAACTTGTGGATAGGCGGTTATGAGTCTGGATTGAACTTAACGTTCGGTCTCTGATATGCTTTAGCTATGAACTAAGGTTCAAATAGCATAATCTACGTGTTGTTTATTTTGCTTGTTAACAGAAATAAACTACTTTGTTGTTATTGATTAATTGCAGAGTATACCAAAAGTTATGTTTGTTCCACGAAAGCCATTTGCTTTTGTTATTACTGCTGAAACTGTCTATGGAGCAGGATGGCATTTATCATACACTCTAAAATCCTGGGTCATTTTCAAACCATATTTGGGGTCAAAAAGCGACATATCCAACCGCTCAGTTATATTTGACCATGTTATAACAACCCAGCATTTGGGTCGAAACAACCAGTGTTGGGGGTAACGCATTACAAGTAACTTGAGTTACGTAATAATCAGTGTTGGGTAAGTTACTTAAAAAAAGTAATCCACTACAAATTACTAATTACTACTTTAAAATTGTAATTTGATTACATTACTGATTACTACATGCAAAAAGTAATCTAATTACTAATTACTTTACTTTTAAGTTACTTTGACAACATCAAATGTAAAAAAGCTACAAAGTGAAACTGTCAGAAACAAGGACGGATGAACCCAAACGCAGGCGATGACGGGGGTGAACTGAAAACACTTTATTATAAAACAGACAAAACAAGAGCCCACGTGGGGGCAGAACAAACACGGAATACTGACAGATGACTTAAACTAGACTTGACTATGATTCTAACACTAGACAGAATCACACAGTAACAGTACAAAATGAACGAGCACAGGACTAAGAACACAATGGCATTAAATATGAAAAACTAAACAGGATAAGGAGAAAACAAGTGAGGGTAATGAACTAATGATTAAACTATTAACAGGGAGAAGAAGGGGGCGAAGACAAGAGACGAGACACCGAAGGTCATATTTGAATGCTTAAAGCTATTTTGGTGTGATTTGCCCTCTCCTAAAATTACTGGTCATAATGATGCAGAAATATTTGTTGCTTTTATAATAAGTTACACATGTTTAACATTTCTCATTAAACATTCTACATTTATTAACATATATCTATCTATCTATGCACATTCATTCGCGGTCGCGGAGACAGAAACTAGAGTTTTAACACGTCATCGCATTCGTGAGGGCTTTTTGTTCAAGTTAAAGAATGTTAATATTCATGTTAGTTCGTTAAATATAACAATCAAAAGTTGTTTTGGTAATTGTTTAAATAAATATATGATTAATTAATGATTAATTAATGATTAATATGGCAGAATTGGCTCCCCATAATGATTAAATAACATAGTTAAACAAAGAAAACCCTATTGTACATTAGTAATTTAAAAACACACCTGTACAATCGCTTCTGGCAGACCAGATGTCATCGCGCAAAGCCCACTTTTTTGGACATGTATTGTCTGTATTCCACTTGAATGATCAACCACCGCTCACACAGCATACATTTGCTTGCGTCTCCGACGAGTGATAATGCACATGCTCGTTAACTGACGCTGCGCGCATGCTCGTTAACAGACTCTGCGAGCATGCTCGTTAACAGACGTTGCTGAGCAATGGCAAAACGTCATTTACACTTTAATTTATTTTTCAACACTTAATTTGTAACGCTAGTAACGTAATTTTGTTGTCATTGGTAACTGTAATCAAATTACATACATTTAAAATGTAAAGCGTTACGTTACTGCGTTATCAGGAAAAGTAATTAGAGTACAGTAATGCGTTACATAGTAACGCGTTATACCCAACTCTGGTAATAATATTACTTTTCTGAAGTAACGAGTAAAGTAACGCATTACTTTTTAAATGTACACATTAATATTTGAGTTACTTTTTCAAAAAAGTAACTCAAGTTACTTTTTTAGTTTAATTAATTTGATTAAAAAATATGTACTGGATTAAACTAAACGTATGCACTCTCTGTGCCTGTGTGGAAACAGTTTGAGTCAGAAACTGAGATGGCAGGCCAGAGCTAAACATTTTTGTGATGAAATATGCAATTTCTGAATGCAGAACTTTTCAGTCATAAAAACACCTGCAAGGCCTGAAAGAGATCAAGCTTTAGCCAGAGGTGGGTAGTAACGAATTACATTTACTCCGTTACATTTACTTGAGTACAATTTTGGGGTAACTAGTACTTTTACAGTATTTTTAAGGATGGGTACTTTTACTCTTACTCAAGTACATTTCTAGTGAAAAAATTTTACTTTTACTTCACTACATTCGGTGGCGTTACTCCGCTACTGTCAAATCATAATTAATTAATATATATATTTGTTTTAAGTTTATATGACTTGTTATATGAAAGTCTCGCGAGATGTCACGTTGGCGAGGTGGCGTTGCCAGAGTTGCTACGCATCACATCCTTTAGGCGCGTAGATGGAAAGAGATGGCCGAAGCGGAGGATGTCGTGTCCAAGTTATCGGAGGCAGATCATCCCTGGCCTCAAATTCGATCGATGTTTACACTTAAAGATGCCAAAAAGAATAGTTATGTAATGCGATGTACGATGTGTGCACCAAAACAAACGGACATATCAGCTTACAGGAATTCAAGCTCCAACTTGAAAAAACACGTAGCGGTAAGTGACACACTGATAATTTTAACACTATTTTTGGTAGTTTGGTAACTATGGGCACATTTACCTTATTGTAATACCATTTCACACACTGTCCGAGTGTTTTGTCGTATGCGCTCTTGTGCAAGCAATGATGACAAATCCTGTAACAGCATCATGTGACGTCTTGCATTTATACACAAATCCGGACACCTCAATAAAGTTTAGAAAATACATACAAATAAAAACAGGATTGTATTTTATTTTATTCCTACCTAAAGAATGTATATACATAAAAGATAAAAGAATAAAGTATGTTTTTAACCTGACGAGGAACACTGTGCCGTACACGGTACACCCCCTCCCTTGCACGTGAGGCTGCATAAATGTCATTGTAACTTTGAAGCATTAAATCTTCAAAATATACGGTCATGCGGCACATCGTTGTAAAGCTTAGACTTTCGGAATTCCATTAAGCGCACACACAAAGCATAATATGATTTATAGCAGTCATAAAACTGTAATCAAGTTGTTAGTTAACTGAACCGGGCGGCGCCGATTTAGGATATTTACTTACCTTTAAAATCTTCCCTTTATCCGCTTCGGTGAAATAGTCCAAAACAAATTGTTCATAAATCCCCAAAAGTCCAAGGAAATGGAATATCCAATCATTTTAATCCAAAACGACTTGTTCATCTCACAATCTTGACGTTTCTGACCGAATTACGATATAAATAGTGTATACAATTAGTTAACTAACGGACATTCGTTCGAATCACACTTTTCATTCACGATTTATAATGAATATATTCGGATGTCACGTGTATTGTGCAACGTCTGAGGAACAAATACGCCCCCTTGTGGAATTTCAGCCGTTTTATCAAGCTCCTATGTTTATGTTAAGTAATTGCACTTTAATGGCAATGAAAATAACCTATTCAATGGCATGAATGTGAAAGGAGCTTGATAAAAATGTTATACATTCATACATACTTACCTATGTGTGTGTGTGTGCGTAAAATACGTGTGTATTATATGCAAAGTGCCTGTGGATACATAATTACCAAATTTGGAATTCATGTGATATGATGTAATAATAATAATAGAGCCAAATTTAACTTAGTATGAATTTATTGTTTTTACATCAGAGGATTCACCCAAACAAGCTGAAGGTTTATGAAGAATTAATCAAGTCAAAAAAACGAGGATCAGACGCAGTCACGGTGGATGAACCTCATTCAAAAAAGAATCCAAATATCATGAGTGCCTTTTCCAACCCTGTAACAAAGGTAACACAGGCAGTGATGGACAAGATGCTGATAAATTTTGTCTGTGAAGGAAACCAGCCATTTTCTGTTGTGGAATTACCGTCATTTAAGAAAATGATAGAAACCTTGCAACCTCAGTGCACAGTCATGACAAGAAAAACACTGCGTCTCAAAGTTCAGGATACATTTGAAAATATGAAGTGTGCACTTGTCCAAAAACTGAATGATGCTGAATATGTTGCTACAACTGCAGACTGCTGGTCAGCCAAGCAGCGCAGTTACTTGGGGGTAACCTGCCACTGGATAGACAGTAGATCTTTCGAAAGATATTCAGCAGCCTTGGCTTGCAGACGGATAACAGGATCACACACATTCGATGTAATTGCTGCCGCTTTAGAGGAAATACATGTAGAGTACAAAATCAGAGGAAAGATAACAAGGACGACTACAGATAGTGGCTCAAACTTTCTGAAGGCCTTTCGAATATATGGGGAGGAGAAAGAAGATGATGGACAGGAGGAGGGAGACTTCACACTTGATGATGAATCTGAAGAAAGTGAATCGGAGATGGAGTACCAAGAGCTCTCTGGTATTTTAAATGGTGACTGTGGCCTGGAATACCAACTTCCCAGACATCAAAAATGTGCATGCCATCTACTTAATCTTGTTGCTACTGTTGATGCTTCAGCAGCCGAAGCTGGAAGTGATACATATAAGAGACTTTCACGGTCAGCTTTTGCTAAATGCAGTGCACTGTGGAACAAAACCAGCAGATCAACCTTGGCTTTTGAAACTGTGGAACGTGAGTGCAAACTGCAGTTTCTGCGACCGAACCAGACCCGTTGGAACTCACTGTTTCTTGCTGTAGAGAGGTTGGTGCGAATCCAGAGGGAACAAGGCGAACAAGCTATCCGAAATGTATGCACAGCATTAAAAATAAAAATGTAAGTTGTATATTATGACACAGATGTCAATTTTTTTTCTATTATTATTATTATTATAATTATTATTACTAATAATAATATTTTGTGTTTTATGGTACAGGCTCAATACAGCTGAATTGGGATTTTTGGCTGAGTACGCTACTGTAATGAAGCCAGTTGCAATGGCCCTCAACCTTCTCCAAGGGGAATCATCAGTTCATATGGGTTTTCTGCTGCCAACACTTCATCAACTGCAGGAAAAGCTGAAGAGGCTGCTGTCGACATGTAAAGCCTGTCAACCCCTCGTTAAGGCCCTACAGGAAGGAATCCTCAAACGCTTTGGAGAGGTCATGAAGGAGCCAGAGCTTATTGCTGCAGCTATACTGCTTCCAAAATTCAAAACTGCCTGGACAACAGACCAGAGCCTCTTGACAACAGGTAATGCATCTCATAATTCATGTTTCTATTCAAATGTTATTTATTTGACTTTGCCTCTGTTTAATTTATTAGTGGTCAGTCACAGTTTTATATTATAATAGCCTATAAGTAATAAGGTCTGGACTAGTATAAATAGTGTGAAAATATAAAAAATATACAGTATTGTAAAATGTAGGTTTATGCGAGTAAAGTGTATAAATCTGTTTTGCACAGGACTAGACTACATAAAAGATCATCTGGTGGAGATCAGCATGGAAAATGATGCCCTCTGCTACAGCAGTCCGTCAGATGAAGAGGACTTCTTTGGATCCATGAACACAAGTCACTCAGAAACAGGAGAGCTGGAGAGGTACCTTTCATGTCCATCACCTGGAGGTATGGATCTGTTACACTCCTTTCCACAAGTCAAGAAGTTGTCTCTAAAAGTAAACACAGCCATCCCAGCATCTGCAGCCTGTGAAAGACTTTTTAGTCATGCGGGACTCCTGCTCACAGCTAAAAGATCTAGACTGCATTGTAAATTTCTTGAAAGCCAATTACTGTTGAAGTTCAACAGTAAAATTGTGTAAAACTGTTTGTTCAAAAAGAACATGACCAAATAAACATTCACATACTGAAACACAAATACAGATAAACAAGTTCATATAGAAACATAATAACAAATACACACATTCTCTTTGTTCACTGTTAGGTTGTTTAAATTCAAATGCTGACAAGTTTGTGTTGTGAAAATAAAAACACAGTTAACTGTTAGAAAAACATTTTGGTGTGTTTGAGATTTTTTTACGTAGTTTTACGTAGGCCTATATAAGCAGAACAATGAGACCTTCAAGGAGAGGTTTGTGAAAGCCCTCCAAGTAGTCTGAAATTCAGTGTTTTTACACTTCTCTTTCAGATCGGAAGTAACTAGTAACTAACTACTTGAGTAGTTTTTTTCATCTTATACTTTTTTACTCTTACTCAAGTAAATTATTAGATTACTACTTTTACTTTTACTTGAGTAAATATTTCTTTAAGTACTTGTACTTTTACTTGAGTACAGATTTTGGGTACTCTACCCACCTCTGGCTTTAGCCAAGAAAAAGTAACGCAAAAGTAACTAAAAGTAACGTAAGCATTACTTTCCATGAAAAGTAACTAAGAAATGCAATTAGTTACTTTTTTTGGGAGTAACTTAATATTGTAATGCATTACTTTTAAAAGTAACTTTCCCCAACACTGGAAACAACCCATAGATTAATTTATAACCCAACAGCTGGATTTGTTCCTTTTTGAACCAGCCATAGGTTGAAAAGGATCCAGCATTTTTAAGTGTACATATTTCACACATACAATGAAAGGAAATGATAATTACCATATACCCAATGTAGCAACCAAACACTCCAGCTGGAGTTTTACCCATAACAAAAAACATAATCAGAATAAACTCAACCACTCAACAACACTGCATTATAAGCAAGCTAATTTGCTTAAATTGACTGAGCTCTAATTGACCGTTTATTCTGTACATTTATATAAACATAATACATTTGATTTGATCTCATTAACTTGCTTCTTACAGTACTTGAAAAATAACAAATAACTGTAAATTATAGCTTTGGTTCTGCACAGATGTTTCAAAACTGATTTCAGTAGATTCTGATGTAGCATGATAAAAATACATAAATAAGCCCAAGTAAGTGTAAAAATACATACACACAAATATTGGGTAGAATACTTTTTCATTGTTAACTAAACTGTGTTCTATTAATAATCAAGTTAATTTATATTCAACATTTCTCTCAGCTTGTTGACAATCTTAGATGTCTATTTTTTGTAATGTGTGTTATACAGCATTCCTGTAGCTTAGCTGATAGAGGATTGTGTTAACATGCAAAAGGTTGTGGGTTCGATAAAAGACACTTTGGATAAAAGTGTCTGCCAAATGCATGAATGTAAACTTAAACTTGGGTGACAAAGATCCTTTTTAAACGGATATTTCACATTTTACAATGTGATTTTTTCCCTCACTATTAGATCCTGACATTTTCAGAGCTATTGAATTATTAAATTTAACAGCAGACGTCTTATCTCATACAAAGGTCCTCAGAACAGAAAACCTTTCTACCGAAAGAAATACACAAAATTAATAGGAAAATGGTCTGGTTCTGATAAATCATAACCTTATAGTTCAATAGTAGAGTGCCTTTAAAAAAAAAACAATAGTTGTACATTTCACACCCGAGTCACGTTACACCCCTGTGTTTCACAGCGGAAATTGCTGGCTCACTAAAGGTCATATGCCACAGACTTGTCATTGTGTGTATATTGAAGTAAATTCCTTTTTGTCTTTTAAAAAGGTGAAGACAGATTCATGTTTGCCTATGTAAATTTCATCAGTGATTCTGCTTTAAAAAAACAGTTTGTGACTTTTTAAAAGTTATTTTTTAAAATATACATATGTCTTAATATGGATGTAAAACAATTAATTAAGATTAAGTGTCAACGATATTAAAAATGTAATGCAAAGTATACACTTACCTAAAGGATTGGATAAGGAGTGTGTTTGACCCCCTTTCGCCTTCAGAACTGCCTTAATTCTACGTGGCATTGATTCAACAAGCTGCTGAAAGAATTCTTTAGAAATGTTGGCCCATATTGATAGGATAGCATCTTGCAGTTGATGGAGATTTGTGGGATGCACATCCAAGGCACGAAGCTCCCGTTCCACCACATCCCAAAGATGCTCTATTGGGTTGAGATCTGGTGACTGTGGGGGCCATTTTAATACAGCGAACTCATTGTCATGTTCAAGAACCAAATTTGAAATGATTCGAGCTTTGTGACATGATGCATTATCCTGCTGGAACTAGCCATCAGAGGATGCATACATGGTGGTCATAAAGGGAGGGAAATGGTCAGAAACAATGCTCAGGTAGGCTGTGGCATTTAAACGATGCCCAATTGAAACTAAGGGGCCTAAAGTGTGCCAAGAAAACATCCCCCACACCATTACACCACCACCACCAGGTTACACAGTGATAACAAGGCATGATGGATCCATGTTCTCATTCTGTTTATGCCAAATTCTGACTCTACCATCTGAATGTCTCAACAGAAATGGAGACTCATCAGAACAGGCAACATTTTTTCAGTCTTCAACTGTCCAATTTTGGTGAGCTTGTGCAAATTGTAGCCTCTTTTTCCTATTTGTAGTGGAGATGAGTGGTACCCGGTTGGGTCTTCTGCTGTTGTAGCCTATTCGCCTCAAGGTTTAGCGTGTTGTGGCTTCACAAATGCTTTGCTGTATACCACGGTTGTAACGAGTGGTTATTTCAGTCAAAGTTGCTCTTCTATCAGCTTGAATCAGGCGGCCCATTCTCTTCTGACCTCTAGCATCAACAAGTCATTTTCACCCACAGGACTGCCGCATACTGGATGTTGTTCCCTTTTCACACCATTATTTGTAAACCCTAGAAATGGTTATGCATGAAAATCCCAGTAAGTGAGCAGATTGTGAAATTCTCAGACCGGTCCGTCTGGCACCAACAACCATGCCACCTTCAAAATTGCTCAAATCACATTTCTTTCCCATTCTGACATTCAGTTTGGAGTTCAGGAAATTGTCTTGACCAGGACCACACCCCTAAATGCATTGAAACAATTGCCATGTGATTGGTTGATTAGATAATTGCATTAATGAGAAATTGAACAGGTGTTCCTAATAATCCTTTAGGTGAGTGTACAGTGGTGTAAAAACGTTTTGACCCCCCCCCTTTAAACTTTAATGCTTTAAATCACCAAACAAATGTAAATATTAGTAAAAAAACACAAGTAAACACAACAGTTGTGGGGAAAACAAAATCCAAAACTACATGGCCCAGTGTGAAAAGTGTTTGCCCCCTGTTAAAACATAACTTAACTGTGGCTTATTATACATGAGTTTAATTTTTCTAGCCACACCCAGGCCTCATTACTGCCACACCTGATTGACCAGAAGACAGTAATTTAGAGTTTTCGGACATAGCCAAAGTGAAGTAAACCAAAAGATCCTCAAAAGTTACACATCATGTTGAGATCCAAAGATATTCAAACAAATGAGAAAGAAAGTAATTGAGATCTATCAGTTTGAAAGAAAGGTTATAAAGCCATTTCTAAAGCTTTGGGACTCCAGCGAACCACTGGGAGAGCCATTATCCACAAATGGCGAAAACATGAAACAGTGCTAAACTACAATCTTAATTTAAGTTAGAGATGGGAAATGAAAACAACAGGAAATTGTAGGCACATTAAGTCTGTAATTTAGCTTTAATCTTTGCTTGTTTTCTTTCGCCTCATCTGTGTCTTGGTACCTGAGACCCAGACCTGTGGATAATGAGGAGATGATAGGAACATTACTGTCACACATCTGACTAGACAGAATGAGCGTGGGAGGTAACCATTCACCTCATCTCCTGAACAACAGCCCAAGCCATCATATGAATGATAATGAAGCCCTGAACACAAAACTCAGTCTCAAGAAATACAAATGTGCTTTGCTTAGATGAACAATACTAAAAGTAGCGTATCAGCTAAGCTTACAATTCTTACCAAATTAAAGCACACAAAGTACCCATGTACAATTTTTTCAAACATAACATTTAAATGCACAAGCTATGAACCACTATTACAAAATTTTTCAATACTTTATTTTGCAACATGTTCATTTATAAATATGCTATCGTTCATGTTAAAAGGATAGTTCAAAATGAAAATTACTCAATGAATTACTCAAGCCAGGTCCTCAGCCATATATTACTGTTTATGTAGTGTCATTATAGTCAATTAAATATACATTTCATATCTGAAAGATTATGAGTGTCTCAATCAGATATGAAATTAATATGTAATGACGTTAGGTAAAGGTAACCTGGACTTCTGTGTGTGCAGATAGTGTGTGGGTTGCTAGATCCGTTGCCATAAATTTTTTACTCCCCCTGAAGGCTGCGGACTTGGCAACACATTGTTGCACTCGGACATTGATTTCTCTGTCAGTTTTTGTGTTCTCAGTTAAAGTGTTTTGTTAAGTGAATTGGGTTACTACTGTTGCAGTGCATAGAGATACATTTTTTTGTGCCGCCTTTATCAATGTGAATGAATACATTAGCAATTAAAATACATTTTTAAAATTTCAACTTGAGATTTATACTGGGGTACGTGCCCCAGTAAAAGGGGTCTAGCGGCACACCTGCCTCAAGCCATCTTCGATGCACAAGATTATCTTTTTTTAGATGAACACAATTGTAGTTATTTTAGAAAATGTCTTGATGTTTCAAGCTTTATATTTGTGGTAAATAGTGCCTCTTATTTAAAGTCCAAAAAGTGCATCCATTCTTCACAGGATCCACAAAACATTACAAAATAAAATAACTAGCGTCTGTAATGACCGGCTTGTGTTCACGAGAGAGTGAGTTTTCAGGGTATGACGTAGCGAACGAGACGTAGTGGTGTGATGAAAGTGGAAGCGCAGAGAGCAAAACAAAATGCCAGTCAAAAAATAAAAAATCTAAAACAGGAATTTAAAAGAAAATGTCAGACAACATTATTGTCGATGTTGAGTTTTTTGCATCCTGGAAATGCACATCGGTTGTTACCAGAAGCTAGTTATTTTAGTTTAGTAATTAACTAAAGTAATTCCCAACCACACCTGGTGATATATTGATGACATATTGACGTCTTGTGAAGCCAATCGATCAGATTTCACAAGAAATTGAACGTATTTACAACATTATTAGCATTAATGCAGAGCCTGATCGAAAAACCTGATCGATTGGCTTCACAAGACGTCAATATGTCACCTATATGTCACCAGGAGTGGTTGGGAATTACTTTTGTATTGGATGTATCTGCTTTTTGAACTCTCAAAGTGGTGGAAAATGATGACTTGCATTCTATGAGGGTTTCTTTAAAATATCTTCTTTATTGTTCTACTGAAGAAAAAAGGTCATATTGGATGGCCTTAGGGTGAGTAAATAAACAGCATTTTTATTTTTGGGTGAACCATTCCTTTAATTTATTCAGCTATCAAACAAACTTGTTTTTCCACAGTTTACAGCTATTTTGTTCTGGATTTCTTCATCCTAGCGGTAAACATTCCATTTCCGTCTTGCCAATCCGCACTGCCTGGAGAATCCCAGCATCCCCTTTAATACAACATCAATCTAAACACAACTGGGGAAAAAGAAGCAGAATAACAGGTCGTGATGACGGCTCCGATCCCCAAAGAATCTCCACATTTTTAAAGGTGTATTTGTCAGTTGTCTCGTGTGTAGTTGGAGACAGAAGAGACGTTCATGTTTTGTGGTAATAATGGATAGCGGTGGGTGGTGTTGGTGTGAGAGACTGAATGCATGACCTGAGCATGGGTTGGCGGTGGAGAGCTGGTTGGTGGTGAGCTGGAAGGGCAAAGCTTTTGACAAGGTGTGGCTTAAATTATGTGCTCTAATGAGCTGTAATGAAAAAGGGCAGACAGATGACGGAGGTGCAGGACCAAAGGAGCAGAGTCCGTCTAGGGTTAAATGTGTTGGTGAGAGATTATGGCACATTAAGGACTATGCAGCATGTCATCTCTCATGTTGAAGCACCCCCCCCACACACAAACATACACAGTATCTGTATGCTATTTATTTCTTCTTTAGGAGATATAAGACAACAATTAACTGTATTGTGGGCTGAATGGACACTATACAATATAGGGATATCATATGGCCATATTTTCTATTACGGCCCACTTCGGTTCAATACAGCTCACTTTTGGGGGGTTACTTTTTTAGTACCACCTCAGTTGAGGTTCCAAGAGAGCCATACTGATATTAAATGTGATTCTCTCTGATCAATCAGCAGATCACTGATTGGTCAGAGAGAATCGCCACTAACAGCATCATTACTAAATGCAAGGTTAGCTTACCACAGTCGAGGAAACTGATGTTGTCATCTGTGCTTTTTTGTACAAGTTCCCGAACTCTCTTTAGTGAAAACATCTGCATGTTTAAAATCAAGAACACCATTCCATCGACATGCTCCGTTGCTCCTATGTTGAGCGTGTGTTTGTGTCACATTTATGGTGATGGCAGTAGAGGCGGCAGGACAAGGATTTGACTCACATCCCTAGACACATATCATAGAGGAGAAGCAATGGAGCGTTACAGTTACAGCTCCACAGTGCATACTGGGAAATTTAGGTTCAAACGTAAATAGCCTAAATAAGTGTGCTATTCCTGGTGGATGTGATTTTCAAAATCTGTTGGGAAAGGGTAACTATACAAAAGTTCTGGGTTCAGGGAAGCTACATACCTGGGTGAAGATGATGTCTGGTTGATGAGGAGACTGTGCTGTGGACAGAATTATTAACAGCCAGATTAACTATGTTCTCACGCAGTGAAAAATACATTGCGGAGCAGAGAGGACACTGACAACATGTTGACACACAGGACAGACGAGGTTACTTTTTGGTTACTTTTAATATTAAACATATTAAACAAAGTCTCACCTTTCAAACATCTCTTCCTTCTAGTTAATTTTTAGCATCAAATAAACATGAATGATCATAAGAAGGAATGTTGTTTTAACCGCGGAAAGGCGTCCGTACACTCCGCTTTTCAAGTTCAAATCCTCCAATGTTAATCTAACTCTCCTGACTGCTTTGGATGGCGAAGAAGTATATGATTGGTCAGATCATCTGTCAATTAAGCTCCCTGCGAAGGGTCAATTGTTTTAAACGAAGGGTTAGAGTAGTGGGAGATGCTTCCTAGTGTAAAAAATGGGGTCATTGGGTGATAGCGGTGAAAGCACATTCACTGCTAGTTGTCTTGCTGTTAATTTTAAATAAACGTAGATCAAGTAGCTAATCAGTGTCTGCTCGTTTGTCAGTTGTCCTAACAGACGAACAGCGCAACGCGCAAAACGGCACTGTTTTTCTCTTGTGTGTGTATGTGTGTGTGTTGGGAGAAACATAACTGATGATGATTGGCTTAATTTCCATCGTTAGCCAACCAGAGGCAGAGTTCACAAACAGTCCGAGTCTCGAGCGAGCAGTGTAAAAAAGTCTGAGCAACTTGGTCACTTTGTCGCTAGATTTAGCAACTTTCTATCATTTTATCGACTTTATAGGACAAATCTTTTCTGCGTGGTTGGAGACATTTGTAGACTGACATGAAAATACGCGTCGTTTTCTCTTCTTAACGAGCAGCGGTGCTGCTGCTGTGCCCCATCTCAAAGCACTGACATGCATCAATCACTCCGAAAACACCGGCAACAGGACGATGGCAAGTACAATGAGCTCAAAGGTAGCGGTCGCAAACACGAAGTTTAAAGCACTACTTTTCCATTGTTGAGGTGAAAGGCAAGAATGTTTGTGTAATGTGCAACTTATGCCCATGAAGAAAAAGTCTCTCCACGTCTGTGGCAAGTAATTCTGATCTAATAAAGCACCTCACATCGTCACATGCTGCCACAAAATTTGTGATTTCTCTATAGTATCCATTTTAGTCATTTAACAAATTTATTTTGTAAGGGGCATTCAAGTTATTTGAAATATTAGAATTTTTTTTTAACACACTAATTATTTTTCCTGGTAATTAATTACTTTTATAATAATGTAACGCAGTTACTAACTCAGTTACTATTTGTTAGAAGTAATTAGTAACTATAACTAATTACTTTTTTAGAGTAACGTTCCCAACACTGGACATTTCTCGACGTGAATGTTGATCTGCATGTAAATCTCTTTGTCAAAGAGCTGAACCATAACTTCTGGTTGCAATGACACGCATGTCCCTTACGGCATCTTGTTCACACAGAATGCTTTTTGTGAATGTTACGGCAATGTTACTAGGTCATCTTTATTGGAACGATCCCAGAACATATACGGGATGCGTTTGCGTTCAAACAGATAGCTATCCGCTTATTTAATGGAAATTTTCTGTAACCAAAGTGCTGCGTGAATGACATTTTAAATACGGGAGTAATAAGTGGCTGAGAATGTTTTTATAAACTTGTTCTGATATATATCAGACCAATTGAAAAATTAGGGGACTTCATAGAACAAGGAAGGCATCAGCCTGTTTTGAGGACAGTAATAACAGCGCTATACAGATAAGTAAATTGTGTGAAAAACACTACGTTTTTTTATACGTGAAACATGAACTCATGTCATATTGCACACTGTAAACACAATGAAAGCTTCAAAAACACAGAAAGAACAAGACCTTTAAATTATTATTTTTTTCATTTTAAGTTTGATGCTTTCACACTAATATGCCCCGTGCATTAAATCTGACCCTATGGTTGTCTTAAATTTGATTCTGCCAGTTACTAGTGGTTAGTGGTATGGCTTATTTCAGTAATACCATGGAGCAGCCCAGCTTGGCCAGCTGGTGCATAACATCCAGTGGTGGTAAGTAACGAAGTAAAAATACTTCGTTACTTTACTTAAGTACTTTTTTCGGGGATCTGTACTTTACTTGAGTATGTTTTATTTGCATCTACTTTTACTCTTACTCCACTACAATATTAAAGAAAAAGTTGACTTTTTACTCCGATACATTTCCCCATGCCCGCTCCAAGTATTTATTACACTGGCTTTCCAAACCAATGAAAAACTGGGTTTTCTTTTGAAAAAAAAAGAACGCGCACGAGCTCTTTGCCAGCATATGCTCAGCAGTCAGTTCGGCGCGCATTGCGAATGCGAAGTGGAAGATGACCGCAGAAACAGGTGAAGGTTCAGCTCTCGCTGCCGTTCCCCTAACCAAATATTATGATATGCCTTAATGCAAATAATTAGACTAAAAATCATGTAAACAGTGTTTATTGTTCAGAAAACATGAACTGGAGCTTATTTTTAATAATTAAAAAACCAGCATCACATATTTTTTTAGATTACATTCATTGTATTTTATAAAATATATAAATAATAACTTCAACACAATATAGAGGACTTAAAACAGATATTTATTCACAGATAAATAAATACTTTACAGATCTTACCACTGCAGTTAGTCGCCAATCCGTTTTTAGATAAAATGTTCAAAGCTTTTCCTTAACATCATATTCTCTTTATAATACGTGTCAAATCAATTGGAAATCATTAAAATATATTTTTGTCCAGTTAACGTCACTAAATGAAGAAAAAGATAAAATAATTAGTGAATTTCATTCACTTTAACAAATCTTACCACAGTTTATCCGCTTAACTTTAGCTATCCCCGTTTCACATAAATCAAAAGCTTATTTTAACATCATATTCTCCTCATATATAGACGTTACGATCGAAAACCACTAAAATATATATTTGTTCTCTCATATTTAAGTTACTAAATGACGGAAGAAAGAAAAGAAATCAGTAAAATAATGTTTGTTTCTGAGGTAAAATTAAACTACGTTCGCAAGCGCATGCTGGAGGAACAGAGTAGAGAAGCGCGTGCTGGATTAGTGGAGCGCGCACGACTTACGCACTAATAAAGAATACAATGGATTTAATGATGTTTTCACTTATTTTCCAAAAAATGGGTGGATAGCAGCAGTAGTGAATACATACGGAGCAGTGGGACTTCTCTCTAGGTTATAAAAAAAAAAAAAATAGCATACAGGGACTGTTCTCTCTAGGTTATAAAAAATAAAAATAACCTACAGGAAATGTTTTGGGAAGGTTCTCTTTAGGTTATAAAATTAAACCTAAAAATAACCTGCAGGGACTGGGAACGTTCTTATTTGGTTCCAATAAATAACCAAATGGGAACCATATTTGAACATTATGTGTTCAAAGGGGGAACAGTATGTGTTTGCTTGGAGGCTAGTAAGCACAACTGGTTCTCCATCCATGCTGCCAAAACAATTGATCTGCCTAATTATTGCTATACATTTTTTTTATAATATTTACTTTTTACTTTCGGTACTTAAGTACGTTTTAAATTGGATACTTTTGTACTTTTACTCAAGTGATGCTTGATTGGAGGACTTTCTACTTTTACTGGAGTCATTTTTTATTTGGGTATAAATACTTTTACTCGAGTATAACTTTTGAGTACTTTTACCACCCCTGATAACATCTTGTTTCTCTGATTGGTCTGAACACTGCAGCAGCATGGGGTGGAGGTCAAATCAGATACCTGCATTGATTGGATGTTAAACAAAATCAAATGATGAACATGTTAAAGAAAATACACATCAGTGGATAAAATATTTTTGAGTTCTATATTTCTTGTTAAGGGTGCTTTCGCAATAGCACTTTTGGTGTGTAAACATGTGTCCACTGGCGTCAGTTTGATTCGTTTGAATGATTTTTTGAACTCTATTGCACAGTGTAAGCCAAATACACAAAGGGGCTTATGCCAGGACTAGGCCTTAGTTTAATTAGGAAATAACTAGTTTTAACAAACATGCCTTACTAAAAACATTACTTGTGTGCATTTTGAGGCAGAACAAAGGGTAATGATGTATTTTAAGAAATTTCAGTGTAAGTTGTTTTCAGTTTGGACAGCTCTAACTGTACATTTATATAGTCTAGGACTAGTCTAATCCCTGTCTGGGAAATTTCCCCATAGTATATGATAGGAATTTGATAAAAATGATTATATTGCATTTCAAGAAAAACACTTATCAAATCAATAAAACATCATATCTTGTTGAAAAGACCAACATTACGTCACCAGAAGTGAAATTCATGTTGGTGTAAGTTGGTCTTTTTAACAGGGGAAAACTACACCTTAATACAAATCATTCAGCCCTGACTGCTGTGTCCCAATTACCTTCAAATATAAAATAAATAATGGCTCGTGTTAACCATGTTTACTCCTCCTGTTTGCTTTGTGTCTTTAAAAAGCAGATTAAGGGTAAAAGCCACGTTCCTACTTACCCTCTAAAAATCCAAACATGTCATTCTACTCCAACATAACCCCAAATCCTACATCAGAGTCTTTGTTTACTTCAGAGATTAAACCGAGCCACTGGGAAGAGAAAAAATTGATTACATATTGCTCCTTTTATCTGTTTCTGAAAGATAGGGATTTTGAGAAAGCAATGCAGCCGGTGCAAAGAGTAGAATGTCAAACACTGATCACAGTAACAGACCTGAGGGAATATGACAGGTACATGGTAGAGCGGCCTGGAGTAAAATCTGCCATCTGCTGCGGATGGTGCACAGCAATTAGGCGAGTAACAGTGACAAGGCACATTTTTATGCATTTGGCAGATGCTTTTATGCAAACAACTTACAGCGCATTCAAGCTATACCTGTACATTTGTTCAATCAGTATGTGTGCTCCCTGAAATCAAAACCATGACATTTTGCATTGCTTGTGCAATGCATTAACAATTGAGTTTCAGTAACACGTTAAAAGTTATAATACAGTCAGACCTCAAATTGTAAATAAGCCTGAAAGTAACTGCTTTCTGCATTCATGTAAATATCGGCGAGAGGTTTAGGTGACAAATGCATTCAATCAGCCAAGCTTTCAGTTCCAACAAAGCCTCTGGGTAAATATTTGCGTGTTAATTGGCTCGTAATGCTTTGTTGCTCTCTTAACATATTCCTCTGATGTTTGAATAAAAAACAATTATTGTTGTTGGCTTGCTCTTCTGGAAAATGCATTTTACTTTTAACAAGTGGATCGGTGCAGAACAGCGACTTCTTATATATAATGTTTTCACATAGAATAAGCAATAAAAATGCATCACCGTCACAGCCAAACATTAGGGCTCTATCATACACCTGGCGCAATGCAGGGCAATGTGCGACGCAAGTGTCTTTTGATTTTGCTAGTATAAATATATATTAATCTCTCTCAAGGGTTTTTGTCCTCCTAGGAGTTTTCCCACAGGGTTTTTCTCCTAGGGGTTTTTTCATCCCTGAGAGAGTCAACCAACATTGGCTTAACTTAGCACTTTACTGTATACGTTACATTATTACTACGCTCGCTTGTACGGTTTATTCTTAGCCGCTGTTGTTTTCTTCTTACATTATCTATAGATTATTCTGGGTTTTTCCCTACATCTATTCATGTAAAGCCGCTTTGAAACAATTAACAATTGTGAAAAGCGCTATATAAATAAAATTGAATTGAATTGAAATAGTTTCAACCCGGCGCAATGATAATTTTTATGTTTAGTGGCACGTTGTTTAAATAGCAAATGCATTTGCACCCAATTTTGTGACCATGGGCATTCTGGTCTCAAAACGAGGTGTGTTCAGGTGCATTGTTGGCACGTTGCTTTTTTGAGGCAACTAAAATAGACTACGCCATTGACCAACTAAAACAAGGTCTAAAATCAATGCCGCAATATTGTTTTTGTTATTTAAAGAGCGCGTTATTAATATGCGCCTATAAACGGGAAAACAACGGGAGAACAACGCGGGTTTGATTATCACATACACGAATGCGCAGCAGCACAAAAATACTTTTAAATATGAAAGATTAAAGGAATGAAATGTAAAAGATTATTATTGAGTCTCTTGGACATAAATGAGGACTAATTATATTACGTAAGAAGGCATAAAGAGCTGCTTCACCTGTAGCCTGGTAAGTAAAATAAATGCTTTGCTTTAAAGGGGATGAGAGCTGAGACTCTCATTGTTTTTTTTGCACGTTAAGCCCAAAACAATTAGGTGAATAGGAACAACCCTTTCATGCCATTTTTCCCATCGTTAAATTAGCAAAATTGGAATCGGACACGCCCGTTTAGACCGTGCGCTGTGCGCTTTAGACAATGCACTTAGATCGTTAAAAATAGGTCCCTGGATGTTTTTTTTTGAGACCAAGAGCATTAAAATTTGTTATTGTCCCAAAAAAACATGGATGTCACAAAATTACTTCTGTCAAATCATATCATATGATAGCAGAGAAAATTGCACCTAAAAAATGGGGCCACCAATGCTATTTTTCCTATTTCTTATTCTTTCTATTTCTTTTGTGTCTTGCTTTATGGCTATTTGTTTTTCCTTTAACTGCACACATTTCAAATACTATTTCAACAGTGGAGATTGAGGTCCAGCTGGTAAGCAGGTGTCATAGCCACAACATAAAGGGGCAAAGGTGCCTTACTTCTTTCAGCAATAAAACAAAACAGATACATCAAAGCCAGTGGCAAATTTCAGGAGTGGCTGAGATGAAGCTGTTCGTAGCGGGACACACACGCTCTTGAATTCATCTCTGAAAATGTTTGAGTTTTATCTTTACTGATCTACTTCAGATTGGAAGTTTATACATCTATATTTTCTTTAAAAATACCTATAAATATACCTTTTGTGACCCAGAAACAGTAATATTGAGAAACGAAACTTATGTCTGGAATTGGGATGCTAGAGAGCTTTAGAAAAGGACACGTGATTTCTGGTAGGGGGACACAGGGAGCATAAATGTAAAGAGGGAATTATGGGAATGTTTGGGGAACAAATGTTTCAGTGCACTAAAGACTACTGAACAAGGGAGCTGATTAAGACGCTCCACATTTGTTCACCCTCATGTCGTTAACAACATGAATATGACTTTTGTGAAACACATCAGAAAATATTTTAAGAAAAGTCTCAGTGGTTTTGTGTCCATACGATGCAAATAAAAGGCCATTGTTGTTTGGTCAACAGTGTTTTTTTTTTTTAAATATCTTCTTGCAGTAGACAGGTTTGTTTTGACATAAAGTTGGGTGAAAAAAAGAAATAATTTTAATTTTGGGGTTAACTGTTCCTTTAATAGTCAAACATTATATGTACAAATATGTGACCCTGCCTGCGAAAACCCAGTTAAAGTCAGTTTTGAGATTTACTGTTTTCTACATAAAATTATCCTACATTACATTCTATGAAAATACAACTTTGCTATCTTTAATATTGACTGAGTACTATGATGTTAAAGATTTAAATCATAGTAAATGAATGGTTAAAATCAAACTTTGATGCTAATTATCTCAGAATATGATTTTGAGACTTTAGCCTGACAAGGTCACGTGTGTATGCTAATTATTGTAAATTCTGACATTATTCATGACTTTAGATCAAGGACCTTTCTTGTTCTTTTCTGTAGGTCATCTTACATTTACTCCATTTAATTGCATTTCAAATACCCTGAAGATTTTTAGGTCTTTTCCCTTATTCAAGTGTTATATGTCAAGCTTAAATCACACTAATATGCTCTCCGATAGCAGACATGAATTTTTGTACTTTAAGGACCAATGAGGACACTATGAAGGTTGATTCAAAGTAACTAAAGCTAAAGTAATACAAACTAAAAGTTTATCTGAAGTCTGATATAAATTGCATCAATGTAATAATGATGAATACAATTTTGAGAATTCTTAACAGTTGCTTAGTGATGAACAAGATAACTTACTAGAAGTTGGTTGAAGGACGTTTGCGAAATACTGAACACTGAACAACAGATTTCATTGTGAGATTTCCATTTCAACACATTTATATTTTTTTTTACTTTTTTGCAGATATCAAATACACCACACATGCTCACATGGTATCCCCTTACTTTTTAACTAATAACATGTGCTCCCACTTGTGATAGAATGTTTAAAGACAAATCGCAGACAACAACATCTACATTTAAAATCTGCCCGAAACAGGCTCAAGTGCATACTGTATAGCCCTCTCTCTTTTATTAGACCAGACATGGTGAAGCAGCGAGGCAGGTATGATCGCTCCTGACAGGTTGTGTCCACTCTGCCTGGGAGAAAAGGTGAAGATCAGAGACGATGTCGGTGTCTGTCTCTCTCTTACAAAAATGCCAGCCGCCCTCACAGTCTCTATCAGTATCCACCTCCGCTTGCCGTTAACAATCGCACAGACAAGGTTGGCCTTAATGGGGGTCTGAGTGCTCTAAACAAACCCTGGCTCGAGTCCAGTCTGGCTTCCTGTTGAGTGCTCCTAAAACACAACACAAAAAGCAGAGGGAAGGCAGACAACACTTAAAGAGACACACACAGGGTCTGGATGGAAGAATACTATTTTCAAGTTTCTAGATGTTGTTAAAAAGCAATAGCCTATGGAAAAAATATAGAGGGACATTTTTACAGAGAGTGCATTTTAGTCCATATTTAGTGATGTGTTAAGTCAGTTTCTTTGTCTGATGCCTCTTTATTAAAGAAAATGAACTGAGACAGCCGGTAAATTAGTTATTGAGAGAGAGAGAGAGAGAGAGAGAGAGAGAAAGAGAGAGAGAGAGAGAGAGAGAGAGAGAGAGAGAGATATATTGGTGGCAGATGTTCTGGGGTTGTGCAGTATTAGCTGAAATGTGATGTCTACTGGGCTTTACTGCTGTCTTTCAGCAGCTTACAATTCCAAGATTGTTCTTACATCTCATTTCCTTCTTGATTTTGTATAGTTTGTAGCCATAAATATCACGTGGAACCTGATTTACCAAATTTACTTCCATAATTGATGTCATTTAAACTAAACCTTACAATGAGCAATAAACAATCAATGACAATGCATGCTGCGTCTGACTCTACAATTTCAAGCATCTTACACTATATACAGTGAGGAAAATAAGTTTTTTAACACCCTGCTATTTTGCAAGTTCTCCCAGTTGGAAGTCATGGAGGGGTCTGAGGTTGTCATCGTAGGTGCATGTCCACTGTGAAAAAAAATCCAGAAATCACAATGTATGATTTTTTAACTATTTCTTTGTATGATACAGCTGCAAATAAGTATTTGAACACCTGTCTACCAGCTAGAATTCTGACCCTCAAAGACCCGTTAGTCTGCCTTCAAAATGTCCACCTCCACTCCATTTATTATCCTAAATTAGATGCACCTGTTTGAGGTCGTTAGCTGCATAAAGACACCTGTCCACCCCATACAATCAGTAAGAATCCAAATACTAACATGGCCAAGACCAAAGAGCTGTCCAAAGACACTAGAGACAAAATTGTACACCTCCACAAGGCTGGAAAGGACTAGGGGGAAATTGCCAAGCAGCTTGGTGAAAAAAGTCCACTGTTGGAGTAATCATTAAAAAATGGAAGGAGCTAAACATGACTGTCAATCTCCCTCGGACTGGGGCTCCATGCAAGATCTCACCTCGTGGGGTCTCAATGATCCTAAGAAAGGTGAGAAATCAGCCCAGAACTATAGGGAAGGAGCTGGTCAATGACCTGAAAAGAGCTTGGACCACCGTTTCCAAGGTTACTGTTGGTAATACACTAAGACGTCATGGTTTGAAATCATGCATGGCACGGAAGGTTCCCATGCTTAAACCTGCACATGTCCAGGCCCGTCTTAAGTTTGCCTTTGACCATTTGAATGATCCAGAGGAGTCATGGGAGATAGTCATGTGGTCAGATGAGACCAAAAAAGAACTTTTTGGTCATAATTCCACTAAACGTGTTTGGAGGAAGAAGAATGATGAGTACCATCCCAAGAACACCTACTACTGTGAAGCATGGGGGTGGTAACATCATGCTTTGGGAGTGTTTTTCTGCACATGGGTCAGGCCAACTGCACTGTGTTAAGGAGAGGATGATCGGAGCCATGTATTGCGAGATTTTGGGGAACAACGTCCTTCCCTCAGTTAGAGCATTGACAATGACCCGAAGCACACAGCCAGGATAAGCAAGGAGTGGCTCTGTAAGAAGCATATCAAGGTTCTGGCGTGGCCTAGCCAGTCTCCAGACCTAAACCCAATAGAGAATCTTTGGAGGGAGCTCAAACTCCGTATTTCTCAGCAACAGGCCAGAAACCTGACTGATCTAGAGAAGATCTGTGTGGAGGAGTGGGCCAAAATCCCTCCTGCAGTGTATGCAAACCTGGTGAAAAACTATAAGAAACGTTTGACCTCTGTAATTGCAAACAAAGGCTACTGCACCAAATATTAACATTGATTTTCTTAGGTGTTCAAATACTTATTTGCAGCTGTTTCATACAAATAAATAGTTAAAAAAATCATATATTGTGATTTCTGGATTTCTGGACATGCACCTACAATGACAATTTCAGACCCCTCCATGATTTCTAAGTGGGAGAACTTGCAAAATAGCAGGGTGTTCAAATACTTATTTGCCTCACTGTAACTTCTTCCTTTTAAATGTATGTAAGCTATTTTAAACAGCATGTTATGAGCAAGCACCCGCCTCCACCCCCAGCTCCACCTGCCTAAATTTGTTTACAAGATATTGTGGCTAACATTGCAGCAGCATCACTTGCATGCTCGCTGTACCATGTGAGTATTAGCAGTAACAAGTATTGCTCTGCAACAGCAGCATAAGCAGATCTTGATCCGGCGAGACCAAATAAAGAGTTTGGTTCCAAAACGGAATAAATGCATTTTGACTAATTTTGGTAAAAACGTGTATACCAAGAAAGTGACAAGATGAAAACCACTTGTCACTGTCATTTTCTGTTACAAACTTTCACATAGCATTTTTAGGTTATAATAACATTTATTATAAAAACTGATAATTTTTTTCTGCAAAATGCAATAAATCCATGACAAGTTTTTTTTCCTAAAATGCTATAAATCTATTGAATCAATACATAAATGTGCATTCATCGTTGCCATATTATATTCATTTAGTTGACTAGTGTTATACACTGATGAAAAACATTAAAGACATTAATCAAAGCACTTTCTTTGTCATATTAATAACACTGTATTCCAAGCGCCGGCATTATTGTTTAAAATTCATGGAATGGTGCACTGCAATTTGTGGAGAAGATTTATGTCATTCTGCAGAGAAAAATAGGAGTTTCGCAAAAAACTGAGGAAAGATGACGGAATAACATGGTGGATATCGGATTTTGCATAAAATTAACTCTTTCCCCGCCAGCGTTTTTATAAAAAGTTGCCAGCCAGGGCCAGCATTTTTCATGATTTTCACAAGTTTAATGCCTTCCAGAAAATGTTCTTCTTTAAATATATAAACAAACAATATATCAGATGAAAGAACAGACCCTCTGCTTTCAAACAAAAAAAAACGTTTCATCCTACCTTCATTAGTTCTCTTGTAATCACCTCTAAAAACATGGGTAGGTTTCTTCAAAAACACCCAATTTTGAGCCAAAAGCAGAGATAATTCCTTTTTTGTGAAGGACTTTTGATAAAGATCAGATGCAGAGCGATCTTTAAAACATACACGAAGTTCTTTCTCTTTCACGTGAGGCGCTACTTCCGGGTTGTATAAGTTGCGAAAGTGGTGGATAATAGCGGTATTGCTGAAAGACGGAAAATCTTGTCATTGGCGGGGAAGCGTTTTCTCTTAATTGATGAGATATCTCGTCAATGGCGGCGAAAGAGTTAAGAATTTACTTTTTGATACTGATCTGATACAATACTGATTTTGGTGGTAACTCATTAAAAAAATTGTGTTTATCGCGTTTTGGAACCAAACTCTTCAAATACATTCATACGTCATGACCACTAATATGCTAAAATTAAAAGTTGTCATGAATGAAATGTGTTAGTTTGAATCAAAATTAATCTCGGTGACACAAACGTGTTCATAGTTGAAGAAACAACCTTATATTTGAACTAAATATGGTTGAATTAAATATTTATAGAGCTATGTACTGTATTTCTAAAGCAGACATCTAACCATCACTTCAAGTTTAAAGCTCACATCCTATCCCAGATATCCAAGTGGAGTTAAAAATGTTCCAGTTAAGCAGAAAAATAAGACATCTTTCATCATGAGTGTATCACTGAGTTAGAAACACAGTTTTCTGAACTGTAGATTCAGAAATGCAGATGTAGATGAAGGAGAAAATATGCTGATAGCTTCTGCAGAACCTTTGGGGCAATCAGTTTCTGTTCTAGAAATGCCTGATCTCTTCATTTATGAATAAATGAAAGATCCTTCTTCACTGCTGGGTGGTTGAATTTCGGGCCTATTTAAATGTGATGACATTTACGGATAATGAGCATTTAGGCCTGTTAGCAATAATGAAGCAATTCACTCTCTTTAATACTCATCTATTTAGATGTATTACAGGACTGGATCAGAATCCAAATCTGTCCTCTACTTTCTTTGTTTCTTTGTTAAGCTGTGCATGCCCTAACCATGATGCTTTTATGTGTGGTTATATTAACAGGATCAGGGTGTGACATTGTTCAGGTTATTCGTAACAGTACAATGGATAAAATGGCTTTGCACAGAACAGGACAGAGGGTTTATTTTTTAGTGTGAGTCACTCCACATGCCCTTTTCACAGGCGCTCTGATGACAACCCTGTCAAAGCAAGACTTCTCGGTAGCAGAGGGAGGTTACCTTGAAAAAAGGACCTGTATGCCTTGCAATTTTTTTTTGCGGTTGCACAACAGGTACAAGTAGGAATAAAAGATGGAGAGAGTGTTGAAAAGGTGAATAATGGATTTCAAAAGTGCTATTAAATAGCATTTCATAAAACTTTTTACTTTAAAAGTTTTTAAAAAAATGTTAAAGAGATGAAAACATAAATGCAAAGGTCAGAGAACTGAATGACATTAACTTTGTATCAAAGAAATACATGTAGACCGCCTTGACATTTTTTTACATTTCACAGTTGAACACTTGAAAGCCTTATTTATGTTTATTTCTCGTGTGCGACATTACAAATTGGCATAATGAAAATTACAGCTGTTGTGTTTGAAGAGCATGCAGTATATAAAATATTTTGAAAATATTTTAAAGATTGTTAAATAGTAAAAATTAATTTGATAATAACTTACAGCCATGGGACAGCAGGTGCTACAAAATCCTACACACTTGGGAAAAAAGTAACCTTTAACCTTATGCGTTTTGATGACATTGATGAGATACTGAATTGTTTTTTTTAATGGGAGAAGAATAAAGTGCAAAAACCTTTGCATGCTTTATTATGTCTACCTATATTTAATGAGTGTCATTTTGCACACCGTTGAAACAAACAGTAATGAATATTACTTTGTTTTCTTTCTGTTGGTGAAAGACGTTTGATAGCACATACTGTAGTTTTTCCTGCTTTACAGCTGCTGTGCTCGAGTAAAAGTATCGGTTTGGGATTAAATCAGATAAATGTCACGTGGCATTTGTTGGTAAAATTGAAAATTGAAATTGAATTGCTTCTTACTTCAGTGGTGAATTCATCTAAAATGTAATTAAGCAGCTCAATATTTTTAATTCTCATGTTTTGTGCTTTCCTTTTGTGGACACATAGAGGTTTGCAATTTATAACAAAACCATTTAAGGGACACTCTGTAAAATTATACAGTTTTTAAAAGCACACTAACTGTAAAAGAAAAATCTTTTAAAGGGCACCTATTACGCAAAATCCACTTTCTTGGTGTGTAGACACAAATGCATGTTGGCAGTGTGTGAACACAACCACCCAAAATCCACCCACTCCCATTTTTAATCCCCATTAAACCAAAGCAGTCTCATTAGACATGCTGTTTTGAACAGTGAGATAATATTGTCTCAGACTGTATTCACAGGAATCAGATCTATTTTAACTGAAGCGCTCAAAGTCTCTTTTGGTAAGGGAGTGAGGAGCAGGATCTTATTTGCATTTAAACACGCACAAGGAAACAGCACATATTGGCTCCCACCCAAATGGGGGCATTTTGAACATGCTATAATAATGATATGTGGGATATTTTGAGGCAACACTTCAAAGAATCACCTGGGCACACCTGAGACTTATATTACATTTTGTACAAATGGGCATAATACTGTAAGTGCCTTTTAGTAAACTTTATTTACCTTACATAAAACAGTGGTATGAAAAAGTTTGGGCACCCCTGACCATTTCCATGATTTTCATTTATAAATATTTGGGTGTTTGGATCAGCAATTTCATTTTGATCTATCAAATAACTGAAGGACACAAATTGTCACACACAAAAATGTCACACACAGATCGTTGAATTCATTATCTAATTGGCTACATGTTTTGTCTATCAATATTTTCATGAAGTCATTGGCTGATGGAGGAACGAGCGAGCGATTACATCCCTAAAGGACGTCACGTTTTCGACGGCGCTATTTGGATTATCTATTATACTACCTTCCTACTTTTAAATATAAACTTTGAAGGCGGGTTCATGTGCTTACCGGAACCTAAAGTGTAACCTCATTTACAGTGTCACGACATAAATAGTCCTCAGATTGTATATTATAATCTATTATCAGATGTTCATGTGAAATCTGATGTAAACAATAGACTATATATCTATATTTCACAGATTATACGCATTTGTGGACAAAAATGGTCATTGGATGATTCACACATCTGAAACAGACTGGATTACAAAGGTAAAAAGTCCTGTTAATTTTTGCATGTTGTCATCCGGACTTCTGTCACAAAATACTACATATAATGCTAGAACATCTGTACATCTCAATCAGGCTTTATAGGGGGTATGGCTTAGCTAAATGAGAGGTAAATGAGCCCTATTGTCACTTCCAGCAGGACAAAGGTGTAGCTTTTAAAGTCTATTTTCTCTGCTTTCTTTAGTTTTTTTGAGTTCCTATATTCAAATGGCCACAACTTCTCCAAATCTAATCAGATTTCCATGTGTTACATATTGTTGGAAAGCTTAGAAACTGCACTTTCAGAATCTGTGAATAACTCCAAATGCCCCAGATCCAACTTGTGTCTCTACTTTCCGTGACTGGTCACAAATTAGACAGGTGCATAAATTTGGGCACCCTTGTCATTTTGTTGATTGCAGATACTAAGCACTGATGGAACACACAATTGGTTTGGTGAGCTCATTAAGCCTTGAACGTCATAGACGGATGCATCCTTTCATGAGAAAATGTATTTAAGGTGGCTAAGTTGTTGTTCTCTTTGACTTTCCTCTGAGGAGTGGCAACATGGAGGCCTCAAAACAACTCTCAAATGACCTGAAAACAAAGATTGTTATAGTTTAGAGAAGGTTACAAAAACTCCAAGTGACAATGGTAAAAAATTTGGAACAAAAATTGAGTAGTTACCGTCCAGAAGTGGCATGATCCTGCCGATCGTCGCATAACGTGCCGGCATCACCTTCCGGGATTCCCTTTCGTCTATATCCGACACTGAGGGACTAGCATGAAAGCAACGGAGCCCCCACCCCGTCGACACAGTGACGCATAGGGGCACCCCTCGCATCCCCATACTGACGCTGAAGGCGTTTGAACATAATTCAGATTTTGACGCCTTGGGGAGTGAGAATGGGTTGAACTTTTGCATACGACTGTACTTAATAGGTCACCCAATATGAGAAGATCATTTTATAAGTTGTTTGAACATAATTGTGTGCCTCTTCTTTAACAGTCAGGAACAAGGTGATGGTATTTTCTAAAAGAAAAACCGAAGTCACTTTGCCAGGCCCCGCCCACAACCGTCCAAAGACCACAGTCTGGTCATAATTTCTATATTAAACTGTCTTTATGTAATTTATTACTGCACGTTGGTGGGCGTCATATTAAAACAGTATATCTTTTCAGTATAGATAACAGTAAAAGGGGAGGGAAGGAGCAGCTCATTTGCATTTAAAAAGACATACACAAAAACAGCACTTTTTCCTTCACATCTAAAAAAATAGGCTGTTTTAACAGGGTATAATAAATGATCTATATTGTATTTGGACCTGAAACTTCATAGGCATCTCCTATGGACACCTGAGACTAATGTAACATTTTGAAAAATATCCATTTTAGGTGACCTTTAACTAACGAGGACATGTCCATCGAGGCTAATTTGGGCAGGTTTTGATAACAGTTTTGTCTCCAGTGTATAAATATGTATACTCTGTCAAACACTAGTTTGTTTCAGTATAATTTTACAGCCTTTATTTTTTTTAAATAGGCTTAAATCTGCAACTGTACACACCCCATCTGCATACATGCATTGAAACAGTCAATCACATAGGCTTTGCCACTCTGTAAATGTAAAATACGTGACAGGTCTTACATTTGCAGAGAAGAAATATTATAGGTTTAGTCCAGATGCAGGACTGCAGCTCTGTGAAGCTGCCCATGATAACATTTGTTTATAAATGTCAATGTTCATTTACTGCTCAACCATTGAATGACTGACAGCTTGTGTACCATGATAGAGCTGATGATCAATAAGTGTTTAAATTATTTAAGCAATATTGCTCGAGTAGGAGTGTGATATAGCTCTATATCATCACGGCTGTGATTAGGCCAGAGGCACGAGGCCGTAGGCCGAGTGCCGGAGGCAATCACAGCCGTGATGATATAGAGCTATATCACACGACTCCGAGAGCGATATTGCTTTTATACAACAGTTCGACAGCACACGTTTGAAAAACGAAAACTAGAAAACAACAACGGAGTTATTTTAAAAGCCTCTTTGTTTGAGAACTACTTCTTCCGCCACGGATTTGAGGGCGGCCAGAATGACAGGTAAAACTTTCGGCTGCTTTGAAGCTCATAACAACTCAATGGACGGAAAAGCCGTTTCTTTATATTACCGTTTCTTGGTCACAAAGTGTAGTTTTAAGATTAGTTCAGTCGAGAATGTATCTGTATATATATTTAAATCTGCAGTCGATTAGTAAAGATAGCGCCTGTTTGAACGTTTGCTTAGTGAGATTCGGTACGAATGAGAACCAAAGCATGAGAGGACGTCAGTGTTCACTCGCCCCGCTGACCACCGCCCTCTCTGGGCTACATCTCTGAAAGGAATTCCCTGGCTCTCATGTTGGCCTTGTTTGTTTATGATCGTCAAAATGAGATCAAATCAGTAGTATTTGGTGTCATGATCAAACTAGTACTTGTTTTTTTATTCATATTTAGTGTCTTTTGTGTTGTTATTGTTTTGGCGCGAGGTAAAAGTTAATAAAACTATACTTGTGAAACGTTACTATTGCTTTCTCATTTATTCTTAACGCGATACGAGCACTCGATTATTATTATTAAACTTTGTTCTTGTCAGTACTATATAAAACGTTTTTTTATAAGTGTCAGAGAGATGTTTTTGCATGCTGCTTATAAATATATCAGTGGCGATATCTCATAACATGTTTTAATAGTCACGTCACGATAAAGTAAATGATCAATGTCCACATTTAAAAGCTGCGGTGCTTACCTGCAGTTCCACGGTGTTTTCGCGTTCTGATAAAAGATATAGCTCCAGAAAAAAACGAGTGTTTATATTCCTCTTTCCAAGTGTTAATCGTCCACACGATGTGACAAGACATTTCTCCCATTAACTTTAACGTAACATCCAAGAGCGCTGATCTTTGACTAATAACTTCCGATTGGGGATTCACAGACTGATTTATGAGCTAGTAAACTAATAAGACACACGGAGAGTGATTCAAACAGCGCGTCTGTGTTTTTCCATTCAAAGATGAGCCTGCTTAGGACCTCAATTCACTAGGTGGCGGAATAATACGAAAGGTGAAGCGGTTACAGTGCCGTTATCAGCACAATATCGTATAGCTCTTAGCCAATCAGATTCGAGAACCAGAAAGAACTGTTGTATAAATATATATATATATATATATATATATATATATATATATATATATATATATATATATATATATATATATATATATATATATATATATATATATATATATATATATATATATATATATATATATCATATTTTGAACCCATCGTTTAAAGATGTTTATTGCATTATTTATGTGCCTGCAGTCTAAATCAAATATTCTTATTTATTATTTAAGGAGATAAACTCTAACAGCCATTTTATTGACCGATATAAAAACAGAGTGTCCTTTAGCCCACTAAAAGCACACATGCCAAAGCGATGGGCAGTCAAAGATTACATTAATGTTTATATCACAGTGTAATTATGTTAGTAAGTACTATAAAATACTACGGAGCCCTTCTGGTCACCCCCTGGAAAAAAGAAAACAATCCGTGATCACGGTTTTGTAATTCGTCCCCTCAGTTTATAAACCGTACTCACGGATTATTAAACTGTTCCCTCAGTTTTACAAACCGTGCACTCGGATTAATAAACCGTACGCACGAGTTAACAATCCGTGCTCTTAGATTTGTAAACCGTACCATCAGTTTTTGCAATCCGTACCCATGAATTTATAAACCGTGCGCACGCTTTTGCAATCTGTTCTCACAGTTTTGCTAACTGGATTTGTAGCCCCTCCCTCATTTTAGAAATCGCTATTCATTCTTATTCATTCTTTCCAAGTTTCCTATTAATGTTTGATATTTTCGGAAATTAATAAAGTTTAAACCGTGTTAAGCTGTTTTATACGTTCCTAACTGGAAACGTGCTTTAATATTTACGAAATATTTTAATTGGATGCTACAGTAAACAGATATCTTTGTGTAAAATTAACATGTTATTTAGATTTATTCATCAAATAAAATAAGTATTTAACTAACAAATGATTTCTACATATCCTATATATTTTAATCAATATACTTAGGCTTGCTATATATTTTCGTTTTTAATTGCTCATTTCAAATTCATATTTTATGTATTTAACATCAACTTATTAGGTAAGATTAAAAGATTATTAAGAGCTGCACAATTATAAACATATAAGTTTTATATACCTATAATTCTTAATTATTGTAAATCAATATTATTTGCATTTAACATCTAACTTCATGCCAAACTTTTATTATGATTTACTTAATTTTTTGGCGAAACATTTTTACATTATGTTTATTATCTGAGCTAATGTAAGCAAAAAAGTAGTTAGAAATTAAGTAGATCACATGTTAATTTAAGGAACAATGAGAAAATAATCATCAAAGGAAACTTCTGGGATGACAAACATCTGAGAAACTCTTTAAAAAATCCAGATAAGTTTGGAGTTTATTAATATTTAAACTTAAAATTTGTACTTTGTTAATTAAATATTGTCTTTGTCCTTGCGTAAAGTTTTTTTATCTGAATACTTGAAGTTATACTGTTATATTAACTGGGTAACAGCTTTCTGTGCAAATACTGCTAGAATAATCGCGTGACTATTTGTATTGTACGTATTTATTTAGGTCACCAAAGTGTTAAAATAGCTGTGCTCTTTGAAATGTGTGTAAAAGAATCAATTTCTGGTCATATTTTTAATGCACAATGAGCGGGTATATGAGCCACACTCTGTAAAACATTTACTATGATTTATTCAAGTTTTGGTAAAACATTTTATACTTACAAATACTGAGTAAATTTGAAAGCTTTAAATCTGGTATTAACAATAATTAAATTGATTTCCTATTAAAAATAAAATTGAGTAAAAATAAGTAATTGCAAATGTTAAGTAGATGTAGCTGTTTTTTATGAATTTTATTTAAATTAAAAATGAGTTGAATTTACTTAATGTAAAGTGAATTTATTTCATACCATCCTTTATGAACGATGAACAAAGCAATTGTACACAATTATTTTATTGAACATTTATTTACACATGACATAACTCTACAGTCATCATGAAACTCCAAAAATGCCAAACAGTACATGTTACAAATACAATGAGCTGAATAAACTCTGAGAGGTTGCAGAGTCACTTCTTAATTCCAGACAGGTGGATCAGCAGAATCCTGCACCTATATTGTAAATGTAATTACTCATACTCAGGGCTGGACTGGGACAAAAATTCGGCCCTGGCATTTTGGCCCAAATCGGCCCACACAACATACACGGCAAAAAATAATTTTCAAGAAAAAAATGTCTTAGTTTTTTTGTCTTGTTTTCGGTAAAAATATCTAAAAATTCTTAAATTACAATGCTTTTTCTTGATGGACAAAATGACCCAAGAAAATAAGTCTAGTTTTTTTAGACCAAAAATATTAAATTTAGGTGGTTTTGTGCATAAAACAAGCAAAAAAATCTGCCAATAGGGGTAAGCTAAAAATCTTGAAAATTTTTCTGAAACACTAAATGCAAGAAAATTTCAAGAAAAATTGGCTTACCCCATTGGCAGATTTTTTGCTTGTTTTATGCACAAAATCACTTAAATTAAACATTTTTGGTGTAAAAACTAGACTTATTTTCTTGGGTCATTTTGCTCATCAAGAAAAAGCATCTTAATTTAAGAATTTTTGGATATTTTACCGAAAAAAAGACAAAAATACTTAAACGTTTTTCTTAAAAATAATTTTTTGCAGTGTATAATTACAAATACCACCCATCTTTGCATGCCTTTAAATATGTATAGCAATAGCAACTCCAATTCCATAAAAGCACTAAACCCAATTAATAGCAGGTACAAAAGAGTGAGAGTTGACCAACAAACACTTCTGGAACGTGTTATTTTTTTAGTTTAGTTTAGTTTAGTTTAGTTTAGTTTAGTTTAGTTTAGTTTAGTTTAGTTTAGTTTAGTTTAGTTTAGTTTAGTTTAGTTTAGTTTAGTTTAGTTTAGTTTAGTTTAGTTTAGTTTAGTTATCCACACTTATGAATCCTAAAACAAGCTTTATGCAGTTGGCAAAATTTGCCATGGAATTGGCGACTTTTTACAGAATGAAAGTGCTGCTTACAGTAATATTGAAAACTGATTATTACTTGCAGTACTTACAGGAAAGTATTCACTACATTCACTGAACTAAACTAGTGTGATTAAAGTAAGATATTTTTACATTATCTGTCAAGTGTGTTGTTATATATACAATAAACACACCTTTTTCTGTAAGCAGATCTCCTGGATTGTTTGATTTTGCTTGAAGAGAAATGATACCCTTTGAAACTATTTTATTGCAGCTTTGTCACCATAATTTTGTGTTTTTGTGATAATTTTGTGTTTATCAAGGGGTATCAATCTAAACTTGTGTTTTGAAAGCAGTTCTGCTTACCGCAGGGACTACACTCACTTCTCCATCATCTCTCTCCCTGTCCTCACTGACACTTTGCGTGCTGGTCATCATCATCATCATCACCAGCGAGTTGAAGGTCGACATTTGTGTTATTTTAACACATTTTTCAGCGTCTGCCTGAAGAGCCTGTTTCTTTTTGTCGCGCAGTTTTTCTGCGCCTCCCTTGCATTTTTCTCCATCTCTCTCTCTCTGTGTTTTGACACGTGAACTGACCGACGATGCACACTCGCTTGCACAGAGACCAAAGCGGTGATTGGGCCAGCTTAATGTCATTAAAAAAAAATAACCAATGGGCTGCTGCTGAGTGGGCCGGTCTAGCTAGGAAAAAAAAGGACGATGACTGGGCTGGTCAGTCATTGGGCCAGCGTAATGTCGTTTAAAAGAAAATAACCAATGGGCTGCTGCTTAAATGTCAGTGGGCCGGTCTGTTTAGAAAAAAAGACGCTAACTGGGCTGCTCAAACAAAGATAGTATGAGATGGATCGGCGGCATCGGCCCAAAATGTACGTCGGCCCACCGGGAAACTGCCCGATGTGCCAGATGGCCAGTCCGCCCCTGCTCATACTCCACACTTACCAGGATTTTTGAGGAGATTCGGAGATGTTTATTGTCTGCAAAAGACGCAATTTCATCTGCTGCTGAATAAAACCCGTTTGCTTTGTTGATTTTTAAATTAACACGTGATCTACTTTGTTTGCCTATATTTACTCAAATAATAGGCTACAATGTAAAAATGTTTGATTGTCAATGTTATGTTGATGTTAAATACATAAAATATGAATTTTAAATGAGCAATTATTATTATAAGTTTTAAAACGTGTAAATATTTAAGTGTGAAATTCTCAAATATATTGATAATCAGATATAATAATATTGATTTACAATAATTAAGAATTAAATGTATATAAAACTTATATGTATATAATTGTGCAGCTCTTAATAATTTTTAATCTTACCTAATAAGCTGATGTTAAATACATAAAATATGAATTTGAAATGAGCAATTAAAAACGAAAACATATAGCAAGCCTAAGTGTGGCATTCTCAAATATATTGATTAAAATATTAAGGATATGTAGAAATCATTTGTTAGTTAAATATTTATTTTATTTGATGAATAAATCTAAATAACATATGTTAATTTTACACAAAGATATCTGTTTACTGTAGCATCCGATTAAAATATTTCATAAATATTGAAGCACGTTTCCAGTTAGGAACGTATAAAACAGCTTAACACGGTTTAAACTTTATTAATTTCCGAAAATATCAAACATTAATAGCAAACTTGGAAAGAATGAATAAGAATGAATAGCGATTTCTAAAATGAGGGAGGGGCTACAAATCCAGTTAGCAAAACTGTGAGAACAGATTGCAAAAGCGTGCGCACAGTTTATAAATTCGTGGGTACGGATTGCAAAAACTGAGGGTACGGATTACAAATCTAAGAGCACGGATTGTTAACTCGTGCGTACGGTTTATTAATCCGAGCGCACGGTTTGTAAAACTGAGGAAACAGTTTAATAATCCGTGAGTACGGTTTATAAACTGAGGGGACGAATTACAAAACCGTGATCACGGATTGTTTTCTTTTATCCAGGGGGTGACCAGAGGGGCTCCGTAAAATACAAATCTGCAACTCATGCAATTACTCTGTGAAGCTGCACTGCTATAGTAATTCATTACATTTACAATGCAAATGAGTAACACGTCCACTGCATGGTGTTACTAATAGTACACATTAAATATGATTATTAAAATATAATCATGCTCATTAAAAGAAAAAAATAAAGATATTTTATAGTTAGATATTATGGTGAAGACTGTGTCTGTTCAAATGTATTGAATGTACTGTGTCTGCCGAACCACAAACTGCAAGATATAGCTGAAAGCAGAAATTATGGGGAGCATTACTATTGCCATCAAGCATTACCCAAAAAGCCTGAGGAAAATAGAGCCATAATTTGAGGCTGAGTGGTTTAAAAGTTTTTTTTTTACGAGGTGGTATTAAAACTTTTAGAGGACAATCAGACTTTGTTAACAATAAAACATGTTACAATGTTTCAGTTCACTAAGCAACACTGTTGCCAAGATAGGACTCCATTGTTTAGTGGCTTTCCTTCTGTTTTGTTAGACTTTTGGTTGATATTTAAGCACTGATCCAGTTATAAGCACACATATTAGAGGATTTGTAATGGACCCCCTTCCTAAAATATATATTCATCTATATAGTTTTACAAATAAAAAACATTTAAACTGTGTTGTATAAACAGTTAGAAAGACAACACATTGTTTCCAAGCTTATATCAGTACTTAAACCCCATTCACACAGACCTTTGGTCCCAGAAAATACTTGTAAAATTGCCAGACAAGCTTTTGTGTGAACGCAAACACGTCCCGTAAATCTACTGGGATCATTGCCGGAAAGAGGACCTAGTAAGATACCCAGAAAACCCTCTGTGTGAACAAGAAGCCGAAACAATGCCCTAATGGGCGTGTCCTAGTGAGGACGCGCGCGTCATCACAACAAAAAGTTATGGTTCAGCTCTTTAAAATGCTGAGTTGGACTTTCAACAGGTCACTTGTCTTTCAGGGACCTTGCAGATTCCGGCAAATCATTGGCAGTGTGAATGAACAAAAAATCAAACGATCCCGGAAAAATCCAGGGTGCATTTCACGGACAATAACCGCTCATTTGGAACGGCCTGCAAACGTCATCAAAGTCAATGACGGGGTCGCGCAGATTGATATAACATAAATATATATAGGACTACATTCATATTTTAATTTTTATTTACTATCACATTTAAAATATGTACACTATACAATAAAAAAACATTGAGTACTATGTAATGAAAACTTATGTTTATTATACACTTTAATTGACTATTGCTGCTATTACTTGACTATTGACAGAATTAAAGCCCTGCTGTAACTGTCATGCAAACATGAAAGTAAACTTTTATTTTGTTAACTATGTGTTTTTAAACGATTGTCATATAATTGCATAGCGGTCTGACCGTTCTGATTGGTGATTACGTGATGCGCGCAATGACAGTTGGGTGATTATCGCTTTCCACTTCTTGTGAAGTGATGTATCGATGTTCCCTGATTCCCTATGCCGTCCGCAGTGTCCTTCGAACTGAACATGTTCGCTCCCTTCGGATTGGAATCCCACTTAAGATGGCGGAATACCCTGTGAAGTCCACTTCGCAGTCCACTTACGGTCGAATGGAACGCACCTTACCCATGTTGGCCAATCAGAAGCCATTGCAGAGTTTCTCCTTAGCAGGCTACATTAAAAAAACTCTGGTTCCCTTTCAGTCGGTCACTACGACGTCACGTCGTGACCGACGAATTGGGAGCTCGCTTAGAGAGACCAATCTGCTTCGAATACTACTAAAACGCCAATGAACTTGGCATTGAGATATTTGCATAATGCTGGCGCCGCCCCGCCAGGTGCGTATATAAGGCGCACGTGCAAATAGGGAAATCAGCTTTTTTCGCTTCGAAAGCCGGCTTTATCTGACTGAGAAGCTACTATCTGCTCTTCTGGGAACGGTTGCTGAAGTTGATTGACAAACAGTACTAACACAGCGGACGCTCGCAGTATTCCACTGCTCTGCATATTTTTTGTTTTGAGTTTAGTGTGTGCGTTGCCTTTCCCTGTGCGCATCATCAGCTGAGCACCTAAAGAGTGATTTCCCTAAAAAGAGTGATACGTGAGAACTCTGTGTCTTTTTAAAGACAGCCACTCTCTCGTATATTCGGAGATCAGCGTCCTTTTCAGGATTGCTTTTCGTCCGTGCGATCTTGGATGTGAGAGGTATAAGGGTTCCAGTTACGGTCACGAGCGCTGTCTTCATGCTTGGGCATCAAGCACTCTGAGGCTGTGCTCGTGGAGAGTTTTTGTTCTCTCTGTGAGAGCATAACCTTCTTGGATTGCGGAGACGACTGGCGTTTCTACGGGAATGCTGTCCGCGTCTTTGCAGTGCTGACACCGCCATGGTGCGACTGTCAAGCGCTCGCATGACGCTCTTCGCATCACTACGCTGAGGAGGACGGAGGGCGCGTCCTCCACCTACCGGCCTTTCATCCTCAGCCGGTTGAGGTTCCGGTGGAGACGGCAGAGTCGTGTTCTACGATGTCTGCCGAATCCATTGGACCTCCTTCTGGTCCCGTTCACTTCTGCAGCATCAGAGGGGTGTCTAAATTTCCTCCGAAGTGGAGTCGTTCCGGAGATGACGGCCGTGCCCGCTCGAGCGGCGGTAACGGTAGAGTTGGAGGGGTTAACCCCTCTCCGCCCGAACCGTACCGCCCACGTGATTGGTATTTCGGAGCTGCTCGGGCCTCTCGGTCCTCTGCTCCTGTGCCTTTCTTCCCGACGGCACGAAGAGCTGACGTGGTTGCGGCCATCCGGCCGTTCAGCTTCAGCTTTCACCCCTCACCTCCCTCACCAATGGAGCTGCTAAGGGCAGGGACCCTTCAGTGGAGCGGGGGGTTGCGATGCAGCTGCGTTCCTGGAGGGACCACCCAACCCTTCCCTCCCGTGTTTGTAGATAGTCGTCCGGTTACGGGCGCTGTCCGTCAGGCATGCGGAGAGGCGGCTTCAGCCCTGCACGCAATAACGTTGCTACGGGTTCACCAAGGATTTACGAGGGAGGCCGCGACCTTCAGTCGTGCGATGTTCACGACAGTGGTTCAAGATCGCCACCTTTGGCTGTGTCTGGCTGACGGACGCAGGCGAGAACAACTTCTTGAATGCTCCTGTCTCACAGACCGGCCTCTTTGGCGAGGCCGTGGAGTCGTACAGCTCCGCTGCGCAGACTGAGGCGATCTCTGTGGTCACGCCCCGGCGAAGGAGAGCTGCCCTTGGTAAAAACCACCATGCCGGTTCCTCAGTCTGCCTCTCGCCGTCGGCGTCCTGCGGCGACCACCTCCGTTCCCCTCCTCGGACTCCATCTCGGCAGCGTGGGGGAACCGGTCGTCAGCAGCTCGCCCCGCCCGCTTAGCCGCTTCCCGTGAATCGGGAGTTTAAGTGGCCAGTAAGCGGGCGACCTGGATTGGCAGAGGATCACTCTTCAGGAGACGGTGATTCGCTCCTTCCCCCGATAGAGGGTCGGGTGGAAAATTCTTGGTTTACATATGTTCCACCGGCTGTTTAGCCGGTGCCCACTAACCACACACAGAGTGCATTCCTCTTCCCTCTCCAGGTCTCCAGAGGATCGAGAGAGCCGTGAGCGGGCACACACCAGCTCACCCTACCTCTCCTCTATCGCCAGCGGGTGTTCTGAGGAGTCCGAGCCCTCCACTCAGGAGACCGGACCACCAGCAACCCCTTCGGAGTCTGCGTCCTCAGCTGAGGAGACCGGACGACCGTTTCCCTCAGCGGGCTCAGGTCAGTGTCACACACACACATACTGTAGATGCTTATGCTGTCACGGCAGACGCACCGGCAGTCCCGCCTGTCCCGCCTCGCTGCCCCACCGCGGGTACACCGGTAGTGTCGTTAATTCTCCTCGTACGGTGCCTGGGTGCTTGGCTTCAGTTCCCAGCCCGTTTCGTTGGGTTTTACGCACGATCCGCCTCGGTTACGAAATACAATTACCGGCACAACCCCGAAATTCTCGGGCTTTCGTTTCACTATAGTGAAAGTATCCGATGCACATGTACTGCGTGCATAAGTCGATGTCCTGCTGGCGAAGGATTATCGAGCCGGTCCCTCTTACCGAGATGATGATATGATGATAGGGTTTTTCCAGCCTTTATCTCATAGTACCCGAAATACGCGGTGGGTTACGATCGATTTGATTTACGCCCGGCTCTACGGAGGTGGTCTTTTTTGGATGATAACGCCGAGGCTCGTATTTCAATATTCAGATCGGTTGCAGCTTTAGACCTGTAAGACGTGTACTTTGTGTCCATCTCCCCTCGCCTTAGACCGTTTTTTCGCTCTGCGTCGTGGGGTGGGCATATTAATATTAAGTACACCATTCGAGCTGTCTCTCTCTCTCCGTGTCTCCATGAAAGTATTAGTCACGGCATTAAAATATCAGAGAGAGAGCGTTGTTCGCATTCTGCTTTATTTACGTTGACTTATAATAGCCCGTTCTTGGCAGACGTGCGCGAACACAGAGAGTTAATGCTTCGGCATCTCGCTCGTTTAAGTCATCAGGTCGACTGGGAAAGAGCAACTTTGCCCCGTGCAGAGGATCCTTTTTCTCAGTATGGAATTAGACTCGATCAACTAATTGGCGTGTTTTACAAGAGCGCGCAACTAGTCAGTTCTGACTTGCCTCGGTTTAATTCGAGGGAAGTACGCGGTCCCTCTGATACAATTTCAGAAGCTCCTGGACATATGACAGCATGCTGCAGCCGTGACACTGCGAGCTGCGTCATATGAGACCGCTTCAGCGTTGACTTTACGATCGAGTCTCGAGGAGAGCGTGGCGCCCCGGCATACATTGTGTAAACACTACACCTGCGTGTCATTTAAATTTCCCCGTAGTAGACCCAGCATTTCTGATAGCAAGATATGCCTCTGAGGGGTCTCCTGGCATTCTGTAGCATGCGATGCCCTAAGCACGGGATGTTCAGCCACGTATGACGGGCCTGCAGTCTGGGGTGTGCATAGCACCCCAACTGCCGCGAGCGGTGCGCTGTATATCTGGGACTTGTACGCTCCGCTATGGAGATGCGAGGGAAGGATGTATTTGTCGACACCGATAACTTTGCGACTGTTGCGTTATTTACCGTTAAGGCGGTTTTGCGCTCTCGTCACCTGTCGCATCTCGCTCGTCATCTCCTCCTTTGGAGTCAGAAGCATCTGAGGTCCCTTCGTGCCATTTACATCCCGGGATCGCTCAATACAGCGGTACGCGCTTCCGAGCTGCGCCCCCGGCGAATGGCGACTCCACCCCCAGACGGTCCAGCTAATTTGGAAGAAGTTCGGTTGTGCGTAGATAGATCTGTTTGCGTCGCCGGACGATACCCACTGTCGCCTATTTTATTCACTAACCGAGGGCAGCCTCGGCGTGGATGCGTTGGCACACAGCTGACCGCGGGGGGTGCGTAAAGACGCATTCCTTCCAGTGAGCTTTATTGCGCAGACACTGTGCAAAGTCAGGCAGGACGAGGAGAGCCTTTTATTAATCGTCCGTACTGGACGACCAAGAATTGGTTCATAGTTAATGCTCCTCGCGACAGCCCTCCCTGGCGGATTCCCCTGAGGAAGGACTTTCTTTCTTAGGAAGGGGCACATTTGGCACTCGCGCCCCGACCTGTGGATATCCATGTACGGTCGTTGAGCGCGCGCAAGGTTTAGGTGATTTATCGCAAGCGGTATCTAACACCATCGACGCGGTTCGAGCACCGTCCACAGGACGGGCTTACGCGCTTAATGAAACCTTTTCGTCACCCGGTGCTCTTCGCAACGCGAGGACCCAGAGAATGCCCTTTAACATTATGCTTTATATCTTTAACATGGGTTAGATGGTAGGCTGTCCCTCCGCCATTAAAATTGATATCGCCGCTATTTCTGCTCATCACTCACTTATCTACGGCAGATCAGTTGGCCAGCATGATTTAATTATTACATTTTAAAGAGGCGCTCGCAGGCTAAACCCCTCACGCCCTCCCTCTTTTTTCCTGAGACCTGTCCATGGTGCTGAAGCCTTCAGGTCTCCGATTTAGCCTTTGCAGTTTGCGAGTCTGAAGTTTTTATCAATGAAAACTCTGACCCTGCTAGCATTGGCCTCCATGAAAAGAGTAGGAGATTTACATGCATTCTCTGTTGACGATTCGTGCTTTTAGTTTGGTCCTGCTGTCTCACTGAAGACCCAGACCAGGCTACGTGCCCAAAGTTCCCACCACTCCCTTCAGAGATAAGGTGGTGAGCTTGCAAGCGTTGCCTTTGGAGCAGGCAAACCCAACCGAGGCTTTGTTGTGCCCCGTACGCGCACTGCGATTCTACGTGGTCCGCACGCAAAGCTTCAGGACCTCAGACCAGCTCTTTGTTTGTTATGAAGCTGTCACTAAGCAGAGGATGTCTCATTGGATAGTTGATACTATCGCCCTGGTTTATAATTTGCAGGGCATTCCTTGCCCCTTAATTTGAGAGCGCACTCCACTCGGAGTGTTGCCTCATCTTGGGCATTAGCTCGTGGTTCCTCGCTAACAGACATCTGTAGAGCTGCTGGTTGGGCGACACCTAATACGTTCATTAGATTCTACAATGTTCGTATCGAGCCTGTATCCTCTCGTGTTCTGTCCTCACCAGGGAGGACACGGAGAGCAGACTCGCAAGTCGGCTTGCAGCCTCCGACTGAGGCTCCAAATTGAGTTTTCAGTATGGAAGGCTAACAGAGCAAAAATGCGTAATGGTTTGATTTGCTCTCTCCACTGCCTTGACAGCCTTTGTTGCGGAGCATTGGCTGTCAGCCTTTCACTAGTTGTATTCTTACGAACCTACGTGTTTGGCCAGGGCCCCACATTGTGTCCCAACGGGTTCCTTTGTGAGTATTATTCCGTGGGGTTAATCCTACCAGCCCACGTTTCCCTTAGCAGAGCACTGCTTTGCTTACACAGCCACGGCTGTCATTTATACCTCAACTACGGTTGACTTTCGTCCACCATTAGCCCTTAACGGGGCGGTGGCTTCCGCAGCGTCCCTATACCGCTCAGTTAGGGCGCTTCCCAGTCGCTGGCACTACTGTGGGGTTAAAGGAACATCTAGTGCCCGGCCTTCTGCCTTGAAACCTAATTCTCCTATCCTTAAGTGGAACCGGAGGGCTTTAAGCAGACACTGGAAGAGGTCAGCCCCTAGTGGCGTTTTAGTAGGGTTTCCCAATTCGTCGGTCACGACGTGACGTCGTAGTGACCGACTGAAAGGGAACGTCTCGGTTACGGATGTAACCCTCGTTCCCTGAAGGAGGGAACGGAGACGTCACGTCCCATCGCCACAGGTGCTGCCACCTGCTGTTTAGGCCGGTCACCTTCCGGCTTTCTCAGCGAACAGAAGCTGATTTCCCTATTTGCACGTGCGCCTTATATACGCACCTGGCGGGGCGGCGCCAGCATTATGCAAATATCTCAATGCCAAGTTCATTGGCGTTTTAGTAGTATTCGAAGCAGATTGGTCTCTCTAAGCGAGCTCCCAATTCGTCGGTCACGACGTGACGTCTCCGTTCCCTCCTTCAGGGAACGAGGGTTACATCCGTAACCGAGACGTTTTACTGGCTACACGACAACGCTGCAACAAGCGTTTCTAAAAATCTTCACCCTGGCAGGAGTTTTTATAAAAGTTGGGTTTCAGTCACCTGATACTGTGTTAGCGTGTGGACGAACGGCCACACTGCATAGAAAAAGGTACGGTTTTAAAAATATGTGTGGATCGGACAAAACGACTTTTAAACATGTGCATTTTTTCAAATTTTTCTGGGAATGGGGACTCATTTCTAGTTTTACAAATGCAGAAAATTAAATGCGGCTAATCTGATGCATAAGACAAACAACCTTAAAATGTAACCACAGGTCGTAATAAAATGCTGGCACCTACCCTACTGAAAAATCCAGCTAAAACCAGCATAAGCTGGTAGCTGGTTTTAGCTGGTTTAAGGTGGTTTATGCTGGTCCTCCCAGCCGGACAAAGCGGGTCATGCTGGTGGGCCAGCTGGTATTCCAGCATGACCAGCTAAGTCCAGCTAGACCAGCTTAAAATGTGACCAAAACACACCTGGACCAGCTTGCTACACCAGCAGAACCAGCTTCCTACACCAGCAAAACCGCTAAAACCAAGCTGGGGACCGGCTGGGGCCAGCTCACCGGCTTGTGCTGGTCTTTGCTGGATTTTTCAGTAGGGTACCCAGGTAGCAACATGGCAGAATCTGGCTTACATTGGGCAATTCTGGCTCTTTTTCATTCACACCCTTGTGTGAAACAGCATTTGGCATGAGATCTCAGTCCAACGTTGGTCTTTGACATCAACCCAACGTTACAGTTTAACACCACTCTGACGTTTGTTTTTGACGTCGTAGCTGTGACCTTTGGAGTCCTTATTTTTCGAGGACCCTTTTCCTAATTCAAGTACAGGAAAACAGTAAACTAGATAATACAGTAAGAAAAAAACGTTTTTGCCTGCAGAAAAGAGTTTCTTCTGCATCTGGACCAGTCAGGGTGCAGCATCTGGTGCATTCGCTCTGTCTTATACATTGGTTATGGTGGAAGTGTGAAGGATGGAAATTAGCCAACGAAGTTGACAGCTTCATTTGCTACAGTTAATTCTTCTTTATTCCTTTGACAGACTGACAAATGAGAAGAGCAAAAATTCAGAGATCAACTTCTGCAGACAGACAGACAGGCAGACAAAAAGCATTAAAATGCATAAACTCAGTAAATGCTGTGCTTCCATCTTACAAACCTTAATCTCAAAGCTCTTTAAGAAACTGTAATAATGAGCAATTGTTTTTGTTTTGTTTCCATCATCAAATTGAAGTGAGTTAATGGCATGCCTATAGGGCAGGATCAATATTCAGTGTAAATATTGTATAGGACTGAGCTGTTTGATTATAACAGAACTGCTGGAAATATTAGCATAAACTCATTCCTTCTGTTTGTGTCACCACCAGCTCTCTTGTGTTCACATGCAGTGCATTTCTTTCACACTCCAATACAACAAGTAAAAACAAAAACCCAAAGGGGTAATGCAATTTGCTCTTCAAATGTCACATTTTCCATATTTCAACAAACCTTTTTATCAAACTGTGTTTCAAAAGCACAGTATTTCTGAAGTGCACTATAGTGTAAAAAGCTAAATTCAAGTAGTCCCAGTTAGATTTATATTTCCTACAATTAGATTTAATAAATCAATACCCTGTGTTAATTTGGATTTTCCCATTTCAAACTTGGAAAAATGTCTGGCACGGGTGTATAAACCAATACTTAAAGTGATATCCTAACGCAAACACCAAATCTAACCCTAAACCGAAGCGTCAATGGTTTGAAAATAGGACAAAACAGTTGAGTAACAAATACGTGACAGTGACACGTCAACAGAAATGCGTGACATGTTCATGCAAAAAGGCAGAAAAATGTGCAGTGTCACGGAAAAGACTCACAAATGTACGTGATTATAGGTACGTAATTTTGTGATACAGGGTTGGGAAAGCAGTATATCTGGAGCTACAAAAATGTACGATATGTGGAAAATAATGGGTTACACTTTATCTTGATAGTCCACTCCAGACATTCCACTAACCACAGATAACCTTGCACCGACATGTTAACTTACTTTCAATAATTTGCAACTATATGTCAACTAACCGTCATTAGAGTATTAGTAGACTGTGAGGGTTGGGGTTAGGGAAGAGGTTTGGGTTAGTGGAATAAGTTGACATGCACTTGCAAAGATACTTATAGACAGTTGTATGTCTGTTGAGATATCATCACAATAAAGTGTTAGTATATATTAAGCAAACAGTCTACTAATTCTCCAAAGACTGGTAGTTGATAAGTAGTTGCAAAGTTACCTATAATCAGTAAAATGTCTAAAGTGGACTATCGAAATAAAGTGTTACCAAATAATGTGTGTTTTTAACCATAAACCACGCAAACACATTGTATTATACCAAATACACAAAAACATTGTTTTTTAGCAATGAAATAGGTGCCCTTTAACTTACTTTTATTTATCTTGATTATAGATGAGTTGTTATTTCAACTATATTTTATAAGGTATTTGACTTTTGACTTTTATAAGTCAACTTCGTTTTACAGGACAAGTTGTATAGCTACTCATTTCTAGTCAAGATAAATAATGGTAAGTATAAATGACTTGTAAATCAAGAGTTGAAGCAGCAAATCATTTTTACAGTGGGGGATATTGATCACGACTTCAGGGGGCGCGGTTTGTTTAATTCACTTCCAGGATGCTTCCAGCGAGTGCATAACTATAGCATGTGAAACATAAAAAAATAACTTTTAAGTATTTTCAGATCACGACATGATATAAAACAAAGTCTCTTCTGTAAGTTTTATTAGCCAATTTAAACAACAAATATCATTTTGTCACACTTAAGAGTGGAATAAGGTGTGATTGACTGGAACGCATTGAGTTCGTAAGTAGGATTTAAACTGGGATATTCCCACCTCCTTTGACTACAAACAAAGTAAACAACTTAATTATTTCTGTACACACAGCAGATCTGCTCCAATGCGACAATTGCTCCTAAAAATAGTTTACTTACCATTTCTTATTTCTTATTTAAAAGTTTCAATTCAAATTTCAATTTACTTATCATAAGTAAATACAAAGCAATCTCTGACTGAACGATCTAAAGTGCGATCAGAAAAAAACAGTGAAGTGAAGTTAAGCACTGCTGATCTATAAAGGTTCACAGAATCTCTCATCTGTTCCATTGTCAGTAATAACAGGTGTTGTACTGATTGAGTTCAATCTTATGAAGCAGATGGGTTAAAAGCTCAATCTCTCCCTCACTGGTAAATGGAGACGATTCAAAGCAATCAGCAGTAATGGTAGTTTCAGTGTTTCATTTAGTGTAGATGAGACCATTATGAATCACCGAGCCTCTGTTCAGACAAAGTAAAGCACAAAATGTCAACCATTTGATTTGGATATGAACTATTAATTATGTTGGCTTGACAAAGCCAACATACTGTTCTTCGATCTAAGCTTATTAGTGGTGCTTGCATTTATGCAAGGCATCACTATTACTATTCGTCATACTTATTATTAGTGGTGCTTGCATTTATGCAAAGCATCACTATTATTATTGCTCAGGGATATTATTATTATATCTTTATTCTTATGTCGCAAAAATTTCGGCGCGTAACTCGTCCCACACGGTTTGTCATAGACCCATAAAAGAGGGTTCAAATTGACCGGTTTATTGAGGATTGGTGTGCTATATCTTTTTTAAGGGATCGGGTGCAGGATTTTCGAAAGGGGGGCGAAAAACCACCCGAAAAATCCCATTGACTTAACATTGCGCCCAACTTTGACCAGTCATAGCTCCACTTGAGGATTTTGTAGAAACATGTGGGTTACAACACTTGAAGAGGGTGGTAGACTCTATAAGAACATACATCACATTGGGGTTTAAGCTGTACCCCTGGGGTGTAAGAGGCACCCAAAATTTCCCATTGACTTATAATGGGGCAGGAAACATGCCCATATAAGGGAATGAAAAAGTCCCAGATGGGATATCTTCGCTTTACAATGTCGTAGAGACATGGGGGTGGGCTCATTTTACTCAGACATCCAATCAATTTATCAGGATAGTCCCAGAGCTATTAAGCCACGCCCCTAGCAACCACTTTTAAGCACCCTGGCAACTAAAAATTCAAACAGTTATATCTCGGCATCAGAACATCATGGAATCACGGGGGTTGGATCGTTTTACTCGTGACTCTGAGGGTAATCACTTGCCACGTCATTGGCCACTCCCAAGCCACGCCCCTAGCAACCAAATGTGAGCACCCTAGCAACAGAAAAAACAAAGCCTTATATCTTCGCATCAGAACATCGTAGAAACACGGGGGTTGGACCGTTTTACTTGTGACTCGGAGTGTAGCAACTGGTCACATCATTGGCCACTCCCAAGCCCCGCCCCTAGCAACCAAATACAGTACCCTAGCAACAGAGTAAACAAAGCCTTATATCTTCGCATCAGAACATCGTAGAGACACGGGGGTTGGACCGTTTGACTCGAGACTCAGAGTGTAATCACTATGGGATGCCATTTTTTTCCCTAGCAACCAAATACAGTACCCTAGCAACAGAGTAAACAAAGCCTTATATCTCCGCATCAGAGCATCGTAGAGACACGGGGGTTGGACCATTTGACTCGTGACTCGGCGGGTAATCACTAGTGGATGCCATTTTTTCCCTAGCAACCAAATACGGTACCCTAGCAACAGAGTAAACAAAGCCTTATATCTCCGCATCAGAACATCGTAGAGACACGGGGGTTGGACCATTTGACTCGTGACTCGGCGGGTAATCACTAGTGGATGCCATTTTTTCCCTAGCAACCAAATACGGTACCCTAGCAACAGAGTAAACAAAGCCTTATATCTCCGCATCAGAACATCGTAGAGACACGGGGGTTGGACCATTTGACTCGTGACTCGGCGGGTAATCACTAGTGGATGCCATTTTTTCCCTAGCAACCAAATACGGTACCCTAGCAACAGAGTAAACAAAGCCTTATATCTCCGCATCAGAACATCGTAGAAACATGGGGGTTGGACCATTTTACTTGTGACTCTGCATGTAATCACTAGTGGATGGCAATTTTTTCCCTAGCAACCAAAAGAGTACCCTAGCAACAGAGTAAACAAAGCCTTATATCTCCGTATCATAACATCGTAGAGACATGGGGGTTGGACCGTTTTACTTGTTTGACTCGTGACTCGGAGGGTAATCACTAGTGGATGGCAATTTTTTCCCTAGCAACCAAATACAGTACCCTAGCAACCGCATAAACAAAGCCTTATATCTCCGCATCAGAACATCGTAGAGACATGGGGGTTGGACCGTTTTACTTGTGACTCGGAGTATAACAACTGGTCACATCATTGACCACTCCCAAGCCCCGCCCCTAGCAACCAAATAAGAGCACCCTAGCAACCGAATAAAAAAAACCTTATATCTCCGCATCAGAACATCGTAGAAACACGGGGGTTGGACCGTTTGACTTGTGACTCAGAGTGTAATCACTATGGGATGCCAATTTTTTCCCTAGCAACCAAATACAGTACCCTAGCAACAGAGTAAACAAAGCCTTATATCTCCGCATCAGAACATCGTAGAGACACGGAGGTTGGACCGTTTGACTCGTGACTTGGAGGGTAATCACTAGTGGATGCCATTTTTTTCCCTAGCAACCAAATACAGTACCCTAGCAACAGAGTAAACAAAGCCTTATATCTCCGCATCAGAACATTGTACAGACACGGGAGTTGGACCGTTTGACTCGTGACTCGGAGGGTAATCACTAGTGTGGATGGCAATTTTTTCCCTAGCAACCAAATACAGTACCCTAGCAACCGGATAAACACAGCCTTATATCTCCGCATCAGAACATCGTAGAGACACGAGAGTTTGATCGTTTTACTTTTTGCTTGGAGTATAAACATATACTGTTCCCAGAATTTTGCCACGGCAAGCACCACTTCACATTTTCTTCAGGAAATGTACCTATCTAGTTTATAATTATTATTCTTCTTTTTCTGGACACTTTTTCGGCGCGTAACTCGTCCCGCACGGTTTAACGTAGTCCCACAAAAGAGGGCTCAAATCGACCGGATTATTGAGGAGAGGTGTGCTATGACTTTTATAAGGGATCGGGTGCAGGATTTCTGAAAGGGGGGCGAAAAACCACCCGAAAAATCCCATTGACTTAACATTGCGCCCAACTTTGGCGGGTCATAGCTCCGCTCGAGGATTTTGTAGAAACATGTGGGTTACAACATTTGAAGAGGGTGGTAGGCTCTGTATGAACATAGATCACAATGGGGTGTAAGTTGTACCCCTGGGGTGTAAGAGGCACCCGAAAATTCCCATTGACTTATAATGGGGCAGGAAACATGCCCATATAAGGGAATAAAACAGTTCCAGATGGGATATCTTTGCTTTACAGTGTCGTAGAGATAAGTGGGTGGGCTCATTTTACTCGGGCATCCAATCAGTCTCTCAGGATCATCCCAGAGCTATTAAGCCACGCCCCTAGCAACAATTTTGGGCACCCTAGCAACATCTCCCATAGACTGCCATTATAAAATGCCCAGATGGATATCTTTGCAGCACAGTGTCATAGAGACATGGGGGTGGGCTCATTTTACCCAGACAACCAATCAGTCTCTCAGGATCCTTATTGAGGTATTAAGCCACGCCCCTAGCAACCACTTTTGAGCACCCTAGCAACATAACATTTAAACAGTTATATCTCGACATCAGAACATCGTAGAGACACGGGGGTTGGACCGTTTTACTTGTGACTCGGAGTGAAATAACTTGCCAGATCATTGGCCACTCCCAAGCCACGCCCCTAGCAACCAAATATGAGCACCCTAGCAACCGAATAAACAAAGCCTTATATCTCCGCATCAGAACATCGTAGAGACACGGGGGTTGGACCATTTTACTTATGACTCAGAGTGTAATAACTGGCCACATTGTTGGCCACTCCCAAGCCACGCCCCTAACAACCAAATATGAGCACCCTAGCAACATAATAAACAAAGCCTTATATCTCTGGATCCGAACATCATAGAGACATGGGGGTTGGGTCTTTGGGTCATGTTAGCTTCATGCTAGCTTAATGCTAAGTCATACTAGCTTCATGCTAGTTTCATGCTAGCTTAATGCTAATTTCATAATAAATCTTGCTAAGTTCATGTTAAATCATGCTAGCTTCATGCTAACTTCATGTTAACTTCTTGCTAATCATGCTAACATTATGCTAGCTTCATGCTAATCATGCTAACATCATGTTATCTTTATGCTAATCATTCTATCATCATGCTAACTTCATGCTAATCATGATAGCTTCATGCTAATCATGCTAACATCATGCTAACATCATGCTAGCTTGATGCTAATCATGCTAGCTTCATGCTAATCATGCTAGCCTCATGCTAATCATGTTAGCTTCATGCTAGCTTCATGCTAATCATGTTAACATCATGCTAGCTTCATGTTAACTTCATGCTAGCTTCATGCTAATCATGCTAGCTTCATGCTAATCATGTTAGCTTCATGCTAGCTTCATGCTAATCATGCTAACATCATGCTAGCTTCATGCTAGCTTCATGCTAATCATGTTAGCTTCATGCTAATCATGCTAGCTTAATGCTAGCTTCATGCTAACTTCATGCTAATCATGTTAGCTTCATGCTAGCTTCATGCTAATCATGCTAACATCATGTTAATCATGCTAAGATCATGCTAACATCATGCTAGCTTCATGCTAATCATGCTAGCTTCATGCTAATCATGTTAGCTTCATGCTAACTTCATGCTAATCATGCTAGCTTCATGCTAGCTTCATGCTAACTTCATGCTAATCATGCTAACATCATGCTAATCATGCTAACATCATGCTAATCATGCTAACTTCATGCTAATCATGCTAGCTTCATGCTTATCATGTTAGCTTCATGTTAGCTTCATGCTAATCATGCTAGCTTCATGCTAGCTTCATGCTAATCATGTTAACATCATGCTAGCTTCATGTTAACTTCATGCTAATCATGCTAACATCATGCCAACTTCCTGATAATCATGCTAACATCATGCTAACTTCATGCTAATCATATTAACATCATGTTAACTTCATGCTAATGATGTTCGCTTTATGCTAATCATGTTAACATCATACTACCTTCACGTTATTATGCTAACATCATGCTAGCTTCATGGTAATCATACTACCTTCAATAAACAAAGCCTTATATCTCGACATCAGAACATCGTAGAGACACGGGGGTTGGACCGTTTGACTCGTGACTTGGAGTATAATCATACATTGCCCCCAGAATTTTGCCACGGCAAGCACCACTTCACATTTTCTTCAGGAAATGTACCTATCTAGTTATTATTATGTTGGCTTGACAAAGCCAACATACTGTTCTTCGATCTAAGCTTATTATTATTATTATTATTATTCTTCTTCTGTTCATACTTTTTACCAATTGTAACTCCTCCTAGAGCTTTCAAGCTACACCCACAAAACTTAACAAAACTTTTAAGACTGGTCCGTAGATAGGTGCTATGCCTTTTCTAACTGATGGGACCTACCGAATTCCTAAACGGGGCGCTCAAACACCCCAAATTTTCCATTGACTTAACATTGCGACAAACTTTGACGGGTCATAGCTGCAAGCGAGAAATTTGTACAAACTTGTGGGTTACCACATTTGCAAAGGCTGGCAGGCTCTGTAAGAACATACATCACATTGGGGTGTAAGTTTCACCCCTGGGGTGTAGGAGGCCCCCAAAATTCCCCATTGACTTATAACGGGGCAGGAAACACGCCCATATAAGGGAATAAAAACGTTCCAGATGGAATATCTTCGCTTTACAGTGTCATAGAGACATGGGGGTGGGCTCATTTTACTCAGGCATCCAATCAGTCTCTCTGGATCATCCCATAGCAATTAAGCCACGCCCCTAGCAACCATTTTTGGGCACCCTAGCAACATCTCCCATAGACTTCCATTATAAAATGCCCAGATGGATATCTTTGCAGCACAGTGTCACAGAGACATGGGGGTGGGCTCATTTTACTCAGGCATCCAATCAGCCTCTAAGGATTCTTATTGAGCTATTAAGCCACGCCCCTAGCAACCAAATATGAGCACCCTAGCAACATAATAAACAAAGCCTTATATCTCTGGATCTGAACATCATAGAGACATGGGGGTTGGGTCTTTTGGTCATGTTAGCTTTATGCTAGCTTCAAGCTAAGTCATACTAGCTTCATGCTAGTTTCATGCTAACTTTATGCTAATTTCATAATAAATCTTGCTAACTTCATGCTTATTCATGTTAGCATCATGCTAGCTTCATGCTAATTCATGTTAACATCATGCTAGCTTCAAGCTAATTCATGTTGACATCATGCTAGCTTAATGCTAATTCATGTTAGCATCATGCTAGCTTCATGCTCATTAATGTTGGCATCATGCTAGCTTCATGCTAATTCATGTTAGCATCGTGCTAGCTTCATGCTAATTTATGTTGGCTTCATGCTGGCTTCATGCTAATTCATGTTAGCATCATGCTAGCTTAATGCTAATTCATGTTAGCATCATGCTGACTTCATGCTAATTCATGTTAGCATCATGCTAGCTTCATGCTAATTCATGTTAGCATCATGCTAGCTTCATGCTAATTCATGATAGCATCATGCTAGCTTCCTGCTAATTCATGTTATCATCATGTTAGCTTCATGCTAACTTCTTGCTAATTCATGTTAGCATCATGCTAGCTTCATGCTAATTCATGCTAGCATCATGCTAGCTTCATGCTAATTCATGTTAACATCATGCTAGCTTCATGTTAGCATCATGCTAGCTTCATGTTAACATCATGCTAGCTTCATGTTAATTCATGTTAGCATCATGCTAGCTTCATGCTAATTCATGTTAGCATCATGCTAGCTTCATGCTAATTCATGTTGGCATCATGCTAGCTACATGTTAATTCATGTTAGCATCATGCTAGCTTCATGCTAATTCATGTTTGCATCATGCTAGCTTCATGCTAATTCATGTTAGCATCATGCTAACTTCATGCTAATTCATGTTAACATCATGTTAGCTTCATGCTAATCATGCTAACTTGATGCTAGCTTCATGCTAATCATGTTAGCTTCATGCTAGCTTCATGCTAATTCATGTTAGCATCATGCTAGCTTCATGCTATTTCATGTTAGCATCATGCTAGCTTCATGCTATTTCATGTTAGCATCATGCTAGCTTCATGCTAATCATGCTAACTTGATGCTAGCTTCATGCTAATCATGTTAGCTTCATGCTAGCTTCAGGCTAATCATGCTAGCTTCATGCTAAATCAGGCTAGCTTCATACTTAAACATACTAACAGCCAGATAGCCTACTAAACTAAACTTCTGTCAAACAGTTTTTAACGTTCAGGCCAGGCTTTGTCAAGCCAACATAAAGTTTGTCAACAAACTTTTCTATCTAGTTATTATTCTTCTTCTGTTCATACTTTTTACCAATTGTAACTCCTCCTAGAGCTTTCAAGCTACACCCACAAAACTTTACAAAACTTTTAAGACTGGTCCGTAGATAGGTGCTATGCCTTTTCTAACTGATGGGACCTACCGAATTCCTAAACGGGGCGCTCAAACACCCCAAATTTTCCATTGACTTAACATTGCGACAAACTTTGACGGGTCATAGCTGCAAGCGAGAAATTTGTACAAACTTGTGGGTTACCACATTTGCAGAGGCTGGCAGGCTCTGTAAGAACATACATCACATTGGGGTTAAGTTTCACCCCTGGGGTGTAGGAGGCCCCCAAAATTCCCCATTGACTTATAACGGGGCAGGAAACACGCCCATATAAGGGAATAAAAACGTTCCAGATGGAATATCTTCGCTTTACAGTGTCATAGAGACATGGGGGTGGGCTCATTTTACTCAGGCATCCAATCAGTCTCTCTGGATCATCCCATAGCAATTAAGCCACGCCCCTAGCAACCATTTTTGGGCACCCTAGCAACATCTCCCATAGACTTCCATTATAAAATGCCCAGATGGATATCTTTGCAGCACAGTGTCACAGAGACATGGGGGCGGGCTCATTTTACTCAGGCATCCAATCAGTCTCTAAGGATTCTTATTGAGCTATTAAGCCACGCCCTTAGCAACCAAATATGAGCACCCTAGCAACATAATAAACAAAGCCTTATTTCTCTGGATCCAAACATCATAGAGACATAGGGGTTGGGTCTCTTGGTCATGTTAGCTTCATGATAGCTTCAAGCTAAGTCATACTAGCTTCATGCTAGTTTCATGCTAGCTTTATGCTAATTTCATAATAAATCTTGCTAACTTCATGCTTATTCATGTTAGCATCATGCTAGCTTCATGCTAATTCATGTTAACATCATGCTAGCTTCAAGCTAATTTATGTTAACATCATGCTAGCTTAATGCTAATTCATGTTAGCATCATGCTAGCTTCATGCTAATTTATGTTAGCATCATGCTATCTTCATGCTAATTCATGTTAGCATCATGCTAGCTTCATGCTAATTCATGTAAGCTTCATGCTAGCTTCATGCTAATTCATGTTAGCATCATGCTAGCTTAATGCTAATTCATGTTAACATCATGCTAACTTCATGCTAATTCATGTTAGCATCATGCTAGCTTCATGCTAATTCATGTTAGCATCATGCTAGCTTCATGCTAATTCATGTTAACATCATGCTAGCTTCATGCTAATTCATGTTAGCATCATACTAGCTTCATGCTAATTCATGTTAGCATCATGCTAGCTTCATGCTAACTTCATGCTAATTCATGTTAGCATCATGCTAGCTTCATGCTAATTCATGTTAGCATCATGCTAATTCATGTTAGCATCATGCTAATTCATGTTAGCATCATGCTAGCTTTATGCTAATTCATGTTAGCATCATGCTAATTCATGTTAGCATCATGCTAGCTTCATGTTAGCATCATGTTAACATCATGCTAGCTTCATGTTAATTCATGTTAGCATCATGCTAGCTTCATGCTAATTCATGTTAGCATCATGCTAGCTTCATGCTAATTCATGTTAGCATCATGCTAGCTTCATGCTAATTCATGTTAGCTTCATGCTAGCTTCATGCTAATTCATGTTAGCATCATGCTAGCTTCATGCTAATTCATGTTAGCATCATGCTAACTTCATGCTAATTCATGTTAGCATCATGCTAGCTTCATGCTAATCATGCTAACTTGATGCTAGCTTCATGCTAATCATGTTAGCTTCATGCTAGCTTCATGCTATTTCATGTTAGCATCATGCTAGCTTCATGCTATTTCATGTTAGCATCATGCTAGCTTCATGCTATTTCATGTTAGCATCATGCTAGCTTCATGCTATTTCATGTTAGCATCATGCTAGCTTCATGCTAATCATGTTACCTTCATGCTAGCTTCAGGCTAATCATGCTAGCTTCATGCTAAATCAGGCTAGCTTCATACTTAAACATACTAACAGCCAGATAGCCTACTAAACTAAACTTCTGTCAAACAGTTTTTAACGTTCAGGCCAGGCTTTGTCAAGCCAACATAAAGTTTGTCAACAAACGTTTCTATCTAGTTTAACTATATGATTTTATGGGGGGGGGGCATACCATGAAAATCTTTTTCCATGTTTAAGTGCATAATTGGGTCCCCAGTGCTTCTATCAACCTAGAAAACATGAAAGATCAACCCAGTAACTTAGTTTTGGTAAACCATTCTCTGCAAGCATCTAAAAAAATAGCTCATTGAAATTTGGCTCCCCCTGTGATGTCAGAAGGGGATAAAACTGCCCCTTAATCTGCACTATTCAACCACGGCCCTGCCATTTAATGCAGAGATCATCTCATTTGCATTTTAAAGGACACACACAAAATGGCACATTTTTGCTCACACCTACAAAGTGACAATTTTAACTTGTTATAATGAATTATCTATATGATATTTTGAGCTAAAACTTCACATTCTACACTGTAAAAACATTCTGTAGAAATTACAATGTTATTGCAGCTGGGTTGCCGGTAATTTACCGTGGATTTAAATTTATGTTATTTACTGGCAAGAGTTTGTTCAAAGTTAAATAAATTTTACAGAATAAAACTACACAATAACAGCCTCATGCAAAGCATTCTGGGAACCAGAAATCATCATCAACCTTTTTCTGTTTTTTGCTTCAGATTTTGTTTCCCAGAATGTTTTGCTTGATGCTGTTTTTTTTTAGTTTTACTCTGTAAAGACAAAGACTTGTAAATGTTTGATGTTCGTTTAACTTTGAACAAAATGTTGCCAGTAAAAAACATAATTTAAATCTACCGTAAGTTACCGGCAATCCAGCTGCAATTTCTACAGAATTTTTTTACAGTGTAGGGACACCCAAAAATGTATTTGACATCTTAAAATGTCTTTGACACAATCTTGCTTAGTCAATATTAAAGATATCAAGGATATATTTTCAAAGAATGTTCTATACATTATGTAGAAAACAGTAAAACTTCTAAAAATGACTTTCACTGTAAAAAAAATTCCGTAGAAATTGCAGCTGGGTTACCGGTAATTTACTGTAGATTAAAATTTATTTTATTTACTGGCAACACTTTGTTCAAAGTCAAATGAACATCAAACATTCACAAGTCCTTGTCTTTACAGAGCAAAACTAAAATAACAGCGTCATGCAAAGCACTCTGGGAAACAAAATCTGAAGCAAAAACAGAAAAAGGTTGATGATGATTTCTGGTTCCCAGAATGCTTTGCATGAGGCTGTTATTCTATACTTTTATTCTGTAAAGATAAAGACTTGTTAATATTTAAAATGTATTAAACTTTAAACAAACTCTTGCCAGTAAATAACATAAATGTAAATCTACGGTAAATTACCGGCAACCCAGCTGCAATCACATTGTAATTTCTACAGAATTTTTTTTACAGTGTGGGTTTTTACAGTATATTTCAAAGGATGACTCCATATGTATCAATAGAGATCACTGCCATCTTAAATACATGTATGCACTAAAACAAAATGTTTCTCACATAAAAAGGGGATATTATAAAGGTGTGAAGATTTGTTTATTACATTTGAATTGTGGGTACTTTAGAAACTAAACACTTCAAGTTGCTAACAAGTTTAAATGTTTACAAATAACACAAAAAATGACAGAATGACATTAAATAAAATAAAAGTCAAATTATGCATACTTGATAAATAGTTTTTGTTATGATATTTAAAGCTAAGATATTAATTTCTCCTCTGCTGCGTGTAAGCAAGCATGTTTTTGTGAAATTCATATCTAGACTGAGATGATTATCTTTTGTCAGTTCTTGTATTATAAAAATTACGAATGCCTTAAAATATTCTTCACTCTTCAATAAAAGCTGATGACCTTGTAAAAAAATTCATATAAAACCTTTTCACACTTCAAGTAGTTATGAAACTTCTCATTTTTGCCTTGAAATGATTTAGCGCACTACAGTGCATAAAAAAGACACCTTTCATTCCATCCTAGATTTCTTTACAATTTTCGGTTTGGAGAGCACAAGCAAATACAAAGCCACATTTATCTTAAAGGACATTTTATGATCTGCGAAATTTATGAAATTCTGAAATAAAGACTGATTTTGACTTGCTGTTTAGTCAAATCCCAAAATAGAAGACCAGTCTAAATTTATCCAACTTGAATACATATTATAAATGAAAAGTTTGGTTCCAAAACGCAATAAATCCATTTTGACAAATTTTGGTAAAAACGTGTTTTCTATACCAAGAAAGTGACAAGATGAAAACAACTATTTTCTGTTACAAACTTTCACACAGCATCTTTAGGTTATAAAAACATAAAAAATTCAAATCCATAACTTGATTTTCAAAGATTTATTATAAAAACGGATTATTTTTTCCACAAAATGCAATAAATCCATGACAAGTTTTTATTCAAAATGCTATAAATCTATTGAATCAATAGCCTATATAAATGTGCATTCATCTTTGCCATGTTATATTCATTGAGTTGACTAGTTGTTATTAAAAATATAAACATTAATGTTATTAATCAAAACACTTACTTTGTCATATTAAGAACTCTGTCATTGCGGTTACTTGACGTCTTCGCTTAACGTCTTTCACAGCCATCATCTGTAAAATGTTTTTGGTCCTGCTCGATTTTCGTTGACTTTGAGTAAAATTATGGAAAGTTTTTCATAAGATCCTCTGGGGTCAATGTGTTAGCATGAGAAGCTTGATGCTGTCGGGAGAACAAGCACCTGTCTCCCGAGTGCCTCACAGGGAAATTATTAGATGTTGATGGCTTACGTTTCTTTCCCATCACAGAAAACCATCACAGGTTTATCAATGCAATTAAAGTATTATTTTGTTTTGTTTGTTGATCACAAAGTACAAAGTAGATGAGGAAAACTAGGACTCCATGTACTCAGCGCGCCGCCATGTTTGTTTACATTGCGTGAATGGTGCGCTGTGGGATTTATTGCGTTCTGTAAAAAAGGGGGAGTGGCGTTTATAGCATTTTGGGAAAAAGGGAGAAAAGATGACAGAATAACACGGCGGATATTGGATTTTGCGTAAAATTAAGAATTTACTTTTAACAACTGACCTGATATAATGCTGATTTTGGCAGTAACTCATTTTTTTCAAAAATGGCGTTTATTGCGTTTTGGAACCAAACTCTTCAAATACATTAAGCACAAATCCCATCTAAGAGTAGCTGCACAAGCGAACATATAAATCCAAAGCAGTTTGGTTTTAGGATATGAATATCCTTATTTCTTTCGAGGGTATAGCATTAATTTCCTCTTACCTCTAAAATGTGGGTTGAACAGATCATGCTTATCAGCTAAATAAAACACCAGATAATACATCGAAAGAAAAGCAATAATATAAAATATAATACTGCACATAGCTCTTTGAAATGAGGGCAGCAAACAATATATTTTCTTTTCATTCATTTCTTACCAGCTGTAATTAAAGTCTCATCGACTAGTGAGAGAAAAGATGTTATCTTACTAAGATGGCAGCTGTCAACCACAACAATCAGTTTGTGCTCCCCTGAACTTTAGACTTAGAAACTTTAGCTTAGTTCAAGCTTACAGGGTCATTCAATGGATTATAAGATCAGATCTCGAGAACCAAAAAGAACTGTTGTATAATAAAATATTAAAACAATATCATAGTCATTTGATATAGCTCTATATCAGCAGGGCACGGCTGTGAGTAGGCCAGAGGCATGAGGCCGCATAAGTATAAACATACATTTAACAAAGATTTTTAATTTTATATATAAAACTGTGTTTTGTTTACAATTTTTCAACAGAGTTTATATTTACCAAGGGTGCCAATATTAGTAGAGGGCTCTGTAAGTACCTACAATGTACTGAAAGCATTATTGGGAATGGTGCAAACTAAATAATGGAACAAAGACTGTAATTATATATTAATGTCCTTTGAGAGTGTATTGTTTTCGGGCCAATTAAAAAGTAAAGTTTTGTTTCTAAATGAGCTGCTGATTCAAGCTGTGGCCCCTTTCTCTTTTAATTATTCATTCAGGTAATATAATGCTACATTAATTATATTTCATAAGCCAAATGAAGTATTGTCCAAGGTGCTATGTTTGTAAAAGGAATTTATCTGCGGCTCCCCATGATCTTTAGTTTGAATTGCATTACATTTCATATTTGGCAGACGTATAAATTTCAAATCAACTTCTAGTGATTTCAAATGTTCATATTTTATAAGTGCATGCATTTCCTGTGAACTGAGCCCATAATCTTGCCATTTTTTTAAGTACTGTGCCATGTTTTCCCATTCCACTTTAAGAAAGTAAGCGCTTTTTGTTAAAATAGATCTGATTTTGGTGAATACAGTCTAAGACAATGCTATTTTTAGCCGCATTAGCGCTACAATAATAAGCACATTTAAAAAAAATTGGGTAAAATGAACCAGTAAAGCTGCATTCAGACTAGCAGCGACTAGGAGGCTGTTTACACTTGGTATTAAAATGCGTTTTCGTCGATTGGATCACAAGTGGACGATGTTAATGCCAGGTGTAAACAGTGTTCAAAATGTTTTAATCTCATCCACTTTCGACAACTTTCAACCAGATTCAGAGGTAGTGAAAACCCTTTGATTGGATTGCTTTTTTAGTGTAAATGCGCATGTGGTTCAATGTTTTACGTCTTTTCTGACTTCTAGAACAAACACACAGTGTACAGTGCTATCTTTAGACTTTCATTGATAAAACTAAAGCGGCTGATCTCCGCGTCTTTCATTAGTTTCATTTTGCGAGCGTATAAAGGTTGCGCAATCTTATTTTAACAATTGCGCTGAAATATCAGAGAAAGCTCTAACATATACATGTACAAAACACTGTGCAGCATGTTTACTTACAACACAAGCAGCGGACTCTGACATAATATTAGTTTGTGTCCATATAAACTCAGATTGTGCCGTTTTGAGGTGGTCATGACATATTAATGAGACGCTGCTCCTTTGGCCATGCCACACTAACATCATGTGCGCATGCGCAATGGTATCGCGAGCAGTACAGACTGTATTATTATTTTTATATATCATATATTATTATTAACGGTTTATGTTGCCAACAGACAAATTAAGCAAAAAGTATCACTAATAAGTACCCTCCATGAGAAGAAACTCATGACACAATGATTCGAGAGTAAATTGTGATGTAGCAGTCTCAACAATACACTCATTTTGCCCTGGACAACGCTAACATATTCCCGTTATAAAACATTTTCAAACACATTATTTTCGCAAATTACAGAAATTAAGACCCGGCGGGGGATGTATTACGCTTACTGCTTGTGGACAGCATGCTTATTGCTAGAAGCTAGCGGGAGGTCCACCGTATCTTGGGAAAGTGATAGTGACTCGGGGGTAGGCTCGTCGGAAAAGACGGGTCGGATAAGGCCCGGTCTTGGTTAGTTTGGCAAAACACTACTTAGTAAGTGTTTGTAGAATTGTAAAATAAAGCAGTTAAACATTTCTTTTAACTTCTGAAAAGTACGGTAGCTGCTCACTGGCTTTGCAGGAGAAACCACGCCGCAAACTGACTAACATAGCGTTTAGCCACATCTTCGTTCTCAATGGCAAATGACAGCTAAAACACACACAAAAGTTCACCCACTCGATGTGCACCAATTCCTGGGCGTGATGACGCCGTTTTTTTAATGCTGCTAACAATATCTATATAGCCTACTGTCTACGAACATTAATACATTTCTATACACCGTTTGAAAGGTCTATGGGTGTAGCATATTCCAAGTTTATATGCGCGTGGAAGCACCAGAGACATAAAAGAACACCCCAAAACCCAGAAAAAGTGAGTTTATCATAATAAATATGATAAATGAGATTTGATACTATCTACTTTAGGTAAACCTTTCTGCATTTTCTTTTTGAGTGAATTTCGCTTAAAGCGGTCATATGATTGTTTTTAAAAAAAATTCATTGTATTTGGTGTTATATCATGTGTTAACGATAAAAAGCAAATTTTTATCACATACTGTACATTAATCTAGCTCTTCTTTAAACAATGTCTTTAAAATGTGTTGATATTTACAAAGCTCATGTTTCTAAAAAGTGCAATGTGCTCTGATTGGCCAGCTGACCCAGTGCGTTGTAATTGTCGAATATCTCAAGTATGGCAGAAATGTTATGCCCCTTACCTTGCTGTAGATGCTCGCAGCTTCACTACTAGACTAGCGAGACGCACACATCTCTTTTAGATAGAGCTTTGCACCTTTGCAGATCTTATACATGCACAAACAACAATAACACTAAAGAAAAAGGAAAACATGAAATCGTATCATATGACCCCTTTAAGCTTTTATAAAGAACTCAGAAATAAATCTAATATACTCACAGGGCACTGTGATCAGAACTCCGTAAATCGTCGCCACAACAACACCTTGCAAAAGGTCAATCTGCCTGTTGCAGCACTCCGCTAATCTGTCTGCTGCCTTTTCACATTATGTATTGCATCTGTTCAGAGCTAGAAAAGTCCAGGAGTCTTAAAAGTCTCAACAGCACTGGCAGTATCGCAGAAAAGGCCATAGTGATTTCAGCCCAGAATGTGCAGCCTGGGGATATATGGTGATACTAATGCTTTTGAACAACTCCAGGTGTGTGACGAGTCACATGTGATCCCCTACCAACCACCAGAACCTTTGTGTTCGCCCCTGGGTACGACAACTGTACTGAACTGACCTACTTTCTACTCTAGATATGTTGTGGGCCACACTGGGACTGCAGGTACCGAATCTTGAGATTTAATGTGTGACAACAAAGGCCAGCACTACATTGTTTGTCGAATTCTCTATAGAGTGCTCTAGAATAACACTTACACATTCCTTTTGATGTACTGTAACATACGAGGACATGAACACCGTTTTCTCTTTGTTGAAGAGCCCTTCAGATAAATAAGATTGAACAGAGAGGATTATGGGTAGATGGCATTACACAGTCAAGCATGAAGGGATAACCATGAAATGTTTTGTTATTTTGTTTATAGTCTTTCTTTGCTAGAAAGAAAAGTTTAAATATTTAAAGAATATACAGTATACTGTAATTAAAGTCTGTTTAAATTAATTTCAGAGAATTATTTCTAAACACATTATAAATGTTTAGCCTGACTAACACCAGACCAGTCTCATAGAGTATTAGACGTGGTCTGGGAACCACATGCTCATTTTCTCGTATTTGAGGCGTGGTTTATGAATGCCCAGCAGTTAATTGGGCATTACGAATGTCTATCAAATGCGTCTGTACGTAGCTCATAGCCAATCGTTTCAATTATAACAGATGACGTATGTAGAGAGACATAAATTCAAGTGTCAACAACTTTTATCGGGTACGTGTGCACACAGCTGAAAGCTATGCAATTAAACCGGTAGCTGTATATTGATATTGAAAAGCAACACAACTTAGTGGCACTGTGACAACCACAGTAGGTAGATATTAATAAATACCACTTACCAATGACGAGTATTTCCGTCTTTCCGCAATACCGCTATTATCCACTAGGTGGCGCCTTTCCACAACTTTTTTAAACCGGAAGTATTGCCCTATGGCAAGCTGCTGCATGTCCGTGTCTGTTTTAAAGATCGCTCTGAATGGGATCTCTATGAAAAGTCCGTCACAAAAATGGAATTATCTCTGCTTTTTGCTCAAAATATGGTTTTTTTGCAGAAAACTACTCATATTCAAAAGCTGATTACAAAAGAACTACTGAAGGTAGGATGAAACGTTTTTTTTTTTTTTTGTTGTTTGAAAGCAGAGGGTCTGTTCTTTCATTTGGTATATTGTATGCTTATATATTTGAAGAAGAACATTTTCTGGAAGGCATTAAACTTTTGTGAAAATCATGAAAAACGCTGGCGCTGGCTGGGAACTTTTAAAAAAAATGCTGGCGGTGAAAGAGTTAAGGAAGCCAGGTAACGTACTTTTTTTAGATTGAATTAACAAATTAATTTAAATTAAATTAATTTTATAATAAATTTTTACAGTGCACTCTTTTAGGCCCTGTTAACACGAGAATGCTCGAGGGTGAAAACAAAAATATTTTATTGGATGTGCCTTTCGTTTACACAGCGACAGCGTTTTTGGGGCTTAAAAGCGCAAAAATGTGAAACCGCCCTCCAGAGTGGAAATCTTAAAACGCTCTATCATTGTGTTCCCGTCTAAAGGGTAAAAACGCAAAAGTCTGCTCACTGTGGCTCTTGTCGCATATGTGTTTACGTCACAGGCATGCACTAGTCACAGGACGAGACCTGGGAGAACAAGGAGGAAGGTTGTACACAGGCGCGTGGACTTGCTGTTGTTGTGTGTCAGTGCTTCACATTGCCACCTAGCTGCCTGGAGTGCATACTACATCGAATATCACACACTTTTGCATCACCATATGCACACAGATTTCCCCCCAAAACGCTTGTATAAACGTGGAATAAAAAGTGATAATGCAACGCCACTTTAACGTTTTCTCTTCAGATAGTTTTTGTGTAAACATAGCCTTAAAATAGAAACATTTTCAGAATGACAACAGGAAATGAAAAAAGCCTTCTGCTGGTGGGACCGAAATGACAAACTGTAACTTAAGTAACCAGAGTGTAGTAAACCTTATGTTTAAGTTTTGTTTACATAGGAACTTAACAAACATGTCTGAGGATATGAAATCATGGTATAACACAGCTGGGATTTTGCTTTTTGTACAGAATCAAATCCCTTTCTGGTGAGGAAGTGCTGATCTTATGGTTCATATAAGCTCCTTCATTCTATCAGCTCAATTTTAAGAGTGTTGTCCTACACACACAATCTCCCTCGCTGCTCTCTTTGTCCTTTCTTCTCTTTATCACTTCTCCTCTTGATTTCAGGGCCATCTTCCTTCATGTAATATTGCTGTCATATCTAGCTGAGAATGAACACACAGACAGCTGAAAAATACAATATGGCCAGTGGATCATATTATTGTGTGGGTCAATGTAGCTGCCGGCAAGCCTTCTGATCTGATCCTAGACATAATTTTGTCTCGAACTCTTCATAAAAGACTTTATCTGCTGAAAAGGAGGTGGCAGTAATATTTGTTCTGTAATAGGTTTGCTTCACATGGTAAACATCGTAATCTTATTTTGTAAATCATTTGCTAGTTCTCTAGTTTGAAAAAATATATTCAATCAGTTCAAATCATCTGATCTTCAGATCAATCATAATTTTTTTATATTAAAATATCATGTTAAAATATTTGAGGGGATTTTGTTGGTCTGTCTGAAATTTTATCTCAATGGTAAGTTGGTGTGGTATGTGACCAACAGTGTTGTAGCCAGAGATCAAGTGTCGAGTCAATACTGAATCCACAACATCCAGCTTTATCTGGACTCGACCTTTACTCAGACTCGACACTTGATCTGTGGTCTTGACTCGGACTCTAATTGAACACGACTACAACACTGGTGACTAGGGTGACCATTCGTGCCAGTTCCGCCGGACACGTCCCGAACAGGATTTCGGGTGCGTTCTCTGGAAGTCGCGTTTATCGACCGCATACGTCATCAAAGTTTAATATTTGAGGTTCAATTTCAGAAAAGCAACCGTTACATTACAAGGTAAGAATGAAACTACAATGATTTTATGTCTTAAAAGAAATAAATCTTAATTTTCTAATGTATTTTAACTGAAATGTAAGAACCTCGATGATGTATGCGGACGAGCAACGCGACCCGATATCATGTTCGGGGCGTGTCCGGCGGAACTGGCACAAATGGCCACCCTGCTGGTGACCAAACCTACTATCAAATAGTGTACATATCATGAAAACCTGACTTTTTCCATGTTTAAGTGCTATAATTGGGTACCCAGTGCTTCTATCAACCTAGAAAACGTGAAAAAGACCAACCCAGTCAGTTAGTTTTGGTAAACCATTCAGCAAGCATGTGAAAAAATAGGTCATTGAAATTTGTCTCCCCTTGCGATGTCAGAAGGGGATAATACCGCCCCTTAATCTGGACTATCCAACCACGGCACTGCTATTTAGTGCAGAGATCAGCTCATTTGCATTTTAAAGGACACAACCAAAATGGCACATTTTTGCTCACACGTAAAAAGTGGCAATTTTAACATGTTATATATAATGTATATGATATTTTGAGCTAAAAGTTCATATACATACTCAAGGATTGAGTATTATTTTACATGTTTAAAAGTCTTGTGAAATGTCCCTCTTGAAACCTACTGCATTTGGATCCGTTGCCTATCTATCTCCATCATTACAGCTATACAGCACCCAGCATGAAAGATGCAGGTGCAGTTTGCAATTTTTTTTTTTGAATGATTTTCAGGGTTGATTTTCTTTGAAGTGTAAATACCTCTTTAAATTACTTTTTAAGGTGTATTATGTGTGGTGTACTGTATGTGATTGAAAAGAAGATTATGAATGCAATTTGTACACATGAATAGCTTTTCAACTGAATCATTTATTTTTCCTTTGACCCCCAACTGATTGACAACACACATTTAGACAAACACTTGCATTAGTTACCATGATGATATAGTATTTTGTTTAATTTTGCGTCATGTTCCTTGGCACCACATTAAATTGTTGATATGGCCATGAAACATTAAATGGTATGTGTTTTAAATTGCATTTTAAAACAAAGTTTTTTGCAGACCAATCTAGTTTATTCTTGCATATCTTTTACCACCCATCACCATCAGTAACACTCCATTAATCAAACCAGCAATATGTTCCCTTTAACTTTTATTGTATCCAATCTGAATTTAGCAGGAATTATATTCAGCATTCATTTTAATAAAATGTGTCAAATTTATCACTAAAGTACACCTTAGGAAACATAATGAAATAATAAAAACACGTCATGCCAGTTCATTAGATTCATTGTATTTTAATCTTGTCATAGGCCTTACCAACATCTATATAAAGTGTTTAACAAGGCAAAACCATTACAAGTAACCCTCTGGAGCCTACCTAAGTGCACCCTAATCTCAGGTTATTCCTGAAGGCCCGCTGCTTTGCGCATTTTGTATGTCTCTCTTATTTAACACAAGTGATTCAAAGTAGAGATCTCTATAAACAGAACTGATTGCGTCATACAAAATGTGCAGAGCAGTGGGCCTGCAGGAATAAGGTAAAAACCACTGCCCTAATGCATGTAAACCCCCTTTTTTTTGCAGCAACAGCCATCAATCTTATTACACAGGATGCATTATAATGATATAATGCATCAAAAGAAACACTTAATAGTCCACCAACAAGTCTTTAGTGCTTTTTTACTCCCAGCTCAAATCACTCATTTAACATTATACCATGTTATGTTTTGGTGTTCACAGGCAAGAACAAATGCAGACACCTTAATGGCCCTTTAAGTAGCTCCTATGAGTACCAAATGTAATGAAGTGTCTATTCACAAGCACTAAAAGCATTATACATGTATTGGTAACATTTATCCTGAATTATTTCAAACAAAGTCCAGGTTGTGATTTTGGTTGAATGTTGCAACAAGTATAGGTCGAAAAAATGACTAACAGCAAATGATTTTAACAGAAGGGATGGCATTGTAGGAGCTGCTTAGTACTAGTAGGGGAGAACCGGGGCAAAAGTAACGCGGGGCGAAAGTAACAAAGCGATTTTCTCAGAGCCCTGATAACATTTGCATCCCAAACTATGACAGCATCTTAGACACACAACCCCTGACAGACCTGACAAATATCACGTTATTTACTCACCGTTTTCTGCGTATAGATCCAGAAAGGTGTTTTCAACCATGACAAGTAAATTCCTAAAGCGGTCATTTTTTTCCTATTATATGTTTAAAGTACTGATCAATTTACAGGATATTTAGAGCTCTAACACATCCTGAAGTTTGACTTCTCAGGGTTTTTTTTAAATAAAATCGGATTTAAATGTGAGGAGATCCTGTCGGGTCGAAAGTAACACTTGTTACTTTTGTCCCGCTGCTAATACTGTTGTATATGTTGAAAATTTATAATTCTAATTTGATTTAATTTCATTTTCATAGTGTTTAAACTGTTAAAAAATGTTTTATTCTCAGCAATTTAGGTTTGTACTGTTGGTTGCTTTTGAAACATTTAATACAACTGAAATTTTAAATTAAATTGTAATTATTTTTTACAAAGATAAAATACAAAATATGTTTGCAGTTACATATAAACAAGATCATAGTCATGTATATTCAATAAAAAAATCTTGTTTTGTTGTGTTACTTTTGTCCCTGCAGGTGGGGTCGAAAGTAACAATTCACTACTTATGTTTAAAGTGAAATTATACTAAAGTCGTTTTACATTTTTACAAAAGTCCACCTTATATTGATAGACGACACTTGTGAGTTATTGACCACAGCAAATATCTCTGTCTAAAACATTATCTTTTAAAATTAAGTTTTTCTGAAAAATTGTACTTTCGCCCCTGCTATCCCCTATTGAAGAATAAAACTGTACAGAATCCTTCTCACTAATATTGTGTCATATACTGTACAATTTTCAAGTTATTATTTTGTACAATTTACCAGATGTATGTGCCTTGGTGGTTACACATTTATAGGATCAAATGACATCTTAAATCTTGATTGTATAACTTGGAAAGTGATGCAGTAGCTTAAAATCTGGTTCTCTATGGGGTTTCCCGGACAGGGATTAGACCATATAAACTCATCATTACTCCCGCTCACGTTTAAATGACAGCGGAGAGACTCGCCCACCATCTCGACAGACCACCTTCTCACAGTAATCAGGACAGAAGCGGTCGAAAGTGGACAAAAGAGACGGATTTAAATACCAGGTGTAAATACCAGGTGTAAACGTAATGTGTCTCTCGTTCACTTCTGGTCTGATCTGATCGATGAAAACACATCTTAATACCAAGTCTAAACAGCCCCTTAGATACAATGAAAGCTGCACACTTATCCCTTCACAACCTACTACCTCAGTTTCACCTGCCAGTTTTTGCAGCAATTAATTGATAAGGGTCATTCTTCAGATCAAACACCCTCAAGCAAAATAATGACATCCCCCGTCCACGTTTCACACTCTCGGTTTACACTCAGTTTTAAATCAATATCTCCTTAACTGAAACCTCCTGATCTCAGGCCACAAAACCATGCCAGAAAAACCCCTCTGACAAACTGTCTTCACCTCATAAAAAAAACATCAGCTTCTCTTCCGCATCCCGACAGTCTCATAATTCAGTGCTCATTTGATTTCACCAAAGTGCTGCCCTGAAGGTCAGTAAAGTGCCGACCATCCAATTGCACAGTTTTCAGTGACTGTGTGTGTGTTTGTGTTATAAGAAGAGTACAGAGTTGACATATTAAGTTAACTAAATGGAGAAACAGAGACCACTAGGTTGGTTTGGGATTTGAGGAATGTCTCTGTGGCAGATGGTCTGGCACCATGCACTGTAATATTGAGCTCAGATCATGGCTTAGCAAAGGCAAATATAGATTATTTAGTGCACTTAAAATGACCAAACTAACATTTTGAGTGTGCAGGACCAGGGCAAGTCTATGTTTTGAATGAAATACTACTGTACCGTTTACAATTTTACAATTTTACTATTATGAAGTGTATACTCCATATTTGACCCAACCGTGTGTTTAAGAAGCTATGTATTATTGTGCATAAGGACATAGGTTTACAGCTTTTTATAAATCTAATTGCTTTTTGCATTATCTATATAAAAAGTGAATTAAACATTTACTGGAGATATCATGTCTTTCAATTTACCTTTGTCCATCTACCACCTTAGAATTCTATAGCATTCGCATTATATTTTTCATCATAAATCACTTTCACATTCAACTTTCAAATGTCACTCAAGGTCACCTGCTTTGCAATGTTGCTGTGGAAGGGATAAGGTGGTCTGGTTGCAGGAAGATAGGCTATTACTCTTCGAAGTACTGACAGGTCAAGGGAACAACACGTTGTCCATCACTTCTTTACTGCTTAAGTTTAAATTGATGACAATGTCCCTGGTTCCTATTGACTGCTCAAGAAAGTGTTTCATAAATGATGTGACTTCACATGGAATCGATTTGCACTGGGCAATTCATGTCACCTTACCAATATTTCATCCTAATCGTCTGATAATTTCTCTCTGGTATTAGAGTTGGTTTAGTCATCATGGATCAATATAGAGCTTCAGTAAGTTGTGCTAATCATAGATATCAATCCGACCATGTTATGGTGCTTCATCTTAAAGTTTGAGAGCATGGATGAGTTTCATTGATAAACTAAATTATAGTCCATCTCTCTGGGACATGGAAGACTTGTTAGAAACTGAAAAGTCCATTTTACATCTATTCAATTAAATTCAATTTTATTTATATAGCGCTTTTCACAATTGTTTAATTGTTTCATATTAGATATTATTATGGGAATTAAAACATATATATAGAAGTCGAATAAACTCATGTTCGAGGACGAGACAGGGAAAGAGAAACAAAATCCTATTAGCTCAGGGGCCGTTCGCATGTAATGCATTTGTAATACAGTATTGTGGTTTAATATCCACTCGGTTCCAGGCAGGCTAACATATTGTGGCATAAGTATATTACCCAGGCGAATTATGTGAATGCTTTGTTCCGGACAAGCTAACTATTGCAGAATAATTACATTTACTAGACAAATAATGTGAATGCTTTGTTAAAGAGATATGTCTTTAGTTTAGACTTAAGGGGCCCTATCATACACCCGGCGCAATGCAGCGCAATGCAAAGTGTCTTTTGCTAGTTTCAACTCTGTGCAATTATCATTTTCATGTTTAGCGCCACGTTGTTTAAATAGCAAATAAATTTGCGCCCACTTTTGCGCCCAAGGGGCATTCTGGTCTGAAAACGAGGTGTGTTCAGGCGCATTGTTGGCGCGTTGCTATTTTGAGGCAACTTACATTGACTACGCCATTGACCAACAAAAACCTGGTCTAAAGTCAATGGCACAATATGTTTTTTGTTATTTAAAAAGCGCAGTATATTATGCGCCTATAAACATGACGACAACGCGCTATTGCTTATCACATACCTACATACATGAATGCGCAGCAGCACAAAAACGCTTTTAAATATGAAAGATTAAAGGATTTAATGTAAATTATTATTATTATTGAGTCTCTTGGACATAAATGTGGACTAATTATGAAACGTTAGAAGGTGCAAAGAGCAGCCTCACCTGTAGCCTGGTAAGTAAAGTAATGCTTTGCTTTAAACAAATGCATCTATTTTTAAATGCTACCTTACGGATTTATTATATATGATGACTCTGTACCTGTGGATATGGTGAGATGAGAAACATTTTAAGTAATGCTTTGTAAAAATCCCATGGCGCTGTCCGAGTGCTGAAACACTGTAAGCAGACATTGGAGATATGATTATTGAAAGATAGATTGCTGTCGAACATCACACCTAGGTTTTTGACTGTGGAAGATGGCACAATAGTGCAGCTGTCTATGCTGGGCAACTTGTAATCTGACATATTTATGAAGGAGCGATTCTGTTCAATAATAAGTATCTCTATATTTTTGGAGTATAGCATAAGGAAGTTATTTGCCATCCAATCACTGATATTGCTAATACAGTCTATTAAAAAACTGGTGGGTTTCGCTAGGATGTGTGGAGATGTAAAGTTGGGTATCATCTGCATAGCAGTGAAACTTATGTTATGTTTCCTGATAATGTCTTCTAGAGGTAACATATATATAACATATATAAAAGGATAGGGCCTAGAACTGATCCTTGCGGTATGCCGTTTTTAACTGGAGAGTGACATGAATTTTTTCTCATTTACATAAACAAAATGGTAATGGTTGGTTAAATATGTCAGCTAACGCCTGACCCCTGGTGCCAGCATAGTTTTCTAGTCTATTGAGTAAGATTGTGTGATCTATTGTGTCAAAGGCTGCACTAAGATCTAGTAATATAAGAATTGCGATTTACCCCACGATCGGATGTTAAAAAGAGGTCATTTGTAACTTTAAGCAGTGCTGTCTCTGTACTATGATGAGGCCTGAATCCTGATTGGAACTTTTCATGTATACTATTCTTCACTAAGAATGTGCATAGCTGGCTTGCCACTACTTTTTCTAATATTATAGAATGAAAAGGGAGATTTGATATTGGTCTAAAATTATTAAGATCTCGAGATGCGGCCTTTAAATGAGGGGTCTAATAACTGCCAGTTTGAAAGCTGTTGGAACGTATCCTGGTTCTAGCGATGAGTTAAAGATATTTAGTACTGGGTCTGACACTACAGGGAATACCTCTTTTATTACTTTTGTGGAAACAGGGTTTAATTTACACGATAATGATTTGGATAATTTTATTAATTTTGAGAGCTCTTCATTGTAGTAGCTTTAAATGACTCAAGTTGTTCTTGTTTCAAGTTGAAATCTATCTTTCAAAATATTTCATATCTTCAACGTCTGCTAAATGTGAATCTAGCCTTGGAAGAGATCTCAACAATGTAAAAAAACTGAGCTCAGGTATGCCTAATTAGCAAAGAAAAGTCAAACCTACACAATTTTATGAGAAACATCTGAGGGAGAGTGGATCTATGAATATGCAAATTAGTCTCTGTCTATACTCAATTGCACAGCTCGAACCTTACAAGCCTCCAGACTGCCAGTAAATAGTCACAGTTTGCGAGTATTTTTCCTGCCTATGCGACTTCTTTTTATTTAAGGTCGCACTTGCGCGACTGCAAATTTTTAATATAATTATATTAATACAATACGCAGGCGATTACGTCTACGGCACATCCAGGCACTCTTCGTGTTGCTGCACCTTCCCCGCCTTTCTATCATATCTCAGGTGCATATCACCACTCTAAATCTGTCTCTTTTGTCCACTTTCGACCGCTTCTGTCTTGACTGCAGGCGAATCCGGGTTTAAATTGACGCAAACTAATATTATTTCCGCTGCTTGTGTTGTAAGTAAACATGCTGCACAGTGTTTTGTAGATGTATATGTAAGAGCTTTCTATGATATTTCAGCGCAATTGATGAAATAATCTTGCGCAACTTCCACATGCTCGCAAAATGAAACTAATTAAAAGACTAAAGATAGCACTGTACACTGTGTGTTCACGCTAGAAGTCATAAAATATGTAAAACTCAGTACCTCAGTACCTCAGATTAGGATTTACAAGTCCTGGCCAAATGATATCTTCCGAGTGCATGGAGACATTTTGTAGTGATTACAGCACAAGAATGTGATTTCTTTACTCAAGTCTGTCTTAAAGTAGCCTAAAGCTTTTACAACAAAGTAAGAAAAAGTTGCTTGTAAGTTTAATGATTTACAGTAAGGCAAATATATGTTAAGAGTATGGTGAAGTTTTTATTTATTAATGCATTAAACATGTTTGGACTTAGTTTTAGTGTTTATTACCCAGTGACTGGTGGCACAAAATTGAGGTCTAGCATCACCAGCTGTATAACTTGGTGGCGTCAGTGCCACCTTTCTCAAATGTTAGTCTGGAGCCCTGCCATAGATATGAATATGCAAATTAGTCCCCGCCCACACCTTGGCATATGTGTAAATAGATGGTAATTTTCTTATTTTCATACATTTAACTGCCAAGTCTGATTTCAAAATGTATACGTGAACTGCGGGTTTGCAACACTAATTGTTTTAAATGATGATGTTAACAACTACACGTGTAAGTTCAAATGTGATGATGTTATTGGTTACATGTGTGTGACGTAGCAAACCAAGACAATTTCAAACCGTGGGAATGAGATGGGTTTGGAAAACTCAAATACTAAAATACTCAGCAATGATGTAAATTTGCACATGGGTTGTCTTAAAGCATATTAAAAACACCTCATGGACATATTAACAACAATAAAACTTGATTTACACCACAGTGGGGGGCTTTAAGAAAAGAAATTAAGAATAATTACTCAAATGACTTTACAACCCTGGATACATTACATTAGTTCTCTGGAGTGCTGTAGCATATAAATGACTCAGTGGAGGATTAAATTTGTTCAACACAGAAGGAAACCAGTGTGCATTTGGTGGTCCAGTAGCTCAGTGCTTAAACTGCTCCCTAGGCATCACCCAGACTCTTTAATGTCTGCAGCAAGCAATTAGTATGCTAATAAAGACCTGCAGTCATCCATCTATCTGGGTACCATGCATGGTAGCTAAAGCGCTATGATATTGCTTTATTTCTGAAATAGAGTGATTGAATCGGACCTAGAGGTCTAACGCTTAATTAGAATTGAACTACTGTGTTTGGTGATTAGTCTGGCAGAAATAAAACGTTCTGAACTGTAATTTTAAATGAGAAAAACTGTCATAAGGGGCTTTTGCACCGCCTGAACTATTTCGTAGTTCTGGAACAATTTACTGGAGGTACCTGCTTTTTGTTGTGTTTGGACCATAGGAAGTGTGAACAATTTTAGTCATCAGTGACATCAAATCAGTTCATGATGGATGAAATTAAGTCCCACCCTAAATTTTTTCCTAATTTCAGATGCTGTTTCACTTATCACAATATGGAAAAGAAGACAACTGCTACTTTTTATTTTGAGTTTTTTGGCCAATACCCCTCTTAGCTTTAGCACCTAAAAGTTTAGATTTCCCCTAAAAGAGCTGCATGGTTGTATTTGTGTCTTTTTAAAGATTACATTTCTCCTGTGTGTTTCCAGATGCATACAACATTTGGTATCTGTGGATGGTCCACACTGTGCTTCAACTGCAGGGGCATGACCATTGTAGTTTTACAGTCGAGACACCCCAACCTGAAGATTACAGTGAGGGTTTCCCTGGCTGGGCAACAACCCACAAATACCCCTCAATCCTCAAGGCAGCAGCCAGCAAAGATGCAGAGGGAAGGGGCCAGGCTATCCTTTGGCTCTCCCATAGATGAACGAATATCAATCGCAGCATAGGAGGTTGAGCTTATTGAGCTCTACGAACGAGGATGCATTGCCACCTTCGGGATAGGTGGCGCAAATCAAATCCGACCCTGAAATGATGGATATGCTCAGACAGGCAGGTTGGGCTTGAGTGGTCTCCGCCACCAGAGCCTGAGCCTTCTAAGCTAGACAATTGGTTTCTCAAGGGCAGCTCGCAAGGTTACATCGCAGTCCTTGCGTTGTGAAATGTCCACATTGGTCGTCCAGCAACACAATTTTTGACATGCGATTCAATTGCCCGGCATCTGCCAAAGTTCCAGGGCGTCTAGTTCTCTACGGTGATAAATGCAGATGCTCACATCTTGTGTACAGAGATTGTTGTCTTACTGGTGAAGGACATGATAGAACTGGTCTCCCCAGCTAATATGAGGCGCACTTTTACAGCCCTTACTTTATTGTTCCCAAGAAAGGTGATGGGTTACAACCGATCTTGGATCTGCGCCCACTGATCAAGGCACTTCACAAGATGCCGTTCAAAATGTTGACACAGAAGAGCATTTTGCAAATGCGTCCATCCCCCACGATTGATCAGCACAAAATTCTGCCCTTTGGGATTTTCCTGTCTCTCCACGTCTTCACAAAGGTCAAAAAGGTGGCCCTAGTTCTCATGAGAGAACACAGTATTCACATACTCAACTACCTCGATGACTGGCTCATTCTAGCACAGTCCCAAGAGCAGTTATGTGAACACAGGGACATGGTGCTCAGGCACCTCACCCATCTGAGACTCTGGGACAACTGGGAAAACAGAAAACTTGCCCCTGTGCAGCAGATCTCTTATCTTGGTATGGAACTGGACTCAGTCACACAGACAGCACAACTTATATAGGAGCGTGTTCAGTCCCTGTTAAATTTTCTAATTTCGTTTGAACACAGGTGATCCCAAGTTATTTCAGAGGCTCCTGGGGCATAAGAAAGCTGTGACGGCTGTAACACAACCTGATCTCATGAATTTCCGTGGCATAGTCACGGAATTTTGTGCTCATTTTTCCGTGGCATTCTCACGGATCTCCGCATTTTTCCGTGGCCCTGCTACGGACTGTCTTTTTCCGTGGCATTCTCACGGATTGGTTACTCAACTTTTTCTCCTATTTTCTTACCATTTTCACTTCGGTTTAGGGTTAGATTTACATGAAATGACATCCCTACCCAAACCCAACTCTAACCCCAACGCCAGGCGACAATTGTTTAAAGTTTAGAAAATATAAAAGAATAAATCAGAAAAAATAGTATAAACCAATAGTTAAAGTGACATACTAACGCAAACACCAAATCTAACCCTAAACCGAAGCGAAAATGGTTTGAAAATAGGAAAAATCAGTTGAGTAACCAATCCGTGAGAATGCCACGGAAAAAGACAGTCCGTAGCAGGGCCACGGAAAAATGCGGAGATCCGTGAGAATGCCACGGAAAAATGAGCACAAAATTCCGTGACTATCCCACGAAACTTTGTGAGATCATGTTGCTGTAACACTGCTTGGGCTGCTTCATATGAAACCGCATCAAAATTGGCTGCATGGCCAAGGCGTGAGATGGGCGTGGCGGCGCTCACCGGATGAACATCACACCGGTCTGATGCTGCAGTTTCACCCAGTGGTCAGCTTCTCATTTCTTTAGGCTGGTGTACCCTTAGAACAGGTGTCCAGGCATACTGTTGTATTCACGGATGCCTAGGCCACGAGCTGGGCAACTACGTACAATGGACACACAGGGGTCTCAGGGGTCTGGGTGGGTCCCCAGCTGCATTGGCATATAAATTGGCTCAAGTTGTGGGCAATATTTCTTGCAGTGATCTATCTGAAATGGCTGTTACAGGGCAAAGACGTGCTATTCGGCAAAGGCTATACTGCAACCGTTGCGTACATCAACCATCAACTCACCCGCTATCTCCTTTTGTTGAGTCAAGCAACTGAAGTCGCTTCAAAACTATTCTCATTTCTGGCACGCTCAAGTATGTGACTGACAAGCTCTCAAAAGCAGAAACAGAGCACCCAAGTTCTGAATCTCCCCCTGAGCCCAACCTCTGACCCTGTGCTTGGAGACACTAACAGATCACCAAGAACCAACCAAGTTTCTGAAAAATGTCCCCAAGAGATTTTACAGGTCCTCGTTCTGAGTTTCACAACAGAGACTAAAACAGATCACTGGGGCGGCAGTGGCTCAGTGGGGGGCGGCAGTGGCTCAGTGGGGGGCGGCAGTGGCTCAGTGGGGGGCGGCAGTGGCTCAGTGGTTCATGTTGGTTGTCTACAAACCGGAAGGTTGGTGGTTCAATCCCCGGCTCCACCGGACCAAGTGTCGAGGTGTCCTTGAGCAAGACACCTTACCCCAGCTGCTCCCGACAAGCTGGCTGGCGCCTTGCATGGCTGACACCGCCGTCGGTGTATGAATGTGGGAGTGAATGGGTGAATGTGAGGCGAATTGTAAAGCGCTTTGGATGGCCATAGGTCTGTTAAAAGCGCTATATAAATGCAGTCCATTTACCATAGATCAACCTCAAGTTCTAAATCTCCAGCCCATGGGGTACACGTTAGGGGCAGATCAGAAGTTCAGAGGTTCTTGCCTGTACATCCAGAGACTAAGCAGATCACACCACATTATAAGCTTCTTGTCCAGAAAGGCCATCACCGACATCTGCAACAAGGTGAAACTCAGAAGAGCAAATCTTCACTTCACCTTCGTCTACTTCGGAGTGTTAAAGACCTTCTGCACTGACTCACGGACAGCATCTGCGTGTTCCAGACTGCTAGGATCTTCACGGTGCTTCAGGAGATCAGCATTTCACAGCACTTCGTGTTCAAGGCTGTTGAACCGAACCTGACTCTTTCCCATTTCGGCATTTGAGGTGAAACTCAACTCTAGTGCCCTGTGTATGGCATACTATGCAATTGGTGTCTGGGTAAAAATCAGTACACACCCTACTGGCCCAACCTGGTTCCCAGAACTTGTCCTTCTCGTGACAGACACTCCCTGGCGCATTCCTCTGAGTAAGGACCTCTCTCAGAGACAGTGCATCCTGTGGCACGTGTGGCCGGACCTCTGAAAACTCCATGTGTTGGTCCCTGGATGGGATGCGGAGGTTCTAAGTGGCCTACACCAGCAGGGAGTGCACACTATCACTTCAATGTGAGTACTGTCTACAAGACCTGAAGTGGAACCTGTTTATCGATTGGTGTTCTCCTCGTTTGTAAATAAAATGTATTTTATATATATATATATACTTCTTTTGGAGTAATAAGTAATGATTAAGTTATGACAACATTGCATCATGCATTAGTAATTTCTTGGTCTCTTGTGTATAAAATAATCAACATTTGTCATGGTTCCGAAAATAACTCTGAATAGCTGCTCCACTAGAGTTGTTTTGAAAGCCGTTCTGAAATAAAGATAAACAGTAATTACTGTTCCTTTTGACTTCATGAGCAAATGATCATTTAGTGGGAGCTTGCTGTGATTTGACATTTCAAGGCTAACCAGCGTCTGACACTCCAGACATGTTACACATTCACATTTGGAATATCTTATGAAAGGTAAATTAGCTCTGATCAGATCAGGACAGAGACACAGAGATCTAATGAAGTAATGTTTTAATTGAGAGCACTCCTGCTGTATACATACGTTTGCCCAGCCATTAGGTTTAAATTAACCTATGCTGAGCTGTTTTAACCCATGGTTGGGTATATATATATAACATGCTGTATAGATTTTAAAATTCTAAAACTTTATTTTTTATAAAATCTCAGATATTTAATGTAGTCCTTTAAACATCACTGTACATTTGAGATGATTACTATTTTTAGTAACTTCAAATATTGATTCTACCAAGAATTGATGGCATATTGACATTATTTATAATATTGACATTATGCCATGTAACCAATTTTTGTTAATCAGGTTTTCTTACATTAAAACTTCATAATGTTTTCCATCCCCCTTTACACGCTTCAATACAAAGGGCCTTGAGAGAGCTGGGGTAATTTCCTGAGAGAGCATGCAAACAGCCACACCAAGGTCATAGGATCAAACATACTAAGAGGATGTACGCCTTAAATGCATTGTAAGTACACTTGTAAAACACTTGTATAAGCATCTGTACATGATGAGTGGATTCGGATGGTGCTACAATTTGCTTAAAAAACAGTTGAAAAGGTTTATGAGCCTAGTATTTTAGTATGCAAATCATATAGCGTGTGGTTAAATGTATACTAATAATAAGTATTTTTATATAAATAAATAAATAATATTATATATATATATATATATATATATATATATATATATATATATATATATATATATATATATATATATATATATATATATATAATAAAAAAAAATATATATATATATATATATATATATATATATATATATATATATATATATATATATATAAGCATGAGATGTTAAGTTTATTAAATAATCAGGAAGAAGCCAACCCAAATCTGAGGATCAGATCAGGGACTCACGTGGGCTCCTGATCTGAGTAACCTAGCAACAAGAGGTCTTCATAGAGGACCCAGGACCTGTAATTTCAATTGACACACGGGTCCAGGTCGGATCCCATTTTAATTACTTAAGGTCACGAGTCTGTTCAAAGCGATACTCTAGCCAAATATCAAAATTACTCACCCTTAAAGGGGCCATGTTACAAGACTTTATAAGATGTAAAATAAATCTTTGGTTACCCCAGAGTACAGATGTAAAGTTTTAGCTCTAAATCCCATATAGATCATTTATTACAGCATGTTAAAGTTTTGGGTGTGTTTTTTAAAATGCAAATGAGCTGGCGAAATGCAAACACTGATCGCCATGATGGTGGTTTGATGGAATTGAACTCAATTGTGCTGTCAACTATTTTTTCTCTCTCTTTCTCTCTGCATTAAATGGCAGTGCTATGGTTGGATAGTGCAGATTAAGGGGCGGTATTATCATAATAAGATCCCCATATGACTTCATTTAAATCAGTTAAAATGACTAGTAAATCCAAGTTAATCCATTAAACTTAATTTAAGTGCAAAAAGATTTTTGACTCATTGTCTTAGCAGGCCTGTGGCCTATTGGGTAAAAGATGAAAGTTCCTTGATTTTTCTTTCGTGGAAGTTGAAATTCTTTGAATGTCTATATAGCCTCCCAAGTCTCAAGAGACAAATTTACAGTTTTTCTTACTTTATCCTGATTGCTTCTCATGAATTTCTCCAATGACTGCCTGCCTGTTGGAGTTTGATTACAGTCATTGATCCTTAGCTCAGTTTCTCTGCTTTATGTTCAGATTATATATGTGTCAAGTGTAGGAGGCGGGACGTGAACAGAGATGGCACCGCTTCAGTAATGACAGAGGGTGGGTGTAGTGCTCTTACATCAACCTCACCCGAACCTTCGCCCTGACATTTCTCCTGTTGCCTCAAATGTTCTCAGGGCTTATAAGATTATCATTTATCTGAATCATCTGTCTCGGCACTGTTATTAGAATCTTGATCAGAGAAACGCATGCCGGGAAAAGCGAGCTAAATTTAATGCATTTCAAGTGACAGACTAACCAATCAACAACAGTGGCCTTTGTTTACATATATATTTGCTTTTTTACATTTGCTTTTCAATGAGATTACTATAAATGCTTCTAAAGACAAAGGTCTCCAAAATGAAAATAGAGTGTTTTACTCAACCGTGCATGTAAGCCTGATTCCTTAAAAAAACACAAAAAGGAACTTTTTTCTTAGTTAAAATACATGTAGGCTAAGAGATTGTAAGATGTAAAAGCACACAAATCACTGTAAATGGAAATGGATGAGTTGAACTCGAGAACCAGATTGGTCAAACTGATGAATTAATTCAGCCTGGATTTGTGGATTTATGAAGATCCAACTTAATTCATGTGGATTTTTCAATAAGCACAGCACAAGTAATGGTTTTTAATTTTCCAAGTCTATGTGGCCTAATAAAAAAGAAACATCAGTCTGACCTAGCCAAATGTCTCTATTATACACTCACCTAAAGGATTATTAGGAACACCATGACCCCCTTTCGCCTTCAGAACTGCCTTAATTCTATGTGGCATTGATTCAACAAGGTGCTGAAAGCATTCTTTAGAAATGTTGGCCCATATTGATAGGATAGCATCTTGCAGTTGAGGGAGATTTGTGGGATGCACATCCAGGGCACGAAGCTCCCGTTCCACCACATCCCAAATATGCTCTATTGGGTTGAGATCTGGTGACTGTGAGGGCCATTTTAATGTCATGTTCAAGAAACCAATTTGAAATTATTCAAGCTTTGTGACATGGTGCATTATCCTGCTGGAAGTAGCCATTAGAGGATGGGTACATGGTGGTCATAAAGGGATGGACATGGTCAGAAACAATGCTCAGGTAGGCTGTGGCATTTAAACGATGCCCAATTGGCACTACGGGGCCTAAAGTGTGCCAAGAAAACATCCCCCACACCATTACTGTACACCACCACCACCAGCCTGCACAGTGGTAACAAGGCATGATGGATACATGTTCTCATTCTGTTTATGTGTTTATGTGTTATGTGCATTTTTGAAAATCCCAGAATCTGAGCAGATTGTGAAATACTTAGACCGGCCCGTCTGGCACCAACAACCATGCCACGCTCAAAATTGCTTAAATCAACTTTCTTTCCCATTCTGACATTCAGTTTGGAGTTCAGGAGATTGTCTTGACCAGAACCATACCCCTAAATGCATTGAAGCAACTGCCGTGTGATTGGTTGATTAGATAATTGCATTAATGAGAAATTGAACAGGTGTTCCTAATAATCCTTTAGGTGAGTGTTTGTATAGATACTTAAAGGTATTGCGGAGGATTTTCTTTTTCTGGGTTGATCATCAAGACTATTACTATATACACATTTAATGTATATAACGTTTTTATTCTGTTATTTAAGTTTGTGTTTAGCTTTTTGTTCTTACAATTTTTTTTCTATAACTTACTGTTTCATATTTAATTCTGCACTACTTAAATGTATTTATTACTTGGGCGCAGGCCATTTGAAAATGCTTTGGCAATACAAACATACTTTTGTTTGGTCATGCCCATAAACCAGACTTAAATTGAAAAATCGAATTAAAATTGAGAGAGAGAGAGAGAGAGAGAGAGAGAGAGAGAGAGAGAAAATGAAATTGTGTCATGTCGGTCAAGAAATAAATTAATGGTTTATTAATTGTTCATGCGTATTCCAACAAACATTTTCTTATCACATACATAAAGAAATAATTTAAATGTTTAAACTTGTTTTAAAGCCAGAGCTTGAGAACATATACTGTAGGGGTAGAAATACATAATTGGTGTGCATTTAGTGCTGAATTTCTACTATGCCTGCTGTCATTTACCTATAATCCTTTCAGCATGAAGGCAATAAACAGCAGATCTTATCAGACCTATATCATGCACCTTTATTTGCTTGATAAATTTTGCATATCTATTCGTATAAGGAAATAATATTTTTGTCAATAGCTAACTGAAGGGAATGTTGCAGTAAAATAAAGCACGAAAATGTTTTTTTTTTTATTTGCACTATAGCTTTGATAATGTGTTGCAGCATGATGTAATGAATTAACTTATTTTTTTAATGAATTAAGTTTTTTAGTTTGTGAATTATTTAAATGTGTATGTAAAGTTGGGTTTAAAAGACTTGGACACCTTCGAAATGTTTATCCTGATGATGTATTAAAAGTTTAATCAAAGTAAATTGAAAACATAATGTGCATAAATTTGACCCTGTGTTTGAAATCCATGCTAAAGTTTCATAATCTAATTATCAATATTTGACATGTTCTTACTTGGTCATTATAAAAGATATTAAGGTTGTATTTTCATAATGCTCTTTACATTATGCAGTGTTGGGGGTAACGCATTAAAGGCGCTCTAAGCGAATTTACGCGTTTTAAACATTTTTTGTTACATACAGCAAACATTTCTCACTATCTGCTTGCTGCCTGTCCGCTGATCAAACTGTAAAAAAACGCGATCTCTGTAGACAGCCCAGGCTTTACAAACTTCAATATAAACACAGTGGCCAAACCTGCACCACGAAACAAAACAAAGTGTTCCAGCCAATAAATGACAAGAAGGATTTGGAGGTTGGGTTTGGGCATGTTCATGAAAGCACGAAAGGGAGAGGGGAGGGGGAGGAGTTAACTACGCTCAGTTTGTTTGAAAACACATTTCAAAAATCAACACACAGATTCGCTTAGAACGCCTTTAAGGGCTCGTTATAGTCGTGCGTAGGTCCTACGTGTAGCCGCGACGGCGTAGGTTCTGCGTCGGTTTTCATTTATACTTTTGCGTCGTCCTCCCCGTCGACGTGCAAACACACGCGCAAACCGCTGGTAGGCAGTATCCACGCATGTAACCACAGTAGCAGCGCGACCGTCAGAGAAGAAGACGCTTAGCAAGTTAACCACAAACGAAGAAGAAACAGTAACTTGTTGTGTATGATTTGAGAAGACCAGCAATGATGAAAGTAAATAAACAGCAACTTTTGTTGCAATTTGAGTAAAATCACTCCTCAACTCCTCAACTTGGCTCATCTTCGTTTTCACCGTCCCAAATGGAAATACCTATGACGCAGTTTTTTTACCTGACGGGAGGGGTTCTGGTGGACCAATCACAGCGCTTGCGGTCTGCGTAGAACTGACGCGCTGTTAAAATTTTTGCGAGGTGCACGTCAGGCTACGCAGAGCTATGCACAGGCTACGGATAGCCTACGCCGTAGCTACGGCATAGAACCTGCGCACGACTATAAATCGCCCTTTACAAGTAATGTGCATTACGTAATAACGTTACTTTTCTGAAGTAACGAGTAAAGTGGCGCATTACTTTTTAAATGTACACATTAATATTTGAGTTACTTTTTCAAAAAACTAATGCAAGTTACATTTTTAGTTTAATTAATTCAATAAAAAAATGATGTACTGAATGAAACTAAACATAGTCACATCATGCACTCATGCGTACATGTCTGTATGGGAACAGTTTCAGAAACTGAGATGGCAGGCCAGAGCTCGACATTTTTATGATAAAATATGCAATTTCTGAATGCATAACATTTCAGTCATAAAAAACACCTGCAAGGCCTGAAAGAGATCAAGCCTCAGCCAAAAAAAGTAATGCAAAAGTAACTAAAAAGTAACGTAAGCATTACTTTCCATAAAAAGTAACTAAGTAACGTAATTAGTTACTTTTTTTGGGAGTAACTTAATATTGTAATGAATTACTTTTAAAATAAACTTTCCCCAACACTGACATTATGTACAATTATTTTATATAGAAAACAGTAAATCTGTAAAATCTCAGTGACTTTAGCTGGGTTTGCACAGGCAGGTTGAGACTATGAACATGGATGGATCAAGTGTCAATGGATTTAATTTTGTAAGTAATAAAACAATGCAATAAGTAATATTCCAATTCCAAACTATATACTAGTATTAAAGTATTAGGACAGGGGTCACCAATCCAGGGGTCACCTTAATTAGCTACTTCAGGTGTGTTTGATTAGGGTTGGAGCTAAACTCTGCAGAGACACCAGAACAGTAAACCTACTATTAATTGAACAGATCTGACCATATGAGAAACCTCCACCATGCTTATGAAAAAAATGTGGTCCTGCCTATGAAAACCAGCCTAAAGTAATTTACTGTTTTCTACATAAAATCATCTTACATAATGTAAAGAACGTTCTGAGACAATATAACCTTGATATCTTTAATACTGAGCGAGTAAGGTCATGTCAAAGATTTAAATCAATGATTAAAACTTTGATGCTCCAACAAATCTCATCATTAGATTATGAGACTTTAGCCTGGATTTTACAGACAGGGGAACATATTTGAAATATATTTTAATTCTTGAATTATAATGCTGATTGTAATGAAAGTAAAGATGTTAAGCCCTTTTTAACTTTCAATCGCTGAAATTAAAAACTACATGCTGTGCTGAGCCCCATGTAAAAAGGTAACGTAGGCATTTTAATAAAAAATGATTTATGTTCAACTGAAGAAAGAAAGTCGTATACATCTGGGATGGCATGAGGATGAGAAAAACATACAAGAATTGTAATTTTCTAGTGAACTATTCCTTAAAATGAAATTTAATTGTATTGTTTTTGCAGGGTGATATAAAACATTAAATAAATAAATAAATCATTAATTTCTCCATTAATTGTACTGGTCCAAACTACAAAATGTTAATGTTGTTAATTTGTAATAAACATTCTTTAATTAATACCCCCATTTATGAAAGTGTTTCCCCTCTGTCGTCACTGTATAGTCAAATTGTTCCTGGTACATTACTGTATGCTGTGATGGGTGCATGCACATAAATGATTCGTGGTAAATGGTATAGGTTGGTAAGGGAGTTGCTATGGATGGCAGTGGTAATTACAGATGAGGTCATGGTCTCAGCGGGTGGGTCATGAGAATGACATTTCTACGGATATGGGGGTGGGGGTATCCAAACAAGAAGCCATATCTGACATCTCTTTGATCCGGCTCTAACGTTTCACATCATTGCCTAAAGGAAAGCTGTCAGAATGTTTCTTAAAAGTGATGTGTTATCTCACTTCTAGCCTTGAATCAGTATCGAAAAACATCTTTAGGTTTCATTTTAAAAGCTCACCTTAGCTATCACTCAGACAGAATAATTGTATAAAGAAAATCTGTCTTTTTAAGGCTAGTCATGTGGACCCTTGTGTTGATCAACTGCAACCAGTATGCACCAGACTTCACTGGCACTTTAAAGAGAAGTAGGGATTTTGGAGCCAAATCATTGATGGTGGATTATAGGACAATCCATTTTCCACTGAGGATCAGAGGATTTCAAATGAGTCAATATACAACCAGCAAGAACCAAGAGCTGTAACATTTCTACACGAAGCACTGACAGACTGACAAATATAAAATAGTTTGTTCACTAATTACATAATAAATCCGAAATCGTCTTATGATTCAAAACATGTATTCTTAGTAGTTTGCATGTGTTTGTGTTTACTAGACTGCAAAAACAGATTTTTTACTTAAATTTACATTAAATAATTTAGCAGACACTTTTAGCCAAAGCAGCTTACAAATAAACAATATTGTAGGTAAAAATAAATATGTGCTGTAACTTCTGCTGCTTGACTGTTTCTCTGAAGCTTTTCGAAAGTTGATTTACTTGGTATTTTGTCTTGTTTTCCAGATATATTAACATTTTTAAATCAAGCAAAATGACAAGATACACTCACCTAAAGGATTATTAGGAACACCATACTAATACTGTGTTTGACCCCCTTTCCCTTTCAGAACTGCTTTAATTCTATGCGGCTTTGATTCAACAAGGTGCTGAAAGCATTCTTTAGAAATGTTGGCCCATATTGATAAGATAGCATCTTGCAGTTGATGGAGATTTGTGGGATGCACATCCAGGGCATGAAGCTCCTGTTCCACCACATCCCAAAGATGCTCTATTGAGTTGAGATCTGGTGACTGTGGGGGCCATTTTAGTACAGTGAACTCATTGTCATGTTCAAGAAACCAATTTGAAATGATTCAAGCTTTGTGACATGGTGCATTATCCTGCTGGAAGAAGCCATCAGTGGATGGGTACATGGTGGTCATAAAGGGATGGACATGGTTAGAAACAATGTTCAGGTAGGCCATGGCATTTAAATGATGCCTAATTGGCACTAAGGGGTCAAAAGTGTGCCAAGAAAACATCCCCCACACCATTACACCACCAGCCTGCACAGTGGTAACAAGGCGTGATGTTTACGCCAAATTCTGATTCTACCATCTGAATGTCTCAACAGAAATCGAGACTCATCAGACCAGGCAACATTTTTTCAGTCTTCAACTTTCCAATTTTGGTGAGCTTGTGCAAATTGTAGCCTCTTTTTTTTCTATTTGTAGTGGAGATGAGATGTACCTGGTGGGGTCTTCTGCTGTTGTAGCCCATCCGCCTCAAGGTTGTGCGTGTTGTGGCTTCACAAATGCTTTGCTGCATACCTCGGTTGTAACGAGTGGTTATTTCAGTCAAAGCTGCTCTTCTCTCAGCTTGAATCAGTCGGTCCCATTCTCCTCTGACCTCTAGCATCAACAAGGCATTTTCGCTCACAGGACTGCCGCATACTGGATGTTTTTCCCTTTTCACACCATTCTTTGTAAACCCTAGAATTGGTTGTGCATGAAAATCCCAGTAACTGAGCAGATTGTGAAATACTCAGACCGGCCCGTCTGGCATGAACAACCATGCCACGCTCAAAATTGCTTAAATCACTTTTCTTTCCCATTCTGACATTCAGTTTGGAGTTCAGGAGATTGTCTTTACCAGGACCACACCTCTAAATGCATTGAAGCAACTTCCAAGTGATTGGATGATTAGATAATTGCATTAATGAGAAATTGAACAGGTGTTCCTAATAATCCTTTAGGTGAGTGTATTAAGTGTTGTTGCTTTAAAAAATACATCAAACGTTTACAACATCAAAATTTAGTTTATGCCTAAACAGATAAAAGGGGGTGAGAAAAAAATGCTAACTCTTTACACGAATGGGTGTTCATAAGACTGACATGACACCTTCATATTCATGCCACGTGCCATGAACATGAAGGAGATTTTATGCACGTTTATGGCAACTGTCATTAGGTGTCATTCGCTCAATTATATAATTTTTAATGCAAAGATGACATTGTTTGAGATGTCTTAGTTATGACAACTTGACATAAATCAATACATCATAACTTGTCATAAACATGACATAGCAAATTAATTATCAAACTTAACCATTTTAACAACCCTCCGTCACCTGTCAATGGTGTCTTGTCACTTAATTCTCACTTTCCGCTTTTACTGCTGCATGAATCACAGATGTGTTTGACTTCATGCGGCATTGCACTGTGCAGATCGATCTGTAGATGGAACTCAATCCAACAGGACTCACAAATCACTTTTATGAATGATATAATGAAACCAAGCTGCGCAGCGCTGAATGCAGTAGAAGTTGTAGTGTCTACACTCAATGAGGGGTTATTTTCAACCCAGCGCTGGGTCAACCGACGCATAGCCTATGGCGTTGAGGCTATGGCGTAGGCCCTAGGCAGAAGTATAATGAGCCCTTAAGTGGAGGTGCTATGGAAAAGACTGTGAACGCTCGATATTTCTGTGTATGGACAAATTTCTGTGAGCTGTGCACACTATGCACACATTATTAAAAATCGGTGCATGACGCCCCTGACAACAAGCACAAATATTATTAAATATGATGGGTCTTCTAAAACAAACAATATGTTTGTGAAGTGAACCATTATTATTTTGATCTTATTTAGCAATCGATACAACACATTTTAATTGCAACATACAGATCAACCTTTAGTAACATACAGAGCAGATAATATCTTATTACAAATCTCATTGATTCTTGGGTGTCTTTTGACGAAACACATGCAACCAGCTTTTCATTTAAAATGGTTTGTTTATGTTCAGGTAAAGAAAGGAAATCATATACATCTGTGATAGCATGGGGATGAATACATTATGATGATGAACGGTTTCTATAAATATACAGGACCTAATTAAACCTAATTAGAGAGATCTGTGAATGTGTTATTCAACAACCCTCTCCCTCCTGCCTACACGCATGCACAAACACTCAGTGTGTAGTATTAACTTGGGTTAATAAATAAAGGCTCAGATTGGAATATGTCACACAAGAAACATATTTAATATCCATTTAATTACCGCATACAATTTTCCTTATAAAAAACTGCTTTGTGCTTAATGAAAATGACAGCGACTGGGGAGAAATAACACAAAGTGGATGCCCAGCCTTTCAGCTCCTGTGTTTCATATGCAATTATGAATAATTAGCAGTACACAAGGTCTTACATCAAAGTGCACTTTATGCAGACAATAAAGTCAAAGTCTTTAGAAATCATTCCTTTGTTGGATTATTTTAATCTTGTTTTGTTATTAAAGCCAGTCAACATTATCACCCTCTATTTTTGTGTTTGTTTGTACAAACGCTAGCGTGCTTACAAGCCATAAAAGAATAATGACAAGTGGCTGTTGATAAATAATTGCACAATTCAAGCCCCCACAATAATTCATTCAGTGCTTATAAGCCACAATTGATTGGGCGACTGTTTAAACTGATTTCAAACACAGTTTTAATAAAAGAAGCCTCAATTATGACTTCACTGATTGACTAAATTGATATTACACTCTAAATACAATGCTGGTTATTTTCAACCCACAGTTAGGTCAAAAAGGACAAACCCAACCTTTTGGAATGTCGTTTAACCTATGCTAGGTTGTTTTAACCCAAATTTGAGTTGTTTATTAAAAGCAGTTTAAAGAGCACCAATGGTCGATTCACGATTTTACATTTTCTTTGGTGTGTAAGTGTGTATTAGTACATGTTAAAGGTCACATTCTTTCTGATCCTATTTTTTAAACCCTAGTTAGTGTGTAATCTCAGCCTGGTCTCACTGTTAATACGTAGTATTTACACGTAACTTTAAAAAGCAAAAAACGTATTTTTTGTACGTTTAAATAGATACTAAAACGTTCAATGTAGACGTATTTACAACATTTAAACGTAGCGTTATTACGTTTTGACAGCATAAAACATTTACATATCTTTCATTCCATAAAGATTGCTGTATAATTTCCTTTTAACCATTTTAGCGATAATTTACCACCTTAACCCTACCCCAAACCTTACCCTAAACCCAAACCTTACCCTAAACCCAAACTCTTTTTATACAAAATGTTTAAATACGTAATGTATTATTTTTGTATTATGCAACGTAATGGACAGATATGTTTAGGAACATATTAGTAACAATATAGCATCCAAAAGATATTTTAAGGTACTACAGTCCTACGCAAAACAGTTTATTAAAATCATTTAACGTTACTGTTTAAAAATCACAACAACTTATTTATTGCGAATATTAAAATCAGTACCAAAAGTAGTTAAAATGACGATATGCTACAGCCGCGGTCCTCTCTGGAGCATATGAAGTGAAGTAAAGAGAAGTATTAAAGTTATTAATCCAAGAGTTTGATCAGCGTTGATCCGGCTTCCCTCTGACACTGCGCGCTTTTTTAATTTCAAACGTACACCATCGGAAATGGAAATGACGCAAATATGTCACGTGGCACTCAAAGAGCCAATGACCTTTTGATATCACTGCCGTAAAGTAATGTGTCGTAAAGCTTCTTGAAGCGGGATATTTGAATTCACATTAACGAACGCGCGATCTGACTTTACGGTTGCTGATGAGAACTCTAATCAGATCGCTGGATAAAGGGCTGAATTTGGATCTGTTCCTCGCAATCGTATGAATTTTAAAGATGTCGATTACAACAAATGAATAAAAGTAACATCTTTTGTGAATTTATGTTGTATTTTGTTGTAGTGATTGCTTAGTAGTAATAATAGCGTATTGCATAGAAGACAGCAGGAGAAACATGTTTTTGTGTGTCATGGCAAACAAACTAAATATAAATACAGAAATGTTATTCATTTTAAAGTTTTAAAATGTTAAATATTGTGAAATTCTCTGAATATCATAATCATTTCATTAGGTAAATGGGTAAACTGTCTTAATAAATAAGTCAGAAAATATGACTGAAAACATGTCATTGTTGAGTAAGAAATGCCAATGCCCGCGATTTTAATATTTATGAATAGGAATAACTTACATACAGATTTGTACGTTTGTAAAGCTGTAAATACGTAAATAATTTACGCATTAGTCCTGTCAAAACGTCGATATTGTAAGTTTCAGTGTGTTTTAAACGTAAGTAAATGTACGTATTGTACAACCACACTGAAACGTAAAAATACACACGTATTCTCATGAGATCACGTTGGTAATCTTGCTATAATAGCATAAATAATACCTGTAAAATGATAAAGCTCAAAGTTCACTGCCAGGCGATATATTTTCTTTAACAGAATTCGCCTTTCCAAGCCTACAGCGAACGGCCGGTTTGGACTACAGTCCTCTACTTCCTGCTTTAATGACGTCAGTCGAACAGTTTTTTGACTAAACTCCGCCCACAGGAAACATCAGTCACCAGCTAAGCTAACAGCAAGCTAAGCTGCTATCGAATCACAACACACTAAACAAACTACACAATCAGAACTTAATACGTATTTCTGAAGGAGGGACTTCATAGAACAAGGAAGACATCAGCCCGTTTTGAGGACAGTGAAAACACCGCTATACAGATAAGTAAATTGTGTGAAAAATACCGCGTTTTATAATGTGAAACATGAACATATGTTATATGTCATGGTTTACAGAGAGATGGGACCCAAGTGCAGGTAATGTGAAACTCAATGGGGTTTATTTAACCAAAAAGCCCACGAGGGGGCAAAAGACAAATTTTAACAGCAACTTGACAAAACAGAAGACACAACACGAGACTTAACTTGACTTGACTTGACTTGACTTGACTTGATTCTTTGACAAACGGTCATCAGAACAAGGGTTCATGATACACAGGACAATACAAAACGATTCAGCACAGGACAAGACACACTGGGGCCTTAAATAGGGAAAACTGAACAAGATAACAATGGAAGCTCAGGTGCAGGGAGTTAACTAATAATGAATATACTAACAAGGAAACAAGGGGGCGGGGCCAGAGACAAGACACTGCAGCACACTACACAAACAAAAGGCCATGTGCTACAACACAAAACATGGGTACTGCCACAATCCTGCCACATGACCATGAATTACTATGAATAACTATAACAGACTGGCAGGACCATGACATTATATTACGCACTGTAAACACAATCAAAGCTACAAAAACAAAAAAAGAACAGGACCTTTAATCGATATGCAAAAGGTACAAACCCCAAAGTAAACGATGATGCAAGTTATCGTCTCCAACGTAAATCTCTTTTCTTGGACTACATATGGACTTCCTGGGATTGCTGATGTAGACAAGACCAACATTATCATAATTCCTCCTGCTTGGACTCACAGTCTGTAAATTAACTCCTGTAAGCATTGCATTGTGACCGAATCTTTCAAACATGATAAGGAGCGTCACATTTCCGGCTGACGTCAGAGGTATTCAGGCCAATCACAAAGTACAGGTTAGCTGGCCAATCAGGGGCAGTTTTGTACAAAATCGTTTCGGGAAGAGAGGGAAATCTGGAGCAACACAAATGTACAGTATGTGGAAAATAATGTGTGTTTTTTTAACCATAAACCACGCGAACACATTGTATTATACCAAATACACAAAATAACGTTGTTTTTTTAGAAATTAAATAGGTCGATTGTTATTTTAACACAAAATGTGTTGTTCCAATAATAATTGTGTTGTTTTAACTTAGTTTTGGAAACCATTCTCTGCAAGCATGTAAAATATCATTGAAATTTGTGATGTCAGAAAGGGGATCATCTTATAATAATACTTGACTATCCAACCACGGCACTGCCATATAGTGCAGAGATCAGCTCATTTGCATTTAAAGGACACACCCCAAAACAGCACATTTTTGCTCACAACTACAAAGTGGCGATTTTAACATGCTATAATAAATTATCTATATGGTATTTTGAGCTAAAACTTCAGATTTGTACTCTGGTGACACCAAATTTTTTTGCTCCCATCCAAATAGGGGCATTTTGGACATGCTATAACAAATGATCTGTGGGGTATTTTGCGCTGAAACTTCACAGACACATTCTAGGCACACTTGAGACTTGGCATACTATGTGGCATTTAAAATGTATACTGTATATAGTTCCTTACGCAACATTTTTCACTTCTTACATTTTTCACAAATAATCAGCATTTTGTGACTTGAAATATATTTCTTGTTATGAACAGCCCTGAAATACAGTGGAGAGAAAAACAAGTTGTAAACAGTTTTCCTGAAAGGCTTTCAGAGAACTCTGTCTGGCATCGGCTCGGTTTTAAGAGGTTTTGACAGGACACTGTGTGTGTGTTTGTTCTTAGCTGTCATTTTTTAATAAGTGTATCTCAGGGTCTTATTTCAAATACTGAGCTTGTCAAAACAATTACGCTGTTTGCAGTTACAACAACAAAATGAGGAGACATTTAAATCGATGCTTTTTTGCAGTGACCTTGGAAGTCTTAATAAACATTACTGTTAACTTACATTTACATCTACTGGATCTAGCAGACACTTTCATCCAAGAGTGAGGAAAACAAAAAAGCCATTCATCTTAGGGATGCTTACAAAGTTGAGATTATTTACCCTGAGTTGAAAACAATCCAGCATTTTTTAGAGTGACACTCAGTCGCTTTGTATAAAAACATCTGTCATATGAATACTCTACAATTAAGGTCTCCTGAAAAATGAAAAAGGCAGAAACAATCCAATCCCATAGTGAACCGCAAAGGCAAAAAAAAGTATTTATTTTTATAAACCTCAGTTTTTTTAAAGGACAAAAAAGCCATAGGGGGTTTAAGGGATGCATAAGGGTGCATAATGACTACAATTTAATAGGCCCTTTTCACATGACGTCACGCATCTTCCATTTTAAAACGATGCTGGGTATTTATACTTCCACCAGCATAAGTCTAACGCTGACATGATTGCCATGCTTGTAATTTTCTCCTCTACACATTGGCACAAAAACGGATAGAAGATTTACAATGCCTTTTCGCTTATGAGGCAATCGAATTTTGACATTTGAAAGACAAAGACTTCATTGAGCAGTATCTGTCTAACAAAGGTAAGTGTTTTGGTCGTTCTTCCATTAGCAGTGGTGCTAGTCGTAGCTGTTATCATCTGTTAGTTTTTTGTTTTAAAAGGCCATATTTTTAATTAAATGAGCACAAACTCTTTTTGCAATCATGTTTCTATGTTACAGTTAGCAACAGATTTGTAAGATGAAAATAAACAAATGCAGTTGTTATCGATGAGGTAACACTGACAGATCCATGATGAAGCTCATCATCTTCAGGTTTCTCAGATGAAGAGTTGTGTAACATGATTAGAGAGTTTTATTAATGTTGTGTTGTGCAGAGATGACAGAGGCTTGTCATGTGTCTGGTTTGCTCGTAAAGTATTATGTAATCAAATATTGGTGATACAACCGTGGGCTCTGATTTTTGCACACGCGGAAGGTCAACATTAACAATATACATTTTACTTATACAGTAAAACATTAGTGATTGTTCAGTCTTTTTTGTGCATAGGATTTAAATGAGCTAATTTGCTAAGGTTGCAAAGCTAGTTAGCTTTCTCTCTCTCTATAACACACATACACAAGGTGGATTTAGCAGCAATTTTGATAAGCTTGTAAATGGCTATGTTGGTTTGGATGTGAGGGTGGATGACACAGTGGAAGCTGATTAGTCTGTCTGCATAATGCATGAAGACGGCTCAGCCTGTCCTAACACTCCAATCTGAACATCTCCATAATACCCAAAGACATACAGAGAGGGCGGAGAAATAGAACACAGGATTCAAAAGAGATAAAAAACAGGGCAAGAAAAAACAGAAGAGAGAGAGAGAGAAAGGGTAGGTGGGAAAAGATGCTAGATGGAAGAGAAGAGAAGAGAGAGAGAGAGAGAGAGAGAGAGAGAGAGAGAGAGAGAGAGAGAGAGAGAGAGAGAGATTATATTTAGGTCTCAAACTTAGGAACCTCATTGACAGATCTTGTTAGAGAAGATCTCTCAGTTCTTCTGCCAGAACATCAAAGCAGGAAAGCGCAGAGTCATTTACCGCCACTCTCGGATGAACTCAAAACACACAAAGAGATGTTTGGAAGTTGTGAATAACTATGAATATCACGCATTACTGACGTCAGCATCTCTTGCATTTCATGGCATTTGCAGCCCACTTTACTTCTGCAATATGACGTCTTTTCGAATGAAGCAGGATGTTTAACAAAAAAACTGAGTCCTTAAATAACAGGTGTGTGGGTGGAAAAATACAACGTACCTATTTCATCTGGTGCCAATTTTGTAGGAATCCATACTAAGTGAATCATACAGAAATGCGCAGTTAAAAACACTATTGAAACCCTCCTCCTATTTTAACATTAGAGGGGTGAGAGCAGATCTTACTAAAGTGTACGAATGAGATCGTACAAATTCATACAAATTAGCCACCCCAAAATAGGCACCCCGGCGATACTCTTTTAAAAAGTACATCATTGCACCTAAAGAGTTCATATTAGTACCTCAAAGGTACATTTTGGTACCAAATACAGTGAGGAAAATAAGTATTTGAACACCCTGCTATTTTGCAAGTTCTCCCACTTAGAAATCATGGAGGGGTCTGAAATTGTCAAATATTTATTTGTATGATACAGCTGTAAATAAGTATTTGAACACCCGTCTTTCAGCTAGAATTCTGACCCTCAAAGACCTGTTAGTCTGCCTTTAAAATGTCTACCTCCACTCCATTTATTATCCTAAATTAGATGCAACTGTATGAGGTCGTTAGCTGCATAAAAACACCTGTCCACCCCATACAATCAGTAAGAATACAAGTACTAACATGGCCAAGACCAAAGAACTGTCCAAAGACATTAGAGACAAAATTGTACACCTCCACAAGGCTGGAAAGAGCTACTGGGAAATTGCCAAGCAGCTTGGTGAAAAAAGGTCCACTGTTGGAGGAATCATTCGAAAATGATAGAAGCTAAACATGACTGTCAATCTCCCTCGGACTGGGGCTCCATGCAAGATCTCACCTCGTGGGGTCTCAATGATCCTAAGAAAGGTGAGAAATCAGCCCAGAACTATACGGGAGGAGCTGGTCAATGACCTGGGACCACCGTTTCCAAGGTTACTGTTGGTAATACACTAAGACGTCATGGTTTGAAATCATGCATGGGACGAAAGTTCCCCTGCTTAAAGCAGCACATGTCCAGGCCCGTCTTAAATTTGCCAATGACCATTTGGATGATCCAGAAGAGTCTTGGGAGAAAGTCACGTGGTCAGATGAGACCAAAATAGAACTTTTTTTAGATTATGTCTCTCACAATGGACATGCACATACGATGACAATTTCAGACCCCTCCATGATTTCTAAGTGGGAGAAGTGCAAAACAGCAGGGTGTTCAAATACTTATTTTTCTCACTGTATATGCATATCTGTACCTGATGGTACATATTAGGACCTTTTAGGGGTTATTTCCCGAGTGACAACTGAGGTACATATTTTACTAATATTATCTGATGTTTTTGGAAATACCCTCTATGTTGTGTGTATGAGAGTATGGGAAGCAATATCAGGAATTTCAACTGCATTCCCAATTTGATTCTGATTGGTGCACAGCCCCAGTAATACAATACAGATTCATCATCCTTATCAGTGAAACTTATCTCAAAGTGTGCTTCATTGCAAAAGCAATTCAAGTGACCATCTGATATAAATGAGAGTGTGTTTCACAAATCACTTCTATCACTGGGCACAATAAAGCAAGGGCAGATTGGACGCATCATTGCAGGTGGTCACATGAGAAGAAGTGCCCTAATGGCCACCAACTGCCCGCTTTGAATGTTTACTTCAAAAAAGAAGAAGAAGAAGAAGAGAAGAGGAAGGCTTTTAGGCTCTTTGTGATAACAAAGAAACAACAGCTGTGGGTATAAAATCAAACAGAATTTTAATGGGGTCTCAAAAAAAGACCAACTGAGTGTTTTGGACGCATGCATATGGTGAAAAGAAAATAATGGCATGCTGGGTATTCAAAACTGTGTCTTTCATTGAATTACACCCTCATTAAAACTTGCTTGTTTCCGACAAAATGCGCTGTTGTGCATGTGTGCGATGATATTAACACTGTGTCCTTCCCTTGAGCCATGTCATGCTTTATTTATACACAGACCAGACCACAGACACCTGTGCCACAGAAACACACTGAAACACACTGAGACACACACGCACGCACACGCACACACACACACACACACAAATGGATGATGGATGGACAAACAGACAAATACAGAGACAGATAGATAGACCCATTGGCTGATTATTTTGAGTTTTAATCTACATCCAAATGACATAAGCCATATACAGGCTGTTAGTAACATGCTACCATACTACTTATAGTACTTCTGCAGTACATACTGTATATTGTGTGCAGCAAGTAAATGTTTAAATACCAGTATGTGCAGATCACAACAGAGCAAACAGCACAGATACAATGCAATGCACTTAGCCATCTTTATCCAGCATGTCAAATTAACTGGAAGTAATATCAGCTGCGCTTTAAACACGTCCATCTTAACTCATTATTTAATCAGACTGCCAAGAGGTCATGTCACAAGAATACAGCACACTACTCTTTAAAATGTTAATTGATGCACTTTTGCTATACTGCAGCAGTATCCAGATATTTTATTTTAAACCTGTGTAAGTTAGGCTTGTCCACCTGATAAAACCCTCTGCTTTTCTTCTGAATATGGAGCACCTAGATTGATTTTGTTATATGATGGGCATATTATAATAAGGAATGTGGGAAAAGAGCAATCAGACATGAAATGAATAAGAAAATGATGTTTTTAAGTAGCGAAATGAAGAAACATGTAGGAGACACAATTACGTATAATCACACACATGAAAATCCTACTATAGCTGTGATCCACACAATGGATTTCATTGTTATATGTGAGAGCGATTAGCCCTTTATTATTTCATTATTAATCTGCTTGCGATCATCATCGTTTTTCTGAATGTGGCACTGAATGATAACAAAAAGACAATGACAAACAAAATTGAATCTTTTCTGTCACTGAGGTGGTAACCTCAAGGGTTAATTTTTGTACTTTTGGTATACAACACCTGTAATTTTGTACCTTTAAAGTAAAGGAACAATGTTGTATTATGTTTTGTATACCTGTATACAAAACAAAACCTTGGGGTACCACCCTAGCGACAGAAAAAGGCACAGTTTTGTGCCTTTATTCTGACAGTGTGAGACCCATAATTTGGTCATATCACTACCCTTTTATGTGCGGTTTCCTCCTGTGTTGCTAATATTTTAAACCTTCACATTCTGATAATAGCAATAACAAGAGAAAAAGAGGCATTTCATGGGAATCTAAAATAATTAGTTAAGATTGCCCCCATGCCCTGCCAAGAGCTTTTAGCAGCAGCTGTTTAGCTCTACCATTATCGCAGGTGGTAAAAGCAGCGGTGAGGCACACAAAAAAGATCGCCAACATCGATGAGAAACTTTCAGGTGTTTCCTCGGCAACCATTCTGAAATGTGCAGTTGCCTGGAGATGTGCCTCTTCCCTTTCAGCCAAGCGTGGTGAGGTCACGTACGGGTTTACGGACCTCAGCTTCAGGAACATAAAACACTTAACACCTAACCTCTCCCAAGAACAAAAATGAAACAAAAGTAACAACTGATTTAAAGAATAAGCATCTGCGCGGATGTCGACCTTTGTCGGCACAGCACAAGCACACATGCATTTAAATGGTGTGGTAATGAGCTAATAAGGTCTCACCAATTAATAAAAAAGCTATAAAAATGCCTTCATCTCTCCACAGCCCACCATAGAGATCTAGAGTGTTTGGTACACAAGAAAGCATCTTAAAAAGATTTAAAGAGAGTATTCAGACAAAAAAAATTATGTTGACATTTGCTATCCATTTACCATGACTTTATCTGCATGGTTTTGAAGTCAGATGGAGAGCCCACGCCTGAAGCATATGGCATAGGCAATCTGTTTGATTAGTTGGCTGCTGTACGTCTTTGTTATCCAGCTTTCACGCTGCACAGATTTTTATGAACCAGCCGATAAAACAAAGTTCCCAAGGTGCCAAGGCATTAAAATGCATTTCATAAAGATTGCAAGGTTGTTAACATAGCGTAGAAAGAGAAAATTTGTATTGTCCAAGAGATAAGTGTTTTATCCGAGGGGGCAAATAACAGAAGAAATGGATATCTTACTGCATTATTTATTCTGAGTTGTCTGAAATTCTGCCGCTCTGTCTTTTGCCATTCAGTGGGCGTAACCGCATGTGCCTGTCACCGACGGTGACGTAATGTGCATACCCTCTATATTTACTATAGGGTTGGGGTTAGGGTTCGGATTAGGGTTAGATGTATGTAGTTATGCTTAATTTACTGTTTTTACTATAACAATTACATGTAACGTGTAACAAAGACAGTGTAAAATAAAGTTTTACTGAATTTATAATCTTTGGGTGAACTATTTACTTTAAAGAATGCTTGGACGGAAGTTAAAATCACCTCTGCTGTGTGTTGAGGAATGATGCCACAGCTGTCTTCTCAGCCAGAGGCGATAATCGAATAAGTTCAGGGCATTGGCAAAAAAACAAGAGAAGACACTTTCAAAGAAGAGGTGTCAACAACATCTCGGAGAGAGCGAGAGAGAGAGAGAGAGAGATGACAATGGAGAGAAAGGAGATGTAAAAAAGTCAATTTCCCTGTAAAGTGAAGTGATGTACAGATATGACAATATTGATAAACAATATGAATTAAATGTTGAAATGTAATAATAAATACCGTTTACAGTGCCCACAGATGAGCATCAGTGTGTGTGTGTGTGTGTGTGTGTGTGTCCATCATCTATATCTGTGTTCATATATCTGTGTTCATCTATCTGTCTGTCTGTCCTAACATCTATCCATCATCTGTATGTCTGTCTGTCTGTCTGTCGGCCTGCCTGTCTGTCTGTCTGTCCGTCTGTCTGTCTGTCCTTCATCTATCTGTCTGTGTATTTGTCTGTTTGTCCATCCATCCATCCATCCATCCATCCATCCATCCATCCATCCATCCATCCATCCACCCATCATCCATCTATTTGTTTGTCTGTCTGTCTGTCTGCCTGCCTGTCTGTCATCTATCTGTCTGTCTGTCTGTCCTAACATCCATCCATCATCTGTCTGCCTGTCTGTCTTTCTGTCTGTCTGTCTGTCTGTCTGTCAGTCATCTATCTGTCTGTCTGTCCTAACATCCATCCATCATCTGTCTGTCTGTCTGTCATCTATCTGTCTGTGTATTTGTATGCATCCATCCATCATACATCTATTTGTGTATTTGCCTGTCTGTCTGTCTGTCTGTCCATCCATCATCTATCTGTGTTCATCCATCTGTCTGTCTGTCCTAACATCTATCCATCATCTGTCTGTTTGTCTGTCTGTCTGTCTGTCTGTCTGTCTGCCTGCATGTCTGTCTGTCTGTCCTTCATCTATCTGTCTGTGTATTTGTATTTGTCCATCCATCCATTCATCCATCCATCCATCCACCCATCATCCATCTATTTGTCTGTCTGTCTGCCTGCCTGTCTGTCATCTATCTGTCTGTCTGTCTGTCCTAACATCCATCCATCATCTGTCTGCCTGTCTGTCTGTCATCTATCTGTCTGTGTATTTGTATGTTTGTCCATCCATCCATCATACATCTATTTGTGTATTTGTCTGTCTGTCTGTCCATCATCTATCTGTGTTCATCTATCTGTCTGTCTGTCCTAACATCTATCCATCATCTGTCTGTCTGTCTATCTGTCTGCCTGCCTGCCTGTCTGTCTGTCCTTCATCTATCTGTCTGTGTATTTGTCTGTTTGTCCATCCATCCATCCACCCATCATCCATCTATTTGTCTGTCTGTCTGTCTGCCTGCCTGTCTGTCTGTCATCTATCTGTCTGTCTGTCCTAACATCTATCCATCATCTGTCTGTCTGTCTGTCTGCCTGCCTGCCTGCCTGCCTGTCTGTCTGTCCTTCATCTATCTGTCTGTGTATTTGTCTGTTTGTCCATCCATCCATCCATCCACCCATCATCCATCTATTTGTCTGTCTGTCTGTCTGTCTGCCTGCCTGTCTGTCATCTATCTGTCTGTCTGTCCTAACATCCATCCATCATCTGTCTGCCTGTCTGTCAGTCATCTATCTGTCTGTCTGTCCTAACATCCATCCATCCATCATCTGTCTGTCCTTCTGTCTGTCTGTCATCTATCTGTCTGTGTATTTGTATGCATCCATCCATCATCCATCTATTTGTGTATTTGCCTGTCTGTCTGTCTGTCCATCCATCATCTATCTGTGTTCGTCTGTCTGTCTGTCTGTCTGTCTGCCTGTCTGTCATCTATCTGTCTGCCTGTCCTAACATCCATCCATCATCTGTCTGTCTGCCTGTCTGTCTGTCTGTCTGTCTGTCAGTCATCTATCTATCTGTCTGTCCTAACATCCTTCCATCATCTGTCTGTCTGTCTGTCTGTCTGTCTGTCATCTATCTGTCTGTTTGTTTTTGTCCATCCATCCATCATACATCTATTTGTGTATTTGCCTGTCTGTCTGTCTGTCCACCTATCATCTATCTGTGTTCATCCGTCTGTCCATCATCTATCTGTCTGTGTATTTGTCTGTTTGTCCATCCATCCATCATCTGTCTCTCTGTCTGTTTGTCTACCTGTCCATAATCTATCCGTCTGTGTTTATCTATCTGTCCATCCTTCCATCCATTCATCCATTGATCCATCGGTCTATCTATCTACACTCTAAAAATTAAAGATGCTTAAAGGGTTTTTTCAAACCAATAGAAGTCATAGCCATAGAAGTACCATTTTTTGTTCCTCCAAGAACCATTCAGTCAAATGTTTTTAAAAGAACCATATATTTATTGAAGGTTCTTCAGATGTTAAAGATTCTTTATGGAACCATTCAGCCAAAAATGGTTTTCCTATTGCATCATAAAGCACCTTTTAGGAGTGTATCTGTTTGTCTGTTTATCCATCTATCTTTCCATCCATTCATCCATCCATTTATTAATCCATCTGTCTATTTTTAGATTTTAATTTGGCTTTCATGATGAACGCATGCGATTTTTGGAGCTTCAACATTTTGGGTCCAATAAGAGCCAAATAACTGATTAAAATTTCTATGAGATTTTATTTTTGGGTAAACTATTCCGTTAATACAGTCACAGTATACAATTAATGCAAATAGAGAAATAAGGGCTAATATCTGAAACCTGTTTTCCACCAGCAACTAGTCTTCTTAATAAACTGTCATTGAAAATGGAAGCCCTCATTATGAAATAAGCCCATGAGGTAAGCTGTCCCTGCACTGTGTTAACAGCAAAAAATGATTGGTGGTCTAGATTCAGCTTTTCTATTTCCGAAAGCTGAATACATTTTGCAGGAATGAGAAATCACTTAAAGTTAGATGCAGGGCACCATTATTCATACTGGTTTTCACTTGCATCCTGCAATTGTTTTGTTGGACACTGGGTGAATAAAACATAATTTAAACATCTCGCGAAAGTCAAGAACAATATGATTTCCTTGTCATTTCTTTTTTGTAACAGGAGGATATTTATCAAACGCTCTCGACCATTGAGGTCAAGCATTTCTGTGTGTTCAACATTACTGGAGAACTTTGCGATTTTAATTGCTCGGCTGACTGCCAGTGGCGCTTTAGAGATTCGACCTAATGCTCTTTCCACACGCGGCACCTGCTGCTCACTGCAACACACACACAAGCAGACACGCAGCTCCATTTCACAGTACCGCAAGGAATGCATTCTGAATGCCAGGCAATTACCATGTCAGAAAGACAGCTTGAGAAAAAAACCCGGTCCTGTTGCTCCCTGCACTTAATCACTCACATTTACATATCCACCTGCTTCATTCATCTTCAATAAAGGAATGACACGTGCATGCTCATATCTCCAAGCACAGGGCTTGTGGCATTGTGTTAAATACATAAATGAAAGGCTGTTCACTGTTATTCTAATCATCAACTTTATACACTAATATACATGGTTAAATAGTATTGAATAGTTTAATACATGTGTGTGTAAAAAGTTTCAAAATGGTGACAAGGAATGAATATTACAAAACATTGATGATGTATTATGAATTAATGTCAAGTTCACATTGTCATAATTAAAGTAATTAAAAGATGTCAGCTCAAACTGACATCATGGATCCAGAAATGATGTGTTACTATGGCAACACTCATAATGTCAAAATAGGTCCATGCTCAGCTGTTGTTAATGACAGTAAAGCACTTACGTTACCTCTTCTGTGTGTGCTCTGGAAAATATGTTAAAATAAAAAAGCACACCATGTAACAGCAGTACAGATATTAAATTACACATAAAGCAGACATGAAAATAAAACCAATAATGTCACTGGCGCAGAACACAAATTAGGAACCATTTTGATTATACGTGACCCCCTCAAGGATGAAAATCCAGCTCAAGTCATTTTGTTATGATTTACTGTTTTATACATAAAAATCATCCCTTTATAATGTAAAGAACTTTCTGTGAAAATATCACCTTGATATCTTTAAATTTGACTGACTAAGCATGTCAAATATTGAAATCAATAATTGAAATCCATTTTTAATGCTTCTAATCTCATCATTAAATTATGAGACTTTAGCCTGCACAGCGCTAGTTCACATTTACTAGCGCTGGCTGGAGGCAAAACAAAAGGAAAACTGGAGGAGGCCAAAACAAATCAAAACAGAGTCAGCTACACAAAGAACGCAAATTTCATCTTTTTGTGTTAGTGTAGGCTCCAATTAAAAATTTTATTGGATACCTTGTGCCACAATCAGGCAAAACAAACTAAAAACAATGACAGCTGTGGGTAAACACAACAATGAGCAGATTGGACATTTATAACCCTAAACTCCTCCATGCTCCCCCCAACCTACTCTCTATATTAACTATGAATGTGAAACAATGCCACCAACACTATATGCTCCACATTAACATCCTGCTTAGACATCTTATGCCCTCCGACATCTGGACCAGCTCAGGCTACCCCTTCCACCCCTTGGCTATCTGATGTTCTCTGTAAATACTGCTCCAGGCTTAGGGCTGCAGAGAGGAAGTGGCGCAGATCAAAAGATCCAACTGACCTCTGTTTCTATTAATCTCTTTTTACCTCTTTTTCCACATATGTCTCCTCTGCCACAACTCAGTACTATCACTCAAAAATCAACAGCTCACCTGACTCTCGTGCTCTCTTTAAGACCTTCTCTACTCTTCTCTGTCCACCTGCCCCCCCACCTTCATCAGACTTAACGGCTGACGATTTTGCTTCTTTCTTTGTAAAGACAATGAACAATATCAGCAGTCAGTTCTCTGCAACACCGCCTCTTGCACATGCTCAAACTCCTGATGCATGCTCCTCTTTTTCTCTCTACTATGTGAAGCAGACGTTTCCAAGGTCTTTGCTTTTAACCATGCGACTACCTGCCTATTAGATCCCATACACACCCATCTCCTTTAGGCCATTTCTCGATCAGTCATCCCTGCTCTCATCCACATTATCAACTCATCTTTTTACACTCAGTCATTGAAACACTAGGGCAGGTAAGGGCAACCTCCAAATCATCTGTACTCATTCTACTGGATATATCTGCCGCTTTTGAGACTGTCAATCACCACATTCTCCTGTCGACCCTTAAGGCTATGGGTGTATCTGGTATGGCACTACTATGGTTCAAGTCTTACCTCTTAGGTTAGTCATTTAGAGAATCCAGGAGAGCTGACGTCTCTGAACTCCAATACCGGGGTACCTCAAGGCTCAGTGCTTGGACCACTGCTCTTTTCTATAAACATGACATCCCTGGGTTCTGTCATTTGGAAACCCTCTACAACATTAAAAAATAGACCTTTCTTATCTGATTATGCTACACAAGTCCTAGTCTGTGCTTTTGTCCTGTCTTTAATAATAATAATAATAATATTAATAATAATAATAAATTGCATTTCTATAGCGCTTTTCTCGAACTCAAAGTCGCTTTACAAGGCAGATAGGAAAAAATAAATAAATAAATAAAGGGGGGGAGGCTATGGATAGGCAGAGGCGAAGAGATGGGTCTTGAGGCAAGACTGGAAGATGGTAAGGGACTCAGAGGTGCGGATCACAAGGGGAAGGGAGTTCCAGAGCCTTGGAGCTGCCATCGAGAAAGCTCTGTCCCCAAAACTGCAGAGCTTGGACTTGGGGATGGAGAGGAGACTGGCTGAGGTGGATCTTAGGGACCGTGAGGTTTGGTAGGGGGAGAGGAGGTCAGTGAGGTATGATGGAGCCAGGTGGTGGATGGCTTTGTAAGTAAGAACCAAAATTTTGTTTACCTCTGATGAGCAGAGTGTTATGGCACACGGTATTGAAGGCTGCACTCAGGTCGAGAAGGATAAGAATGTTGAGGGAACCAGCGTCAGCAGAGGTGAGAGGTGTTTTAGTGGACTATTGCAATGCGTTACTGGCCGGACTCACAGCCTGCACAACCAAACCCCTACAGATGATCTGGAATGCCGTGGTCTTCAATGAACCAAAGAGAGTGCATGTCACTCCTCTTTGCACCTGGTCTTTAAAACCACCACTGGGTCAGCTTCCCTTACCTTCAACCACTTATACAGACTTATGTACCCTCTAGATCCCTGTGCTTTACCACAGTGCAACGGCTTGTGATGCCATCCCAAAAAAAGGAAAAAATCACTATCGCATACCCTCTCTGGATCTGTTCCACATCTGTGGAATGATCTGCCGGTTGTGACAAGATCTGCTGATTTGTAGCCGTCTTTATGAATCAGCTAAAAAACACATGCAGAGCTTAAAATATTTTTCATTTTTTTTCCCTTTATCTTTATCTTTTCTGTTAACAAAAACATGGCTATTGATGAGACTAGTTCTAGTGCAGTTATGTATTGCTGTCCTTGTGTTGCTCAAATTGCTTCTATTGTTTATCTAATTTGTAAGTGGCTTTGGACAAAAGCGTCTGCTTAATGACTAAATGTAAATGTAAATGGATTTGTCCCTAGAAATAAATGGTCTAATTACCTTATTTGAAATTGTCATGAATAATGTTAAGCTCTGTTCTGAATGGCTGTTTCTTAGAGCGGCTTATTTCAGTAGCTCTCTGTGTGTGCAAACAGACCTTATGTTTGATCCTGTATACAGATTTTGAGGAACAATCAATTGTTCAAAGATTGGAAATGGAAGTTTCTGAGTGGTAAGTTTGTGTTTTTTCAGTATGGACCTGCAAAACGTAACTGTACTACCCAGTCTCACAAAATTATGTACCTATACTCACGTAATTTTTGTATTCTTTTTCGTGATACTGTCACAAAGTTTCAAGTTTTTTCGTGATTGTATCAAGAATAGAGGTCTTCTCGGGTCCAAAGAAATGTACCCGACCCGAAATGACCCGAATCACTTCATACCCGAACCCGACGTGCATAAAAAATATTTTTTTAAAGAAAGACCCGACCCGAGACAAACCCGAGAAAATTAGACCCGAGTCCGACCCGAACTAGAGAACATTTTTTTTTAACCCGACTGGAACCGAATGTAAACGGCACTGACGTGTGTGCATTCTGCAGACCCACGCACAGCAGTCAGACAGAAAGATACTCCGGTGGCCTTGCAACCAATTTGGCGAGCTGCTCCATTCGTTTTACTTTGTTATCTGATGACGACACCAACGTAACCGCTAAAATGTACATTTATAATTGACTGACATGTTTGTCTCAACGAAAATGAACCTTCCGACAACCACACAATGTCGCAAGGCTCTTGGCAAACAGATGAGAGGTTTGAAAAGGACATTGACGCACACAGGCGAGAGAGTCCGGGTCTTCTCGGGTCCGTTCAGAAAAAACACATTCATTTTTAAATTACCCAACCCGATGCCGCTATTATTGTACCCGACCCGTGTCCGACGCACATGTGAAACTTTTAGACCCGAACCCGATCGGGTCTCGGGTCGGACCTCGGGTTTTCGGATCTAAGTGGACCCGTGAAGACCTCTAATCACGAATTTCTGTTTATGTGTCATTGTCAAATATTGGTTACTGAACTGCTTTTTTCTATTTTCAAACCATTTTTTGCTTTGGTTTAGGGCTAGATTTGGTGTTTGCATTAAGATGTCACTTTAAGTATTGGTTTATACTATGTTTTAAATTTTTTTAAATATTTTTAAATTTTATAACATTGTCGCCTGGCGTTAGGGTTAGAGTTGGGTTTGGGTAAGGATTTCATTTTATGTAAATCTAACCCTAAACCGAAGCAACAATGGTAAGAAAATAGGACAGTTAAGTAACCAATACGTGACAATGACACATAAACAGAAATTCGTGATACGATCACGAAAAAACGCAGAAATTCGTGACAGTATCACGACAAAGAATAAAAAAAATACGTGACTATAGGTACGTAATTTCGTGTGACTGGCCAGAACTGTAAAGTCAGTAGTAGAACGCTACACTGTAAAAATACTTTGCTGCCTTAAATTTTTTTGTTGAATTAACTTGGATTTACAAGTCATTTCAACTTACTCTTATTAATCTTGACTAGAGATGAGTTGTTATAACTACAGGTGAGTTGTTATACCTTTTAAAAGTAAGTTGACTTTTCTCAACTATATTTTATAAGTTGTGACAACTCATCTTTGTTGACATGACTTGTAAATCTGAGTTGATTTAACAAAAACATTTAAGGCAGCAAGGTATTTTTACAGTGTATCTAGCATTGGCATATAACGTTAATATTGCATGTAAACACATAATGTCACAACTTTGTTTAAGCATTGTAACAACATTGTTATTAATTCAATGTTGGGGCATCCACAGACAACCGCCAACTGTATTTTTACTCAATGGCAATTTAATATTAATATCTTATCAGTTAATGGTTAATGTTTAGTTAACAAGCTGCGGTTGTTAGTTGGGAAAATGTATTGAAATGAGCATCCCTAGCTCTTGTTCCGAAATTGACATTGATTTTCTGGAAGGCATTAAATTTCAGGAAAAATTTATAAAAAATTTCTGCCGCTGGCAACTTTTTGTGAAACCGCTGGAGGCGAAATAGCTAGTAGTGACATAGTTTTATATACACTAAAAGACACTTTTATCCAAAATGACTTACACATGAGAGAGCATTTAACATCAAGTCAGTGAGCTAACATTATATAGCCATAAAAGAGAACCATCCAGTAGCCAGAAAACATTCTGCAACATATTCATGAGCCACAAAGCAGATTGGACATAAACCTCTTCTGAATGTAATAGTGTGTGTTCTTGACAAACACAAAGAGCATTTAAACAGAAATGCTTCGACGAGTGTGTTAAGGGAGAGACAAAGGCCATGTTGAAGTGAAAAGCCATTCAAAGCTCTCCTCTGGGGAAAAGTGAGACCTTGTGAGACTGCAGCACCATTTAAGTGTTCAAAGAGAACACAGGGATCTGAGTGTCCTCGAAACCTTCTCATCATTCTCCACCCTCAGAAGACACATCGATTGATGCCATGTTTTTCTAAAAAAAAAGCTCCTGATAAAGCTCAAAATGCTCGGTAATAAGACTTGAACCCTGTTACTTGGCACCAAAACAAATAAGCCTCAAATAGTAATCCAGATTTGTTTACAAACTACAATAAATGTTTGTGTCCGAAGCTTCTCTTTGGCTGAGTTAAGTGACTCAAAGTCCCTGCTGTCTGAAGTATCAAATTAGACTATTGATTGGACTCTGAAGATACAAACGCTTGCCTGGAGGAATATTGCTCAGAGGTAATACAATTTATGCGGATTACAATATTAAGCTTTCTGACATTTTGAATTTTAGCACACCCTAGTCTCCATTTGTTCTTCTTTTATTCTCATTGCTATGTTTTCTAGTCATATGTGACAACAAGATGTTTACGAAATACTCTGGACTTGACTTCCCCAAAGCTCTTTCTTACCTAACATGTAAGGCTCAGTCTGTATGTGTGTGCACATATTCATCTGTGTTTGGGGGGTGGTAATGCCAGGGGCCTAAAAATGAAGATGGTGAGTGGGTTAAAATTGCAAGTACGCCTTCATAGTCAGCTGCAGGTCTAGCCTTGGGCAGGTACATCCTAACTGAACTGACATTTCTGCTGGAGAAAATATGGGAACCAGACTTATTTTAAGCCTTTTATACAAAATCATTATATAATATTATTACACGCTGCTCTGGAATGCTTGACTCTAAATGATCAGTGGAGACATACCCAGGTTTATAATTTGCTGCGTTTTGTGAGTCATCTTGACAGGTGCAATTTAACGCTTACAAATAAATTCAATATAGATATGCTTCATTAAAAACATATTTGAGATTTTTTTTTAAATGATTTAACAAAATGCACATTCATCTTGTTTAATCTTTGAAATTGTTTGAATGTGTCATTAAATAGAGCCACTAGCGGTATTTTCTGAAAAAGGTTGTCATTTCCTACAAGTTTTTTACAGATTCAACATTTCTGTGCCAATACCAATATTCGATTATTTGGAATGACCTATCGATACCTTTGCTGTTTACTCACAGCATGAGTTCACACAGCATGAGTTCTGTTGCATTTTTTGCCTGTTAGATTGCCAGGATATAGTATATCTGCCCCGCTCAATCGTCCAATATTGGGAAAATCGTTTTTCACTGCCCATACAATTATAAGCCAATATTTAAGCAATATTGCTCGAGTAGGAGTGTGATATAGCTCTATATCATCACGGCTGTGATTAGGCCAGAGGCACGAGAGAGATATTGCTTTTATACAACAGTTCGACGGCACACGTTTGAAAAACGAAAACTAGAAAACAACAACGGAGTTATTTTAAAAGCCTCTTTGTTTGAGAACTACTTCTTCCGCCACAGATTTGAGGGCGGCCAGAATGACAGGTAACCTTTCGGCTGCTTTGAAACTCATATTAACTCAATGGACGGATTCGCCATTTTTAAATATTACAATTTCTTGGTCACAAAGTGTAGTTTTAAGATTAGTTCAGTCGAGAATATATATGTATTATATTTAAATCTACAGTCGATTAGTAAAGATAGCGCCTGTTTGAACGTTTGCTTAGTGAGATTCGGTACGAATGAGAACCAAAGCATGAGCGGACGTCAGTGTTCACTCGCCTCGCTGACCACCGCCCTCTCTGGGCTACATCTCTGACAGGGATTCCCTGGCTCTCATGTTGGCCTTGTTTGTTTATGATCGTCAAAATGAGATCAAATCACCAGTATTTGGTGTCATGATTAAACTATTACTTGTTTTCTTATTCATATTTAGTGTATTTTGTGTTGTTATTGTTTTGGCGCAAGGTAAAAGTTAATAAAACTATACTTCTATAATGTTACTATTGGTTTTCCATTTCATCTTAACGCGATACGAGCACTCGGTTATTATTAGACTTCATTCTTGTCAGTACTATATAAAACTGTTTTTTATAAGTGTCAGAGAGATGTTTTTGCATACTGCTTATAAATATACCAGTGGCGATATCTCATAACATGTTTTAATAGTCACGTCGCGATTAAATAAATGATCAATGTCCACATTTAAAAGCTGCGGTGCTTACCTGCAGTTCCACGGTGTTTTCGCGTTCTGATAAGAGATATAGCTCCAAAAAAAATGAGTGTTTACATTCCTCTTTCCAAGTGTTAATCGTCCACACGATGTGACAAGACATTACTCCCATTAAGTTTAATGTAACATCCAAGAGCGCTGATCTTTGACGGAATAATAACTTCCGATTGGGGATTCACAGACTGATTTATGAGCTAGTGAACTAATGAGACACACGGAGAGTGATTCAAAACAGCGCGGTTGTGTGTGTCTGCAGTTTTGCCATTCAGAGATGAGCCTGTTTAGAGGACCTCCATTCACTAGGTGGCGGAATGATACGAAAGGTGAAGCGGTTACTGTGCCGTTATCAGTAGAATATTGCACGCCTCTTAGCCAATCAGATTCGAGAACCAGAAAGAACTGTTGTATAAATTGGTGTATCCCTACTAATAACACATACTGTATCAAATCATTATTTGAAGTAAATATATTTACTTATGTGGCACGTACATGTGTAAAAAGCGGGATAACATATAACCAGAAGGTTGTTAATGCAAATAAATCCTTTCAGGGTGATATACGTGTCCTGCTCACTTGTCAAGATTTATTTTGCTGAAACCTCTGGCTGGACTTTATATTATATTTTATATTTAACTTACTGTATATTATATTTAGGGGCGGGACTTTAACGCGTTAATTAAGTTTACATATTTTAATCACACTTATTTTTGCACCGCAGAACGTTTCTCACTGGATGAGTTTCGGCGGCCCAATTTTACTGGAGCACCAACTAGCATTCATCATGACTTCAGACAACAACAAACCACAGTGAACATGAACGAAGAAGCTGATGAGATCGCTTTGGTTGGCCCCGTGGATGGGATTTTTTTTAAATAAAAAACGAACGGATGGAAGCGTTGATAAGAGCATGGTTGTGTGCAAGCTATGCAACAAGGAATTCGCATATCATCTCAATGCAAAACATATAGCAGCTAGCGTGGACATTAGCCCAACTCTGAGTACAATGACTTGGTTGAACAAAAATAAACAATATTTTGTTGCTTAAGCTTATGTATTCAGTCATTATTCATGGTATACTAAAAATCCATGTGAATAATAACTTCTCAATGTTCTCAGGTCAAATATTTATATGTGATTAATTTTGATTAATTAATTACAAAGCCTCTAATTAATTAGATGATTTTTTTTTATCGAGTCCCGGCCCTACTTATATTGTATTGTCACATCAAATGTAAATTTTCTCTATCATTTAATTACCTTGTAAAATTATTAAAAGGATCACAAAACAATTCACATAAAAGTCATTATTTAATGTCTTGGGTTTTCTGATATCAGAGTTCTTAAAAAATATATTTGTTTATTAAATTAATTAATTTATTATGCTCTTTAGTTTCTTTAAATAAGGGAAAACTTTAACCACAAAATAATATATTGCAGCTGATGCTACTGTAGACTAGAGGTCTTCTCAGGTACAAACAAATGTACCTGACCTGAAATGACCTGATTCACTTTTTACCCGAGTCCGAAGTGCATAAATCTATTTTTTTTTTTTTAAGAAAGACCCGATCCAAGACAAACAGAAGAAAATAAGACCCGACCCAGTGGCAATTTTTTTATGTAAACGGGACAGACGTGTGTGCAGTCTGCAGTCCCGCACCACCAGTCAGACAAAAAGAAACCCAGGTGGCTTTGCATCCATTTTGGCCCGCTGCTCCATTTATTTTCATTTGTTATTTGACGACGACACCAAGGCAATAAACCAACCACCAGCCACACGTCGCAAGCGCTCTTGGCAAATAGAGGAGGGGTTGGAAAAGGACTCGATGCACACACGTGAGATAGTTTGGGTTCTCTCTGGACCATTTGGCATACATTCGTTTTAAATTACCAGAGACCCGATGCCGCTAATATTACACTTGAGCCGTCACCTGCTCAGGTTGGAACTCGGGTTTTCAGATCTAAGTTGACCTCTACTGTAACCTGGTGCTCAATCTTATAACATGTCAGCTTGGCATACATCGCATTCCTTATAAATTTGCAACATCAAATTGGCACAGAGAAATAAAGCAGCAGTCAGAGGCGACACTCGTTATAATTTTGTGATTATCCCTGTTAAAAAAGCAAGTACCCTGAACTTTAAAAGTCAGGAAGGTAATCATCTAAAGGTACAACCCAAAAGCTCATTTGTACACAGGGCACCGGATTTGTATCATGTCACTTAACAACTTCCTACTCAGTGAACAGCTTCCCACTCAGTGTGTTGTCAACAGGGAGTTTATACTGATTAAGTTTAAACAGTAAAAATGTGTCCGAATACACCATAAATACACAAACAAAACTAATGATCCTGTCACTGCCATATCTGATGGACAAAAAGTAAACAATTTCTCATATTTAAAAAAGCTGTTTTGACGGCAATTACAATGAATTTTCATCTCCAAAAGCGGTTTAACTTTACGGTCATGTCAGGGGAACGATACAAACTGTTTTCAAGTATATTACACCATATGCAGATTGAACATATGGGTATGCTGTAATCAACTGATAAATGACAGTATTTCTTTCTTTCTATGTAAAGCTGGAATAAGCCGGCACATCTGGTTTAGTTTAACACTGTATTGATGTGGGATAGAGGGAGATTGATCTAAAGTGGCAGAGCATTGTGAAAGTAACACTTTATAGTCAGACAAACATTATTTTGTTTACTACATTTAGGCTTTTAAATGTTTAGTTAAATTGAGTCTACAGTAGAAATCCATTGAGCATTATTTATTTTTCCTTTTTTCCAGCTACAAAACAGAGCTGTTTTATCTATGCAAATGTATTAAGCCTCATTAGCATTATTGCTGCATACACTCATTTTCAACAAAATTGCTAACTAATTCACCATATCAGGAAAATCAGTTACAGCAATCTCTGGCGTGTTCACGAACACTAAGTGAACTTTGTCCAATTTAATCACATTTAAGATCACTGAATGGCTGGGTTATTTTTTACCCATGCTGGGTTAAAAATGACCCGATGTTTGATTGTTGTTATGCAACCATAGTAACCCATCATTTGGGTTAAAACAACCCAGCATTGGGTCAATTTTAACCCACCGGTGGGTTCGGTTTAATATTACAGAGCATGGGAAAAAAACAGCTGTTTTTAGCGTGTGGGTTGTAATTTAACCTATGCTGGGTTGTTTTAACCTATTGTTAAGTTAAATATAAACATTTTCTGACTTAATTTAACCCAACGCTGGATTGAAAATAACTTGGCATTTTTTTAGGGAGTAGGTGTTGATTTATTTTTCCACCGGTGGGTGCTCGGCACAACATCACACAACGTATAGGTTGCTTAGCAACGGCAGACGCTACTGGAGCGCCCCAATCGGTTTCAGACGCAAAATATGAAGCGCCCCTAATTCAGGTTATTCAACAAAGCTTTGTAATCCATACTCTAAATTCTGCTTTGCAGCATATGTTTATTTATAACCCAACATTTGTTCTTTCCAATATTTACCCAGCATTGGGTTAAACCCAGCAGAATTTAGAGATCAGAGAGGCTCCTGAATTTTAAATGCGTTTTTGATTCAAATGAATTGAGCATATCTGGCGTTTTCCATGGGTCGGTGGGTGCTTGAGCCCTGAAGCACCCACGGAATTGGCACCTATGTATCCAAGTAACTTTCCAGTTTGTTTCCCTCCTTGTATAGGGTCCACCCTCTTTTTGCCTCGCCAAAGAAAATTCCTAAAAATTTTATTCACAATCTCAAACTTAGAATAAAAAAATTAAACAAAAAGACATATTATATAGTGTAGCTCTGTTGGCTGGTAGTCTTATTTTTCTTAAGTTGAATGGATGATAAATGGATATACCGGTATATATCATTTAAATTCTTAAAACTGGGACCCACATGTGATGGTCCCCAATTTGAGGAACACTGTTCTAGGATAATCATATGTGCTTAAGACATATTGATGCTTTAAGGCATAGGTCACTAATGGGCAGACCACGGTCCGGGTCGGACCCAAAAGCCCTCCATACCAACCCAGACCTACAGTCAAAACAAAAGGTTATAATTAAAAAACAGGACACGACTATTTTACTGGCACAGCTTTTGAAGTTTTTACGGCAATGGTTTAGCCATCCCATGTATTAAAACTCGAATTCCAGGCAGTCAAGATGAGAGAGTTATGCTGCATCAGACAAGCTACGGTAGAGACATCAAGCATGAGTGATTTCAATGTTAAGTCAATGTAAAGACGCATTTACGCGCGACTGGAGGTCTCGTGGTGCGAAAGAGGCGTTTAGCGCGGTTCGGTATACGCAAATCCGCCTCAATAGCCCGTGTATTTCGTGCGAATGGCACAAATTGAGCGTTGCCACGGGAAACGTGCCAGTTGAAAATTTTGAACTTTGGTGGAAAAACGCGTCGCGTTAACCAATCAGGAGCTTGCTCTAGTAGTGACGTGATTACAGGAAGCGAGTGGAGTCGCAGAAGCCCCTCCCATGACGCAAATTTCCGCGTGAATGTCTCAATGACTAGAATTTCACGTGTGAAACAAGCGAGTAAATTCAAAATGTTCAAGCGGCAAACTAGACGAGGTAGAATCAAATTTGACACTTCAAACGCGGCTGGTGTGAACCCATGATTAGAGGCAAGTTACACATGAAAAAGATGGTAGAAAGAAAAAGATAAATAGCGATACATGTAGAAAACAAAGAGAGAGAAAAAACATCTGCGTCGGAGAAAGTTAAGATAGGGAGAGAAACAGATGAGGGTGAAGGAGAAATGTAGAGAAAGTTGAGAAAAAACGAGTGAGACGGAGAAGTTGAGAAAATAAAGAAATGTAAGCTTTTTCTCCCTTAAATAAAATTTTCTGAATTATTTTCACTTTATTTGAACATGCACAATTTTCACATTTTATTTATTACAGCCCTACTTTTCTTTTGTAAATGAGAGCACATTAACCAGGGGTCTCTAACCTTGCTCCTGGTAAACTACCATCCTGCAGATTTTAGCTCCAACCCCAATCAAACACAGCTGAAGCAGCTAATCACAGTGTTCATGGTTGTTCGATAATTACAGACAGGTGTTTTGGAGCTGGGTTGGAACTGAAGTCTGCAGGATGGTTGCTCACCATGCAGGAGGAGGGTTGGAGACACCTGCATTATACATATATACTAATGGTTCTCAGGCTGTTTCTCAATGTCAAGAAAGGATCTTCGGAAGCCAGAATTTCGAGGATGCTATGTTATCAACATCCGACAAAGGACTTTTCCAATGTCGAGGATCCTCGGAATTGCAACCAAGGACTGAGTCCTTCGTTCGAAAAATATCCCATATACAGAAAAGGATGCATATGTGTATGCTTCACGCTCTTTGCGCCCTCAGATCACCCACAATCCTTTGCACAGCGCTGAAAGCACACCTTTTTACTGATGTAATGACGTGCACTTGCTAGCCTGTTCCATTTACGTGTTCTCCAAGTTCTAAAGAGAAGCCTCCCACTAAACAGGACGTCGGATAGACGTGCAGATCATGTCTATATTGGGTCCGTCGGTCCATGACCAATTCTGGACATCTATTTGACGTCCAAACTAGGTCCACTATTTGGACGTCCAACCATGACCATACTTGGACGTCATATTTATGGGCAACATTTGACGTTTGAACTGGGTAATTCTTTGGACGTCATTTGGACGTCATATTTATGGGCAACATTTAACGTTTGAACTGGGTAATTCTTTGGACGTCATTTGGACGTCTATGACAGGCCTATGTCTATTTTACATGATTAGGCCTATATGTGTTTATTTACAAATATCTGCATTATTGTACCAACATGATTAATACTTACGAATAGTCTATATTATTTATACAGTACTGTTTTTTTCTGCTTTCTTGAATTATATACAAATTCATCTAAATTTACAATTAAAAATCTGTTATTAAATGTGTAGTTCATTATATTAAAAGTATATGATCATACTAACAATTTAACATGAAAATATTGTCACATATTCTCATAACGTTGACAGACATGGTATGAATGTCTCTTTTCTTTACACGGAGGTCCTACGGATGTCAACCTTTAGATGTGCAGAAGACGTCAAAAAAAAAAGATGTCGCCTGGCGTTACAAAACAAGCCCTTTTATGGACCGGATTCGGACGTCTAAAAATTACATGAAAAAGACGTCATTCCGACGTCACTTTGCGCTGTGGGCCTCCCTAGCCTCTGAAGGAAGTGACTTGGAAAGACCAGTCCTGCCAGAGAAGTATCCTTGACATTGAGAAACAGGGTCAGTTCCAGTCCTTGGCCCCCACCCTCCCAGAATGTTTAAGATGTCTCCTTATATGAAACACCTGATTTCACTTATCAGACTCCTTAATTAACACACTAACAAGCTGATCAACAGAATCAGGTGTTTTATATATGGAGACATAAGGTGTGTTCGACATCGGTGGGGCTGGATGTAACCGATGGGCGAGATTAGCCGCGTGCAGGCGGGGAGGAGCTGAAAAGGGAGATGTGAAGTCGGACATGCTGTGGTTCCCGTAGTTTGCTGCATTTACGTCAGGCATGGCTGATCATGTGCCGTTTGCTTGCTTTATCACAGTAAACATGATTTGTAAAATGTAAACTACATAAAAAGTGAATGATACTTTTTTGAATGTCCGTGTATGAGCATACGTGGAACTGCAGAGGCTTACAGCATCTGTTTTTACAAGAATAAAGTTCAACATAAGCATATATTATTTAAATACAAATGTAGTGGGGTCTACGTTTTTTATCCATTTTATTTTGATGAACATGACACAATATAACATCGCAACTACATGAAAAGAGCTTTAACTGTTATAAAAATACAGATTTGTCAGCATTTGTGGAACTGAGGGCGTGAAAATAAACACGAAACACACGTGATTGTTGTCATGTGGTGAATCCGACCAATCGTGAAACAATTGTGTCGTCATTACAGCCCGTGCAGCTCCTCTTCGCGAGCTGCGCTGGCTGACTCTGAAGGCTGATCTCGAATTGCTCTCGCGGTTCTTTAAAACCATATGACACAGTCACGGGCCTGCAGCGCCAGCTTAAGTCGGACAAAATTACTAACCGGAATGCACTGCTTTAAGTCAGCCACCAATCGGTCTGCGCAGCGCCGCTTGAAGTCGAACACACCTTTAAGCTGTGTCCCAATTCAAGGGCTGCAACCTTATAAGCATGAGACCTTAAAAGGTGAGCACTCGGTCTTTCAAGGTGGAAGCCTTAGAAGTTTGTGCGGAGACGTTTCTGACTTATTAAAATAAATATGAAATCAGAAAAATATTAATTTATTTTAGATAATATGACACGTTGATGTAGATTAAACTATTCAACAATATATGAAATTAATCAACCTTAGAAATGTGTTAATATTATTCATAAAAATAATCATATTAACACAAAACATAACTTATAATACTAAAACAGTGACAAGGAAAAAATTTTCTGATAAATACACTTTTATTTAATTGTTTATTTTAGAATATACACCCATTATATATATATATATATATATATATATATATATATATATATATATATATATATATATATATTACACTTTTATTTAATAAAGGTTTTAATTGTTTATTTTAGAATATCCACCCATTATATATATATATATATATATATATATATATATATATATATATATATATATATATATATATATATATATATATATATATATATATATATATATATATATATATGTTCATTTCCATGTTACGTGACAATAAATATTGTGAAAAGGTTTTTGAGTGGCCCTGAATTCATTTGATTTGACAGTCAGGTATTGATGCAGATGTTGATAACAACTACTAAGCTGCTTAAATATATATCACACTAAATAGTTAGACATTATTATCTTCCAGACCTTTGCTTCAAGAAATTTTCTCTAACTATAACTCTTTAAATGTTAGTTGCATAGCCCTGCTTTAAGACTGTGATTAACACTGTTGGTCATTTTATCTCTACTGAATAGAATGAAACAGTGCTTGTTCTGTGATTATATGAATTAAATGATATTAGCTCATAAGATACTGTCAGTGAGCATGGTGACCCTTGCTGTACAGCATATGGTCTCAGTTTGCAGATCTCCGGTTTCAGATAGTTTCATTGAAGTGAATGACCTTCCTATTGAGCACAAACTGACACAGGACAGATTACTGAAGCAGAAACTGACCTCAGGCAACCAGATGCTCAGATCTTTCATGGTGTTCAGTATGTGTGGGTGAGTGCGCTTAAAGGTGTTGCTATAGCTTTTGGCCATGGGGCATTAGAAATATACTGTGCTGTTTAAAACTTCCTTAAACACTTTTTATAAATTGATTAATATGTCACAGCTTGCATATTTTTTTTTCTAAATATGCACTATAACTGTGTCTGTATGGATCATACTTTCACCATTTAAAGTGTTACCCAGATTTAAGCAAAACTCTTTCATATTGTGCCTTTGAAGAAATCAAAGGCACAATTTGAAAGAGTTTATCTTAAAAAAATCCAAAAACCACTAACCACAAAATTTATTGTGTTCACGTGTACGTACTTTATTCCAAATGTTTAAAAAAATTTGAATTGAGAGAATTTGCAGTTTTAATTCACGAGGTCACCTTGAATTACATGAACATTATCCTCGGTTTCCACTTTAACATGCTGTACAAATCAATGAGCAGTAAAGGTAAAGACCACAACCTTACAACACAACTTTACACGTTCCTTCATAGCGTAATAAAGCTGCGATAGACTGATCCAAACTCAGGCCCTGTTTACAAGTACATGGTAATTTTTAAAAACTGAGAGATTTACCTTCGTTTGTGCCCCTCGTTTACACGCAAATGGAGAACTCGCCTTGTTTCTAAAAACTCCGGCCAGAGTGGAGATCTTGAAAATCTTTGGTTGCACGGTTGCATGTAAACTGAGACAAACGGGTGTTTAAGCAGGCAACGTCACAGAGTATGCACCAGAGCTCGCATCTTCGTCAAAAGTGCGACCTATGTTTACATGTGACTGCTACTCTGAATGCTTCCAAGATCACATTTATGTACGTGCAAACTCATTTTGTGTGTTTGTATTTGCAAATACAGCTGCTCCATTATGTCGAGGAGCAGAGACGAGTGCAATTTTACCCGTGTTTGACTTCATGCGGCGCTGCAAGAACCGGCAGACGGATGATGTCAAAGTACTGCGAGAGCGATTCGAAATTAGACCTCTACATGTGATTCCTCAACTCGCTCTCACGGTACAATGACGTCATCGATCACCTGCAACAACTCCTCCCTCCAACATAAGGTACCAGTTCGCGTCACCACCAGCGCTGCCGGTGATTGGCTTACGTGGGCTTGAGTTTCTCTTGACGCCATATATGCACGGGTACGTGTAAATAAACACTTTTCTGAAAACTGACATGTGTGCACGATATTATTTTTGAAACCGGAGAGCTTGAAATGTCAGTTTATGAAAATAGCCGCCCACGTGTAAACATAGCCTCAATCCTGGAAGGCCGGTGACCGGCAGAGTTTAGCTCCAACTCTAATCAAACACACCTGAAACAGCTAGAGTAATTAAGGGCTGTGTCTGAAATAGCCCCCTATCCCCTCATTCACTATTCCCTACATTAGTTCAAATGAGTGCATGAAAATGAGTGAGAGAACTCATTTAGCGCAAGCCATAGTGGATGAGTAGCGGCTAGCGTTGCCTTTCAGTGTACATCGGTTGTGGTGCATTGTGAGTTTGAAAATGGATGCTCCCTTAAATAGTGCACTTTTTAAGGCTATAAGGGACTATGTCGGACACAGCCAAGGTCTAAGGCTATGTTTACATTAATGCGTTTATCCTTTAAAACGCGTTACTTTAGCTACATTTACGCCTTTTATTTACACTACACCACCGTTTTCGACCCTCATAAACGGAGTCGTTTGCAAACGCTGAGGACCCTGTTTTAGCTTGAGAAGTCAGACGTTGCGCTGCAGTGTAAATGAACGTAGACAGAGTTAACAGCTGATGTTAACATGACACCGCATCATTTTCAAAGTAAAAATTACTTTTATTCAGGTTAATGGAGGTTTGCAACGGAGGTTTTGCCAAAAATACTTAACATCTACCAACCAGCTATTATAAACGCTATATCAGATTGTTTTAACATGTATCCTCATATAATGTCTGTTTTATATTTATGTTTGAGTATTGTTGGGTTTTGAATATTGTTGTAATGTTGTTTATGTTTTGTTTAAATTTAGTAAGCTTATTATGAAAGATAGACTGTAATTTTAAAAGTCATATAGGGAGTAGTAAAGGCCAATATGAAGGGAGAATTGTAATGGTCAGACATTATTTTCAAGTTTTGTTTGAATTTCGTTTCATATAATTTGTCTCTTAATTTTAATCAATGTTTTGTTGATAAGTTTTGTAAATATAAATTAATAAAACAAAATCAACGTCATATTAATATTTAATGCTCGTTTAGCCGATTGCGCTTTTTGCCATTTCTGTGTTGCTAGCGGAGGACATCGCACACTTTTAAAAATTAACGTCATATTAATTTTTATTAATTAAATGCACACTGAACAGCGACAGGTAAGGGAAGATAAGTTATTTGGTGTTTACCTATTATGTTTGATTGAAGTTTGCATTTGCTGAAATTTATTTTTGCTTCAAGTTCTCTACTGTTTAGTACTGTTCACTTGAATGCTTCCTTTTAAAATCTTAAAGACCTTTCTGTTTCATTTTTATAACATTTATAACATCAACCTCAACATTAACCTATGTTGTAGGGGGGAGCTAGAACAATATAAGACTTTCACAAACACATTTTTATAGGTTCAAAAATAGTGTCTGTTGTAGTTGCTGGCAAATGATCCAGGTATGAATGTTTGTCAATATCGCACACCCTTAGGCTGCATAAATGCGCAAAGGTAAGCTATTATTAGAGATATTTTGCACTTTTATGCGCATGCCCAGTTACGTGATTGGTCATGTTTCATGTGTTTATGGTCGTGTATAGTGTGTATGAAGATTCTTTTTAAATAATTTTCAGAGGATCATTTTCATTTTAAAATGCCCTTTTAAAACGCAAATGCTCTAATGTAAACAGGGCCTAACTCAGCATACAAGAAACATCCAGGCAGGTGTGCTGAGGCAATTTGGAGCAAAACTCTCCAGGGCACCACCCCTCCAGGACCGAGACTGGGTACCCCTGGGCATTAAAAAAATTCAATATAACAGTGTGTTAATTCACTATGTGAAGGCATTGATGTATATAGTTTCTGTTGTATGATCCAATGGGTGAAGTTATTAAATATACAAATAATTTCTTATTTTGTGCATCTGTTAAAATGTTGACCTGTTGAATGTTAGATCCAACCCATGTTCATTGAAAATAATGATGATGCAGCAGCAATAAACTAGCTTTTATTTATCTTATTGAACTTTGCTACTTTAAAACATGATCTAAACATTTTAAAAATGTGAGCAAGTCACAAAAATCCGTATCAGAATCAGTCAGCTATAAGATTGATATTTTAATCCACTGGTATTGGGTCCAAAATAAATAATAAAAAATTTAATATCCCTAGTATTTACCTTGATTTTTATCACGTTTTATCTCAAGTATAGCCTACTTTTTTCTGACACTAGTGTTTTCTTAGTAAACAAGAAAAAAACTACTGTATTTGTGGCAGCATAGTTGGTTGTGCATAATGCAATTGTTTTGAAATGTCAACTTTTTTGAGAACTAAAATGAAAGCTGTGTGGCTTTCAAAGACCTTTCAAAAGAACTATAATTTCGTTGATGATGTCCATTGTTTGTGACAAAAAATTGAAATTCATTTAAATTTCTAACCTCCGAGCAAGCGTCGCCTTTCAAGTAGATTAGTGCTTTTGCAGCTCACAGGAGATAATTATTCGACGTGCATCTCTACAGTCATATTTAAAGAAAGAGACGCCGCACACTATGGACAGCCCACTGGCAGACAAGCATTGTCTTCATAATGACTCACTCCACATGACTGTGCAATCGATTGGACAATCACAGGAGGAAAGAACTCTAACAAAGCCGTCTCATCATACCGCTCGGTGCACAGGAAATGCCGGTGAGTGTTCTTATCTCTAGCCATAGGCATCGCTAGAGGGGCTTTAGACTTTAGAGGGGCATCTTTCATCTCAGATCCCTAAATATATGTGATTATGAGTATTATGAATCTGAAGGTTTTTCACACATCCCTTCCCTTACCAGTCATTAGAAAGTCATCAAAAAGATTCATGCATTAAATATTACTTTACTTTTCAACAGAGGACTGAAATGTTCGGCACTGAGCACTGTCCTACATTCGGCTGCATAGATCTTACCTCCAAAGAGTTTCTATTTTTTAGGTAAATCACAATACACAGTACATCCAAATATACCACTGTAACTGACATCTACAGACATTTTCTAACATAGCCTGAAAATAAAATTATTATTATTAATATTATTATTTTGAATCAAACTGCTTAGAGATTTTGACAATTTGGTTTATTTACATTTTTGTTGGAGTAAAGTAATTTTTGTATGCTATGTAGAGGGCATGCCCTTTCTGCTACACCCAAAATGCAATGCCTATTTTGAAATCACCAATGTACTGTAAAGTCAACAAAAGGGCCTTTAACTTACATCATATAGGGAAAAAAATGACTTTTGGAAGGTGAAACTGAAAACATTATTGATATGTTGACAGTAAGGAGGAGGGGATGGTGGAGATGTTGGTGTCCTGTGACTATTGGCACTGCAGGGATCCCACAGAGCCCTCATATTGTTTTACAGTTCAACAATCAATACTGGGTCTGGAGCTAAACTGCAATGGCATTTGGAGAGCTTTGGGAACCGAACAAAACACAAAAGAAGAAAATACAAAAGAGAAAATTAGATGCAATTGTGCTCTGTGTCATTTTCATTCATTTTTTCTTTTCACAAAATGTTTCCCAGCATTCTGTCCAGACTCCGTGGAAATCATATTGTGGCTTTGTTACTAAAACCTCAGTATTTAATTTCACTGACATGGTGTACACTCTTAAAAATAAAGGTGCTATACAATGCCATAGAATAACCTATTTTGTCGAAATGGTTTTATAAAGAACCTCTGACATCCAAAAAACCTTTCTGTTTCACAAAAAGTTCTTTGTAGTGAGAATTTTTATTTTTGGATAAAAAATATATGAAATAAAAAAAAAATTTTAGGAACCTTAAAAAAAGTTTTTTCTATGGCATCGCTGTGATAAACCATTTAAGCATCTTTATTTTTAAGAGTGTATTTCTATTTTTCCTTATCTTTAACATTTCCTCCAAACCATAATGACAAGATGGTGGCATGTCACTTCTCTCATATACAATACAAAGCATAGAAGCATTTACTAAATTACACCCCTATCAACAGCAGGAGATTCCACAGAAACCTTTTTCTGAAAGCTTTGTAGGTTTAATTTGCATGATAAACAGCACTCTTGTAGCTCAAATGTTAGTAGCACTGAAATGTATATCTTGTATGCACTTTCAATCCATTTGGATAAAAGCATCCGACAAATGCATACTGTAAATTTTGGGAATTGGATAGTAGAAAATTGTCCAGTAAGGGACTATGTAAAAAGTTCATACATTTACACATTTGGCAGATGCCTTTACCGTGCATTACAAGCAGTGGCGTGCCATGACTTCTCTTCCGTGGAGGCAGGAATGCAAAACTCGTCAAAATATGTATGTACCCGTCATGGGTGTGTGTGCTTAAATCATTAAAATAGGGCCCATAATGTTTAAACAAACACTGCATTAACTGGTAAACATTGTTTCATGATGACACACAATGGCACACTGAAAAAAATGATTATGGCCCCAATTAAATGAAGCATAATTCAATTTAGCTAGTTTTAATTATTTTATTTAAGTTTTTGATTTTAATTAGTATATATTAATAGGTTTTAAGCGAATTATATGTGCTTTAAATCCAAGTCATTATAATTTATTAAATTCAGTTTAAAAAAATAGTTTGGTTCTTTGCGCATACGCACAAATGCACATTTTCCCTGGTGCTAAAAGGAGTTTCCAGTCAGGTTCACGGTGACGGTGGGAAAGGAAGTTTTGCTCAGTCGGTCTATTTGCACAGTAAGTAATATTTCATGTAATACAGCACCTTTTTTTACCGTGAATATTTTTATATACTTAAAATACGCTGTTTATAAGATACTCCTCCAGGCCGAGTGCCGGAGGCAATCCCAGCCGTGACGATATAAGTTAACCAAATACCACACGACTCCGAGAGCGAAATTGCTTTTATACAACAGTTCGACGGCACACGTTCGAAAAACGAAAACTAGAAAACAACAACAGAGTTATTTTAAAAGCCACTTTGTTTGGGAACTACTTTCTTCCGCCACGGATTTCACTCGGCTGTTTTGAATCTCATAACAAGCCGTTTCTTAATAGTAGCGTTTCTTTGTCACAAGATGTAGTTTTAAGATTAGTTCAGTTGAGAATATATATGTATAATATTCAAATATGCAGTCGATAAGTTAAGAGAGCGCCTGTTTGAACGTCTGCTTAAGGAAGCTTCGGTACGTGAGAACCAGAGAGCGGACGTCAGTGTTTACTCGCCCCGCTGACCACCGCCCTCTCTGGGCTACATCTCTGAAGGAATTCCCTGGCTCTCATGTTGGCCTTGTCTGTTATTAACTCGCTTAATATTAGACTTTGTGCTTGCCAGTACTATATAAAAGTTTTTTAAAAGTGTCAGAGAGATGTTTTTGCATGCTGCTTATAAATATATCAGTGGCGATATCTGATAACGTGTTTTAATATTCACGTCACGATAAATTCGTTATCAATTGTCCAAATTTAAAAGCTGCAGTGCTTACCTGCAGTTCCACTATGTTTTCGCTTTCTCGGAGTTGCTTACACACACACACAGATATATATATATATATATATATATACACACACACACACACACACACACAAAGTGCCCTTCATAAATATTGGGATATGTTATTATATATGTAAAAATGTATTTCAGTGTATTTCAGGGCCAAATATATTGGGACAGTTCGCTTAAAAGTTGTTTTATGGACGTGAATTGTGTACATGATGTGTGTTTACAGCCACAGCGTCCAAATGCCAAACTTCAACTTCAGACCACAACATGCTTCATATATGAGGAAATTATTTAACAAATACAAAATTCATGTCCATTACAGCTCAACTGTCCCATTACGTTTGGCCCATTTAAACGACTGTAATTCCTAAATCCCAAAGACAAATTGGAATTTGTGAATACCCTCTAAATACATCTCAAAGTGTGTGCACTGTCCCAATATTAATGGAGGGCACTGTATAATATATGGGCAACAGGGGTGTCATAGTTTTTGTTCCTTTGCCTGTAGACTTGTCAAAGTGTTATGAATCAGAACAATCTCTAATAACAGCTTATTTTTATTTAAATGTAGGACAGTCAACAAGATGACTTATTGAAAGACCTGGAAAACATCACCATGGGCATATGTGTAATCAAAAAGAAAGAAGGTGTTCTTGGCGACTATGACGATATTGGAATCGTTGTTGGAGTGATGATTCTTGAGCAGCTCAAATCTGTGGCAAAAGCCTGCATTGATGCTGGGTACAATCTATGTGCTTAATTTGGCGTACCCCAAAGAACTAAAATACTACTTTTTTTTCAGAAATTCATTATGCAGATGGATTCTAAAGCTCTCCCCAAAAATTCAAGGACTGAAAAACGTTTTAAAGGTGCAGTGTGTAAATTTTAGCGGCATCTAGTGGTGAGGTTGCGAGTTGCAACCAACGGCTTAGTCCACGGCTCACTCCTCGCTTTTGAAACACATAGAGAACGACAAACATGTCATCGTTGGAGACAACTTAGCAAAAAATTGTCCTTTAAGGGCTTCTGTAAAAAAATGGCGACTTCCATGTAAGTGGACCCTCGGTGTATGTAGATGAAAAGGTCTTGTTCTAAGGCAATAAACACATAACGGTTCATTATGAAAGGTCTTTATACTCACCGGATAGCCTGATAATATACGTTTTGTATATTATTTTGCATTTCTGTCAAAAGATCCTTCTAAAAATTTCACACTGCACCTTTAATACTGAAATTTTGTAGCAGACATGTATGTGCATGCTCAGCATGAAATGTTAGTCCAGATGTCACAGTCTACTCTGTTTATCATTTAAGACCTGGGAATCCGTAGTTTTAAACATTTTAATAATGCTTTTAATGATTCATAACTGTTGTCTGTAAAAATGTAACACTTTTTTTTAAATAATTATTGTGCAATGTGTGAAGTCAGCACTACTGTTTTTGACTTTTGTGCTGTTTTATTGATTCACAAACATTGTGGCCTCTTTCCATCTGTGTTTTTTTATTTTATATTTTGTGAATGTGCAGTGAGCACTTATTTTAAACACTTGTACACACAAAGATGTTATTGTACATTTGCTGACATTAAAAAATGACATTAAACTTACCACTTGGTGTATTTGCAAAGCCATTTAAGGGTCATTTTTATATATTGTTTTTAAGGTTAGTGATTGGAAACAATTTCCTTAAAAATGTTGAAAGTTAGTCAATGAAATGTGTTTATTTAAATGCAGCTAAAATAAATTGATTGCAACCACTTACCATAAAAAAAATTATTAAATTCAATTAATAATTTTTCATCAGTCATAAATAAATAATATACGAGAATGTAGCATAATTAAATATGGCAGAAATTACTAAGCTTTTTATACTAGGGTTACTTAATAAAATTGATTAAGTTCAACAAATTTGTTTTGTTTAAATGTAGCTTAAATAAATTGATTGCAACCGCTTACCTTAAAAAAATTGATTAAATTGAATGAATCATTTTTTTCAGTGCACTGTCATTTCTTACAACAGCTAGAGGACGCTTTACTTTAAAATTTAATTAAAAGTACCTGCTAGTACAAATAATCTATAGGGTTGTATTTTGCAATTACAACAAAAAAGTTATTTTACATTTCTTGCATTTATCTGACATTAGCTCATTCAAATTTGTATTGAAATATTACCTGTGATTTACTTTATTGTGTGAAAGACAAAATTAAAAACAATATATTTTAAACGTTATCTTAAAAACACTGATCTGTGATACTACAACATAACTGATGTTTGTTGCTATTTATTTTATGATTGTTAGCTGACCATGCCAAAATTTAGATTCCTTCACAAACATTTATTTCTATAAATAAAACTAGGGAACACGGTGTATAATTCACACTGCACAATCAAAGAAAACGCACAAATGAGTATAAAAATCATTGAACCTTACTGTCTAAATATAAGGTATACTTTTGCTTCACTGAAAAAAATGATTATGGCCCCAATTAAATGAAGCATAATTCAATATAGCTAGTTTTAATTATTTTATTTAAGTTTTTGATTTTAATTAGTATATATTAATAGGTTTTAATCGAATTATATGTGCTTTAAATCAAAGACATTATAATTTATTAAATTAATTTAAAAAAAATACTTTTTTTCTTTGCGCATGCGCACAAATGCACATTTTCCCTGGTGCTAAAAGGAGTTTCCAGTCAGGTTCACGGTGACGGTGGGAAAGGAAGACGGGATATTTCAGCCCCGGAGTTTTGCTCAGTCGGTCTATTTGCACAGTAAGTAATATTTCATGTAATACAGCACCATTTTTTACCGTGAATATTTTTATATACTTAAAATACGCCGTTTATAAGATAGCTCCTCCAGGCAGAGTGCTGGAGGCAATCCCAAGGCGTGACGATTTAAGTTAACCAAATACCACACGACTCCGAGAGCGAAATTGCTTTTATACAACAGTTCGACGGCACACGTTTGAAAAACGAAAACTAGAAAACAACAACAGAGTTATTTTAAAAGCCACTTTGTTTGGGAACTACTTTCTTCCGCCACGGATTTCACTCGGCTGTTTTGAATCTCATAACAAGCCGTTTCTTAATATTAGCGTTTCTTTGTCACAAGATGTAGTTTTAAGATTAGTTCAGTCGAGAATATATATGTATAATATTAAAATATGCAGTTGATAAGTTAAGAGAGCGCCTGTTTGAACGTTTGCTTAAGGAAGCCTCGGCACGTGAGAACCAGAGAGCGGACGCCAGCGCCCACCCGCCCCGCCGACCACCGCCCTGTCCGGGCCACACCCCGACAGGAATTCCCTGGCTCTGATGTTGGCCTTGTCTGTTATTAACTCGCTTAATATTAGACTTTGTGCTTGCCAGTACTATATAAAAGTTTTTTAAAAGTGTCAGAGAGATGTTTTTGCATGCTGCTTATAAATATATCAGTGGCGATATCTCATAACGTGTTTTAATATATTCACGTCACGATAAATTTGTTATCAATTGTCCAAATTTAAAAGCTGCAGTGCTAACCTGCAGTTCCACTATGTTTTCGCTTTCTCGGAGTTGCTTACACACACACACACACACAGATATATATATATATATATACACACACACACACACACACACACACACAAAGTGCCCTTCATAAATATTGGGATATGTTATTATATATGTAAAAATGTATTTCAGTGTATTTCAGGGCCAAATATATTGGGACAGTTCGCTTAAAAGTTGTTTTATGGACGTGAATTGTGTACATGATGTGTGTTTACAGCCACAGCGTCCAAATGCCAAACTTCAACTTCAGACCACAACATGCTTCATATATGAGGAAATTATTTAACAAATACAAAATTCATGTCCATTACAGCTCAACTGTCCCATTACGTTTGGCCCATTTAAACGACTGTAATTCCTAAATCCTAAAGACAAATTGGAATTTGTGAATACCCTCTAAATACAGCTAAAAGTGTGCACTCTGTCCCAATATTAATGGAGGGCACTGTATAATATATGGGCAACAGGGGTGTCATAGTTTTTGTAATTACCCTTGGCTGTAGACTTGTCAAAGTGTTATGAATCAGAACAATCTCTAATAACAGCTTATTTTTATTTAAATGTAGGACAGTCAACAAGATGACTTATTGAAAGACCTGGAAAACATCACCATGGACATATGTGTAATCAAAAAGAAAGAAGGTGTTCTTGGCGACTATGACGATATTGGAATCGTTGTTGGAGTGATGATTCTTGAGCAGCTCAAATCTGTGGCACAAGCCTGCATTGATGCTGGGTACAATCTATGTGTAGAAATTCATTATGCAGATGGATTCTAAAGCTCTCCCCAAAAATGCAATGACTGAAAAACGTTTTAAAGGTGCAGTGTGTAAATTTTAGCGGCATCTAGTGGTGAGGTTGCGAGTTGCAACCAACGGCTTTGTCCACAGCTCACTCCTCGCTTTTGAAACACATAGAGAAGGACAAACATGTCATCGTTGGAGACAACTTAGCAAAAAATTGTCCCTTTAAGGGCTTCTGTAAAAAAATGGCAGCACAAAATGGTGACTTCCATGTAAGTGGACCCTCGGTGTATGTAGATGAAAAGGTCTCGTTCTAAGGCAATAAACACATCACGGTTCATTATGAAAGGTCTTTATACACCCCTGATAATATAGTTTTGTATATTATTTTGCATTTCTGTCAAAAGATCCTTCTAAAAATTTCACACTGCACCTTTAATACTGAAATTTTGTAGCAGACATGTATGTGCATGCTCAGCATGAAATGTTAGTCCAGATGTCACAGTCTACTCTGTTTTTCATTTAAGACCTGGGAATCTGTAGTTTTAAACATTTTAATAATGCTTTTAATGATTCATAACTGTTGTCTGTAAAAATGTAACACTTTTTTTAAAATAATTATTGTGCAATGTGTGAAGTCAGCACTACTGTTTTTGACTTTTGTGCTGTTTTATTGATTCACAAACATTGTGGCCTCTTTCCATCTGTGTTTTTTTATTTTATATTTTGTGAATGTGCAGTGAGCACTTATTTTAAACACTTGTACACACAAAGATGTTATTGTACATTTGCTGACATTAAAAAATAACATTAAACTTACCACTTGGTGTATTTGCAAAGCCATTTAAGGGTCATTTTTATATATTGTTTTTAGTGATTGGAAACAATTTCCTTAAAAATGTTGAAAGTTAGTCAATGAAATGTGTTTATTTAAATGTAGCTAAAATAAATTGATTGCAACCACTTACCTTAAAAAAAATTATTAAATTCAATTAATAATTTTTCATCAGTCATAAATAAATAATATACGAGAATGTAGCATAATTAAATATGGCAGAAATTACTAAGCTTTTTATACTAGGGTTACTTAATAAAATTGATTAAGTTCAACAAATTTGTTTTGTTTAAATGTAGCTTAAATAAATTGATTGCAACCGCTTACCTTAAAAAAATTGATTAAATTGTCATTTCTTACAACAGGACGCTTTACTTTAAAATTTAATTAAAAGTAAGCTGCTAGTACAAATAATCTATAGGGTTGTATTTTGCAATTAAAACAAAAAAGTTATTTTACATTTCTTGCATTTATCTGACATTAGCTCATTCAAATTTGTATTGAAATATTACCTGTGATTTACTTTATTGTGTGAAAGACAAAATTAAAAACAATATATTTTAAACGTTATCTTAAAAACACTGATCTGTGATACTACAACATAACTGATGTTTGTTGCTATTTATTTTATGATTGTTGGCTGACCATGCCAAAATTTAGATTCCTTCACAAACATTTATTTCTATAAATAAAACTAGGGAACACGGTGTATAATTCACACTGCACAATCAAAGAAAACGCACAAATGAGTATAAAAATCATTGAACCTTACTGTCTAAATATAAGGTATACTTTTGCTTTCTACATTATAAGTTTCTTATAAACTCACTAAAACCATTAGAAACACAGCAATGCACAACAATCACCTTTACTCTACTGTGTTTGCATTAAAATGAGTGCAAATGGTTATTTTATCAGGAAAAAAATAGTGAAATGTCCAACTTCTAAATAAAGTAAGAACAAAGTCTATGTAATTGTTTCTCTTAAAACGACTCATTTGGAAAAACTGCGAACCAAAGCTGTTCAGTATGACAAAAACAATTAAGATAAGTGTGCACATGTGTTTGTATGGACAGTCTTTGCAGTGCCTAAGAGTAATGGTCTCCTTAGTTACCATGGATAATAATTACAGGTTTCATCCATCCAAGACAAAGACTCAACAAAGGGTCAGTTTTAATTAAACTACGTCTGTCTGTCTTTTTAAGTTTACTTTTCAAAATGTAAAGTCTTCATTATTAAGTTATAACATTCACTGAATGAGCCATGAATAGAAACATAATTCTTGAATGCTTGAATGAATGTTCAAAAAAGTAAGAGCATTTTCGCACCTATTGATCAATTGCTTTGTTCTGAAACAAGGCTCTAATAGAAAGGTGCTAAACTGAAGCAAGAACTAATTGCAACTTTGTAACAATATAAACCATTCGCTTATGCTGAATAGCAATAAAAGTGATTTACTGGCTCATAATCATAGGGAACCACATTAAGTGCTATATAGTACCTATGAAGAACCATATTTGATCCGTGTTGGCAAATTGAGTCGGAATTAGAAAATGTTCAAAAAATAGTTATTGATATTTTGACATTCTCTATTAAAAAAAAATTCAAAATGATACATGATTTGTTGAAAAATGAAAGAAAATAACAGAGCTACACCTGTTTTAAGTTGATGGAGTCAACAAAGTGGTTAGTCCTCAGTCCTGTGGCTGTTTTAAATGGGACATTTCACAAAACTTTTTTTAAGATAAATAAATAGTTTGTGTCCCCAGAGTACCTATGTGAAGTTCTAACTCAAAATATCAAAATAGATAAAATCTATTATAGCATGTTAAAATTGCCACTTTGTAGGTGTACGCAAAAATTTGTCATTTTGGGTGTGTCCTTTAAAATGCAAATGAGCTGATCTGTGCACTACTGTAAATGGCAGTGTCGTGGTTGGATAGTGTAGATTGAGGGGCGGTATTATTTGCTTCTTACATCACAAGGAGAGCCAAATTTCAATTACCCTTTTTCACATGCTTGCAGAGAATGGTTTACCAAAACTAAGTTACTGGGTTGATCTTTATCACATTTTCTAAGTTGATAGAAGCACGGGGGACCCAATTATAGCACTTAAACATGGAAAAAGTCAGATTTTTATGATATGTCCCCTTTTAATGTGCTATATAAATAAAGTGAACGTGAACAAAGAAGACAAAAATTGTTAAAGAAAACCAAAACACTGCATCATACCTTAAAGGGCTGGTTCAATGGTATGTCATGCATTCTGACTTATTAACACAGTTTTAGAGTTGTTTTCTCATGCTAAACGTAATCAAAGTGTCAAAAAAGCAGTTTGGCGAATGCACTTCGCCAGGGTTCGTACAAGTTTCGGAAAGTTTTTTCGATTAGGGGTCCAGCTGACCAGGTTTCTATACGTATCACTTCTTTTTATGGGCACTTCCCCCAGAAAACTGATAAAACTTACAAACATCACATCACAAGCCAGCTTTGTTTAATTTCAGAACTCAACAATGGCACAAAAGAAGTGTGTTTTGGATGTAAGGGGAAAAAATCCAGCCTTATGGAAACAATAAATATAGTTTATTACCGGAGTAGTAGTGGAGTTTTGCGTGTGTGCTTAATGCGCTGGTGCGGGTCATGAGTTGCATGCGGTAAGAAAGACCTTGTGTTATGTTGGAAATAGGGTTGTGCATATTATAAAAATGACACGAACATGTAGTGAATCGAAAGTTAAACAGTGTAGTAACTCCTCCTTCTTCATTTTTTCGTACATTATCGGAAAGACTCTGTAAAGCTAATCTTTCTTTTATAAATCTGATTAAACTAAGACTCTTTGAAAATATAAAAGATGTAATACTACTCTGTACTCGCGGAACTTTGACGTCATCCGGCTGTCGGTTCTTGCGGCGCCGCATGAAGTCGAACAAGCCTAATGAAAAGTGTAGCAGCAACAGTACTCACGTCCCCTGGGAGATTTGAGAAATGTTCCTAAAAATCAAACAGTGTAATGTTTTCAGCGGGGTGGCAACAGGGGTGGCAAGGACTTCGTCTGGGGTGGCAATTGGCACCCCAACTAGCCCTCTGGCACCGCCATTGCATACTGTACACAGTGGAAAACCACCCAAAAGAAAGCTGTACTGAATCACAAGGGCTGTCATATCCAATGGAATATTGGATAGTACCATTAAAGTGTTTCCCTATGATTATGAGCCATTAAATCTCTTTTGGTGCTAATCAGCACCATTCATTTTTAGAGTGAAGGACTGAAATCGTAACAATGTTGCAATTACATCTTGGTTCGGTTCACTTTCACGAGGCAATATTTCCATACTGACCAAGTTTTATTAATTCAAGTCACGTGCGAGCAAACTCTACATTTATTGGTTACAGTGCTCTGTTATATTACTTCATTGAGCATGAATTAAACCTTTATCTGGGCAACATTCTTAACATATACCTATTAGAAGAGAAATTAACTCATGCTCTGCAGTATAATTAACATTTTTGCAAAATTGCAGAATTGGGCATGCTTGAATTTAAAATAGTCATCTACCCACATACTTTAGAGTAAATTGATAAAAATTTGCCATTTGCAAGAATACTGATATAATAATTTCACAGGTGTATGTTTTAGTCTGGTTCATTGGTGCTTTGGGCCCGAATGCTTTCTCACCAGATGCAAACTTCTCCAGAGTTCCCTTGCAGCACAAGATTGTTCTGGGGTGAATCCAAGAGCGATTGCTGTTCGCATAAATTAACAGAACCAAGGGAGAAAATGCACCAGGTTCCGAAATAAACTCATAAACTTATAAGAGTTTAACACAACTAGACCAAACTTCATTAGGGGAATTTGTAGGCCATGTACTGTATGCGTCTCTGTTTTTCCACAACACACTGACTTTATTTGTTCTGTCCGTGAGTGTGAATCATACCTGTCAACACTCCCGTTTTTACTGGGAGTCTACCGTATTTCACACCTATCTCCCGCCCCCTCCTGTTTTGTTATTTCTCCTGGGAAACTCCTGTAATTTGTCAGGCACTACCTCATTATATGAATAATCAATATATTATTCCAAGGATGTCCAGTTGCCAGATTTTGTATGAAATGCATCCTACTCACAATCAGTGTTGGGTAAGTTACTCAAAAAAAGTAATTAATTACTAGTTACTAATTACATCTTCAATCGTGTAATTAGATTACTTTACAAATTACTCTCTCCAAAAAGTATTTTATTACTTATTACTAATTACTTTCTAAATCCTATTTAGTACATGCAAGGATAGGCTAATATATAAAGTACGTCAATTATTCTGGTCTCACTTTAGGGTCTAATTCTCTGTATTAACTAACTATTAACAACTTTTGCCTCAATATACTCCAACTACTGCTTATTAATACTAAAGATGTTGTTAATTTTAAGTATTGGTAGAAATGGGAGGGTTAAGGACGTAACAAGGTTTTGCAGAATCAGGCATTAATATGTGCTATTAAGAATTAATAAACAGCCAGCGTCTAATTAATATTAATGCTAATAATTAACCAGTTAATTGTGAGAATTGTAAACTTAAACCATGTTAAATCCACTATTGTATTATAGTATACATAATTGTTTTAGAGTCCATACACAGTATTTAGTTACATCAGAAGTAACTGTAATTACATTACAAGGAAAATAAGAGTAATCCCTTACTTTACTTTTTCAAGGGAAAAGTAATTAAATTACAGTAACTAATTACTTAGTAACTAGTTACACTCAACACTGCTCACAATAGACAAATCATACAACTTTAAACACATTTTTGACCTCAACCTGGCAACCTACAACACTGTTAATATCTGTGCAGGTGGACTGGGGAAGTCAAGCATCACTATTAAAAAAACATTAGAAAAGCGCAGGTGGTGCTACGGTAAAAAAAAGTGTAGCTGAACGGAGGAATTTAATTCTTATCGCCAAGCAGCTTTGACAATTCCCACGATTTTAGTATCGGACAACGCGGAAAATATGACATAATGCAGCAGAATATTTTTAAAAGTGCACAGTACTATGAATTTGCCTATTGATGTTTGGTCTAGTTCATATGTAAAATGTAAATATATGTTGTCATTACACTGTGGCTTGTCACAGCACCATGACAGCCACTCAAATACATTTTTAATTGGACTCAAAATCAACCCATAACACACAAATTAACGCGTGTGTGTAATATGTCTTCCACTTTGGCAGATTCAGCATCAGCAGCGCAACTGCATTGCAAATTAGGCCACATAATTAACCCAAATATATGAGGGGAATTCACATGAGTGAACTTAAAGGTACAAGTCACATGAAGTTAATTAAAACAAGAGATTCCCCATGTCTCCGTGACCCCTGAAGTATAGGTGGGGGGAGAGAAGCATTACTAAAGAGTCATTAATATTCTGATCCTCTTCGATATCTGGCAGCAAATGTCGTGAAGCCTTGTAACTAGCCACCGTGATGATATAAAAAAGCAAAATAATGGCCACATTATCAGGTTCACCAAGATAACTGCTTGATAATGAAGGCATCCAATCATGTGGCACAAGTCACGCTAAGCACACGCTACCTTACTCCAGCCTTTAATGTTTCAATCATAAACTGTACTGTGTCCCAATCATTTGCCTAGAATGCAATAGTATGACAGATTTCAAACCAGCAGGGCAACAGCCAATCAAATTGCAGGAGCAGGGGACAGCAGTGGGACTCATAAGATTAAAAATCAAATTGTCATCATTTTGCACTTGCTGCATTTTATATTACATTTATGCATTTAGCAGAAGCTTAAATCCAAAGCTATATACAGTGTATTCAATACAACATTTATTTATCACTATAAGCCTTTTCACACTGTAAATAGTTAATCCCGGGTTATTAAAACCACCAGATTACCGGAATCCTGGGTTATCTGTTTCATGTTTCAACTGTTACATTCAAACTGGGGGTTAAGAGATAATCCTGGGTATTTATAATCTGATGTTTCACAACATGCATTTCAAAACCCTAATGTTTTCATTTGCATATTTGTGGTGTCAACAGTCATGATTGGATAAAAATTTATGTCAAACGGTCTGAATTAAAATTGTGCTGCTGATTTAAATAACTGCTTGTCTCGCGCCTCCATCAGTGACAGAACAGATTGCAACGTGAACCTCTCTCAGTTGTTTTAAGCCTCCTGGGATGTCATTAGCCTTCCAATTTAGGTGTTTTCAGTACACAGATCATGATATGAGGTACGTGCTCTTTGGTTTGTGATTGGCTCAACATGCTTTGGGGCAGGGTTTCACAACCCTAGGTTAATTTCAGCGATAACCCTGCATTGCTAAACCAATTGAGCTACAAGACGGACATGCACACTGCAGGTTTTTAGTCCATACTGGTTGTAATTCACAAAAGCATACCGTCAAATATAAAAAACAAATATGGTAAAATCTGGTGTGAAAAGAGAGAGAAAAAACCCTACATGGTACGTTCTAAACGTCTTGGGTTGTACAGTAATTTAATCTATGCTGGGTGGTTTTAACTCAAAATGCTGTTTTTTTAAAGGGGCAATAAGTAGGATTTACCCCATCTAGTGGTGGAATTGTATGTTGCATTCAAACGAACAGTGCTTTCTAGCGCCTCCCCTTTCCAAATGCGTGTTGCAACTACGGTAGCCGTTATGCAATCGCTGATCTCCTTGTCCGTTGCACCTGGTTCACGTGTTCTGAATGAAAACGCGTCGGTAGGCAAGTGCTTTTTGTCCCTCTCTGCTATTATAGTTTATCAATATGGCGGAACGATATGGAAGCCTCCTTGGACTTACGCGTTCAATGTAAGTAAAGCGGAGAAATTCTAAGCTTACAAAGAAAAGTCAGATCACTGGCAGAGGTCATTTGACACCAATGAGGACATATTTATGAATAAAGACATTAATTTTGATTAATAAAACACTTAAAATCCTACATACACTCTCTTTAAGCAGTGTTCACACCAGATGCGGTAGTAGCGTGATGCGGTAGTAGAGGCGGCAAGCGTGAATGATTTATATGTTAAGTCAATGCAGGATGCCTTTTCCTAAACTCAAAATTTTCAAGCGTCCAACTACGCGCGAGTAGCGTGTTTTTGATGCCTTTACCGCGGCTGGTGTGAATGCACCATTAAGGTGCACACAAAACAGCAGATTTTAGCAGCATCTAGTGGTGATGTTGTGAATTGGAACTAACGTCTCAGTCCACTGATGACCCCTCCCTTTCGAAACGCATAGAGAAGCAACGGAAGCCGCAACATGACAAACGTGTCATCATCTGAGACAACGTAGAAAAGTTTTTCCATTTAGGGCTACTGTAGAAACATGGTGGCGAAAAAATGGCGACTTCCATGTAAGTGTATGTAGATAAAAACAGCTCATTCTAAGGTAATAAAAACAGTACATTGCATTATGTAAGGTCTTTATACACCACTGAAAACATATTTATGTATATTATATTGCATTTCTGTCAATAGATCCTACATTGCACCCACTGCTGGGTCAAACATAAACATTTTCTGGGTTTGTCCTTTTTTGAGCCAATGTTTTTAGCTTGTAGTTTCTGCAACAAGGCAAAATGCTTCCATATTCCCAGTGTGCCCTCCAATCGTTCCTAATGTTGTTTATGTGGCTGTTAGTACTTAATGACTGCGAGTGCGCTGCATCTTCTGTAAGCCGTACCACTTTACGTTCATGCACAGATGGGCTTTCTTAGACCAGTGATGTGTTGGTTTGTATTGTGTCTGGACATCAAGTCCTCTCAGGTCAGCTGGAAAGATTTCCCTCCGTCCGCTGTTGCATCATGCGAGTCTGCAATTGGGCCAGTACAACACTATCAAAAATACATCACATTTTAAATTTCTGTCTTGGGAAAAATCTTGATCCTTCTCTCTGATTTCAACATGGATAACAAGTTGTCACCTCAAGCCCAAATTTAACAAGAGTGAACTTTCCCTCCAATGCTGTCACAACAAGCTCCCCTCAAACTCCATCACGGTTAAAGGTCACACAGTCATTACTTCCCAATGCTTAAAGTGAAACCTCTTTTTACATGACCACGCTGAGGCAGATGTCTGCTTCAGTCACTCCCTATAGTCAAATACAAACCTCTCCACCACGCCTTCCATTTCATCAGGCTGCCGATTCATCTTCAACTTCAATTAAACTCAAACGAAACAGCCATGTGCTATCAATACTGCAGCAACTCTCCTTGCTTCACATGAAAGACACTCACGCAGAGAATGAGTGAAAATAACAGGTGCGCAGTAAGGGTCCACACCACTAAAGGGCCAGCCCCCCTTGAGGGGAACTCAGCACCTTGTAAAAATCGAAAGAACAAAGTAATACATTTAAACACAAACCTAGTCTCACACTTTGTGTAAACGTTTCACAAATCTAAACCGAAGCAAAATATTTGATGTTGATCATTAATATGTATTAGTTACAGTATCAAGTGTCTCAAACAGAACCCTAAATATCTTTTACAGATTTAAAACCATTAGTGAAACTGGTGCACCCGCTGACTTTAACTAGAATGTGAGGATGAGACCAACATCAACTTACATATAAGAACAGGAAGAATGGTGATTGATTTACTCCATGAGTTTATCCTACAGATCTTTATTGATCACACAAAAGCATCAGCATTTAAATCGGAAAATGGGAATCATGCAGCCAAGATGATTGGGAACATACAGTTATGGATCAATAATACAAAAGAGTAAGGAATCGGTTCAAACAGGTCATTTCAATCTAACAGCTACACAACTGCAATGCAGCACTATTTTGCACCTTGCCAACAAGATTGAAATGTGCATGCCATATTTGCAGTAAAGGCAGCCAAGACTTGGATTTATACTGTGCTTTCATACACATAATATGCTGTCAGTGCTTTAAACTACTGTAACAAATGGCGCTTTCATTGCATAGTACCCCACGGTTTGGGGTCAGGTCGGGTCAGCTCACCTCACTTTGGCTTGGTTAGCTTTTCCATCGAGTTTAGTTACACTTGCAGTAGGAGAAATTATAGGTGTGTTGTTATATTTGTCTACTGCTGTGACATCATACAAGTGAGAGCGTCATTGTACATTCCCATACATTCATTAATTTCTCAATCTGCCACAAAATCAAAATTGGCCACCACAAATAGATGTTTATACATCACGTGTATCACTACCTGCACAGACACCTGTTGTGTCAGTCGACGCGCTCCCCTAAGCCTGATTTAAGTTGCATTTAAGCATATAGGGCCCTATTTTAACGATCTGAAACGCAAGTGCGAAGCGCAAAGCGCAAGTGACTTTGTGGGCGGATCTTGGGCGCTGTTATTTTCCCGGCGGGAGAAATAACTCTTGCGCCAGGCACAAATTAATAAGGGGTTGGTCTGAAGTAGGTTCATTATTCATAGGTGTGGTTTGGGCGTAACGTCAAATAAACCAATCAGAACGCTATCAAACATTCCCTTTAAACGCAAGTGCACAAGTTCAATGGCGGGTTGCTATTATTATGACGGATTTACCAGGTGCACGCCAGGAGCGGTTCACAGCCGAGGAGACCCACATTCTTGTAAGAGCAGTCAAAGACAGAGAAGTTGTTTTGTATGGGGATGGGAGAAACCTGCCCAAATCAGTGTCGGTTAAACAGGCGTGGGAGGAAATATAGCCACAATTGTCTCATCAGCTGGCATCCCCAGGACGTTGTGGAGGGAAAACCCCGCTGTGCGCCGGTGCAAAATACGAATGATACACGCGTCACTGACAAAGTCAATTGCGCTGGGTGCAAGATAGGGCCCATTATGTGGATGTGCGTGACGCGAATGTGCCGCCACAAACTGCAAATCTGGAAAAAACTGGTATGGTGTTCCTGGTTCTCAACCTGTGGATATTTTTCATCGCTAAAAGGGAGTTTGGGAACTTGTAGCAGAGCACAGATGACAACATGTTTGCTCGAGACAGCGCAAGCTAGCACTAAGGTAAAGCTAATCTTTTACATTATAGTGATGACGCTGGTAGTGATGATTCTCTCAGACCATTCAGTTATCTACAGTGTTTTTGCGTCACATTTGGTATCAGCCCGGAACGCTTGGAACCCCAACTGAGGTGCTACTAAAAAAAGTATTGGGTACTACGGACTGCACCCAATGGAAAAGCTCCTAAAAGTAAGCTGACCCAATCCAAACTAAACCAAACCAAACCGTGGGGTACTATGCAATGGAAAAGCGCCATAACCTGTTTTCTTGTAAATTATCATTTTTATCAGACTCTTAATGGATTCTGCCAACAAACTGTTGTAATGTTTGTTCTTTAAATAACTAAAGTTTTATATTACACAAAAATATATATAAATATGTCTTTAAATAACATATATGACATTGTATTTATAAATGTTTAAACCAAATAGTGTTTTCGTTTCATTTTTAACTAATACAGACCCTCCGTGAGGATAATAGCCTCTTTCACACAGTAATTCTGGTAAATACCATGAATTTACCAGAATGAATTTACCAGTAAATACAAAAATGTGCTGTTCACACGTGCAGTGGCGTGCCGTCTTTTTGCCAGTGGGGCATCATTCACACATCGGTGTCGAGGTGCCGGTGGACTCTGAGAGAGGGCGGAGGTTGCCTGTGGCGCGCGGCCGGTGAGCTCCGTCCGTGTCGTATTTGTGAGCGGCGGGTTGTGACTTAATATCCACGGTCCGAATTTTGTTGTTTTCACATCTGTGGCAAATGGTCGCGAAGTTGCTCGTGACCAAACAACATTGCGTTAGGCGGCGTCAAACGGAACCTGCGCGTTTGCACATTAGGCTTCACAGATGGTGTGCTAAGGACATCGGCAATTTGGCAATTAGATGGTAAGCTGTTTTAAACAACTTTAGTGAAGAAATGTGGATGTTAACTTCAGGTGTGCTCGACTTTTAAGCAACATGTGTGTGGAAACGTCCGTAAACAGTCTGGGGGAAACCGCGTCACCTGTATAAAAAACTTTCTGATTGGCCCGCCCGATCTGTCAGCGTGGTCTGACGTCATCTAAATGCCGGTAATCCTATATTTTTCGTTCACACACAGCGCTTACCGGTAAATTACCGTTAATCTTACAACCTGTCTTACTGGTAAATTGGGAGCACTGATCTACCGGAAAGGTTCTGTTCACACATGACATGTTAACTGCAATTTAGCAGTAAATTACCAGTAAAGACTGTATGTGTGAAAGGGACTAATGTACAGGCAGCAGGTTGTTATCACAACCCCAACAGTGTGATCAGGACCCATTACCATTATTACATAACATTACTTTACTTACATTACATTCGCAACATGTAATGTAAATATGTAGGTAAAGGCCGATGTTGTAGGTTTTTAAACTCATCTTTGAGCATCATAATAGCATATGTAAAAGTTTTCTCCTTGTGACAGTAATTTCTATAAGCTTTAAAACTGCTTGAATGTAATTCTCTATCTATGAATATGCAAATTAGTGTTTCACCATATAGACATAAAAACAACAATAAAAACATTTTCATTTTGATATGTGAGAGCTAAATTTATTTGTAAAAATAACTCTCACTCTTGGGTTTTTTTTCTGCAAAAGCCTCTATCAATTATTTTCTGATTAAATAAAAGCTACATAGCCTTTCCACCAATTAAAGCAAATTGCAACAGAATGATCACCTTCACAACAGTCCAAAGTGGAACTAATAACGGCTAAATGCTTTTAGTTTAATTGAAAAGTCACTTCTCCCTCTGAAGCTTAACATCACATCACTGGATACAGTTTTTGTATGCAGATTTGCCTGGATATCTAAGCAGTAACAATATAAAAAGCATCACTTGAGGTTACTTGAATTGTGCGGCAAAAAAATGAAATGTTCTAAAGACTAATTTGTAAATCTCAGGCAATTTATTTGGAACCAGAAAATGTGTAAGCTTTTTGTCGGTGGAAGGTGTAAGCTTTTTGTGCAAACCCTAAGGGTGGCCACACTTACAGTAGACTCCATTTCAAGGTTAAGACATCAAAGGAACATCATAGCAGTGATGATTTAAAAGCATTTTTGAAGGTAGGCTCACAGCAATGCTTCACAGGTACAGCATTCACAATTTCTCCTCAAAGACCAGTCTCTAGGTGTATCACTGATAGCACCATTTAACCAAAGCATCTTTATGAGGGGAAAATATAGTACAAGAGGTTCACTGACATTTCACATCAAAGCAGGACTTGATATACCACAAACAACACGGAGCGTGTTTATAGCTTTTTCTAATCATCACAGCATGTTAAACAATTCATGTTAAACAAAAAGATTTTCCACATCAACAAATATAAGGTTATTTTGTCAACGCTCATTTTACAATTCCAGTTTTTATCAATGTTTATTGTATTAATAAGCCAGCAACACCACAAAGTATTCAGGCCCAGAGTTACTAACAAGCGCAAACCATCATTTTGGATGGGATTTATTGGATGTTTATTGGATAACGGGATTAGGCTTGTCGAGATAATGACTATATCGACTTATCACAAGATAAGTGACCATGACCTCGGTATTTTATTTATTTGTTTATTTATTTTGAGAGGCAATACAGGGAACTACACTAACCTTTTCCACTGGTGGCACTTGCGCTACCAACTTTTTCAGTTACTGGCACAAAATATGATTTGGTCGCACATATTTTTTCAAAGTTATATTAAGGCGTTCTGGATAATAATGAACAAGAATGAAACTGTATTGCATACAGATATGCTTTTTATTTTACTTGCCATCTTTTAAACCACATGCCTTCTTGTTTTCTTAAACGTTGCAGTCAGTGTTTCCCACAAATCTGAAATTTACTTGTGGTGTTAGTCATTACCCACTGACAAAAAGTGGTCTACTATACATGTGACGAAGAACTAATAATGTGTGACACAACACAATACTTTGATTTATTGAAAATTAATATTAATTTCACATTATAGTTTGTTAATCTAACCACCCCAAACTTTCTTTGCCATTAACAAAGCTGACACTGTTTGTTAAAGCACCACGAAAACACTTACTGTTTTTGCACTGATATATGAAGCAATTAGACCCCTTTTATCAAACTCAATATAATACAATACTATGTATAGTATATTAACAGACAGTGCAGGTCTATAGATTATAAATGTGACTGATGTTATAATGGTTATAATTTCTATTAGATAGAGCAGAAGCAGTAAAAGTGCCTATCTTTCTATTTCTCTCTTGCCGATTTAAAAAGCTTAATCCACTCATTATTTCAGATTTAAAAGTCTACTTGCTGTGCCGGTGACAGACTTTACATTGCTTTGCTCGTTCAGTGCAATGGGCTTGACATTAGCACTGATTTTTTGCTACAATCTCTGTGCAAACTTAATATGGATATGGTTTTAGAAAATATATGGTTTATTAATAATAAGATTATTAAAAAAATGTGAGAAAGAAAATGCAGCGCGTGGTCGTAACAAGAACCATCGCCATAGAAACCGGAGGCACGCTGAAACTGCACTCGAGCTTTAGCGCGGTAGCGCTCATGGCCGTTTTCCGATCGACTCGGGTTATAAACACAATATTAATCAGACTTGTGACCCAAAGTAATTAAACTAGGACCTAACCGGACCCGACTGACCATTTAAAATATAAACCCGGAACCATACGGGTCCCGCGTCCTCAGTGAAGAAAGACCTCTGCTCAAGTTCAGAAACATGGAAGACACTGCGCTTGCTTCGCGTCGCACCAAATTCATTGAGAAACAGAGAGCAGGCGAATGCACACTCAAATAGGGAGAGACACAACTTGCTTTCACGCAAAATGAAGCCAACGTGTTGAAGGCTCAGAGCACGTTATAAAACGTATTCTTAAAATACACATTTCTGTTTTAATAAATGCTCATAGTAAATCATAGCATATTGTCTAAGACATTAGGTAGCATATTTGCGACCCATTAAAAATTAGGGTCGCAACGGCAGTTCAAAAGGTCGCATATGCGACCATTTTGGTCGCAGTGTAGTTCCCTGCAATATATTCCCATAGTGTTTAAATATGTTTGTTTGCATACAAATCAATGTCATTAGCATTTTAGCCTATCGCAGCCTCTGCTGTTGTCTACTGTTAGTGGCACACGCAGCTCAGGGTCCACATATGTGCGCGCACGTGCACACACAGAGAAAAAAAAAGCGGACAGTGACAGGTGAAGAGAGCATTACTCGAGCTGAATTTTTCTATTTTTCTGGTGAATACATACAGTTTGAAAGAATAAATCCGACTGAAATTTGTTTCAAAGCTACTTGGCATCGCTGGCGTAAATGAGACGAACGTAGAGGAACGTAAACGTATGTAAATGAGCCGGCATGTCTACTTTGTTCAAAAACAGAGGCAATGAAAAGAGCTATACAAATAAAAAGTAATTTAAAACTACCATAAGATCTAGTGTTTAGATCTGAGGTGTAGCTATTATAAACATGACTGTGCGTAATGGCGGACACTCACAGATGTGATCAGAGTAAACACTCATCTAAAGCAATTAACCTGTGAAGCTGGGATTTATAGCCTGGCTCCGCTCTCCTTCGTGCTTCCGCTTAATTTTCATTTCGCTTCAGTACTACGTCTGGGACTGCTGTGTAGAGTTTCGTTTTCTCCTGCAAAAATCTGCAGGTCCAATCAGCGAACAGAGGAGGGTGGCAAAGAACGATGACGTTGAGATCGTGCGTCAGTTTGAGTTGTAGTTCAGTAATGGCAGCGGAGAAAGATGTGAGAAAAGCTATTCGGTCCGTTGTTGCAAAACTGCCGAATATGCAGAAGTTAAAGCCGGAGCAAGAACGATGTTTGCTAAGTTTTGTTGGTCTGATCATCAGGACTACACATTAGCAATCGCCTATGGCAGATCCTGAGTGACTCTAGGCAGATCCAATAGTTTTAAACTTCAACAGAGGACTCTCCTTAACGGAAGTAACGCTTTGAAATGGAGCATTAATTTAAAAACTTTTACTTATCATTTAACACTTTTTGTAACATAATTAAAAAAATTAGTCCTAAAAATTCTCATTACCGCAACAGTCAGAAAATATCAACACTGACATATTTTCAAAATGACATGACAAACCTGAAAGAACATAATTTGGAGATTCTGCACATGCATTTAAAATCAAAGTATTATGCCTCTATTAATTAAATGAACATTTAATAAGCATCTGTTGCGGTAATGATAATCAAAATGTCGTGTAAACATTCTGACAAGACAATATTTCAAATTAACTGTAAAAAAATGATCTTACCTGGTAGCCATCTTGAAGTAACTGGTCCATGTGCTTGGTCACTCAAAATCAAACTTTATTAAAATTATGTAAGTGTGCTTAAACTGTTCTCAAAAAGTGTTGCGGAGGATGAGAACATCAGGCATGGACACATCATTTTCCTAATTTTTCTTCATTATTATTATACATGAATATTTAGTAAATATTTTTTCTGTCATCTAATGTAGTCTAGCAAAACATCCATTTATTTTTTTCTTAATATTTTTGTGTTAATTTGATTAAATTACAACATAACGCATGTTCAAACACAGCCAGACACATTGCGGTAATGAGAATTTCAGCAGAAAATGAGATAAAACTTACAATTATAAATTCTTATGTTGAAATCACACATTGTGCAAGGTAGAACACAGTATTGTGTTAATTCTGATGCTTTTTAATGTTACTATATTACACATTTTAAAGCTAAAATCATTAGTGCCGTGGTGTTTCAATGGTTTTGTGAGAATTATCCAAATATTTAGAATATTATTTTTTTCTTACACTTCAATTTCATATTAATATTTCATATTTTTCATCTTAATATTCTTAAAAATCTAAGTTGTGTTCTTTGAAAGAATGTACTTGGATTAGTATGCTATTTTATTGTCATATCTAATTAGTGACATAAAATGGTCTTAAAAAGACAATACTATTGACCATCGCTGTTATTTCTGGGGCAATTAACCGACATATGAAAAGTAGCTATAGTGACAGGCCTAGTCGGGATTTACTAAAGACACTCAGAGGATAATTAGCACTGAAAATGTTTGGTCTAGTTATTTTTGCCACTGACCTTATTGCATATGCATTTCTAAGAGTTTCCCTTTCAGACGCAACATTTTTGGAAGGAGATTATTTAAATGATTTACGTAATGCGATTTACTAATGTTTGCACCTGTGATATTACTGGTATTCACGCCATTTTTTAACACTAAAAAAGTATGTCTTAAATAATTTTGCCCTTGAAATGCCTGCAATTTTTGCTGATATGAGAGGCATTGCCGAGATCAGAGAGCGCATGGTACAATGCAAAGAACTGTTTTAACATGTAACAGTTTATTTGGAATGACAGAGGAACATATTATTTAAAATATTGTTTGCCAAGCCATGTTACCGTAATTCCTCAAATAAAAGCCAGTATTCAAATAAACGGCGGGCCTCTGAAAGTGGCCGGGGGCGTGGTCATCACGGACAAATAAAGGCCGGTCTCAAATTAAGGCCGGGGAAAAATGAGTACGTTTACTTAGCTTACTTAGGCGCAGTGTGAGCGCCATCGCGCCAAAGCTCATTTAAAATGAAAGAAACATCAACTGCGCGAGCACTCACCTTCATTTGTCTTCGTTAAAACCTTTTAATGCGCGCAGCAGGGCTAGTGAATATCTACGGTGCACACACGACAGATCAACTAAGCGATATCATAGGCATGTGAGAGGGCTTCAGTCGACTCTGAATAAAAAACACAGACTTAACATTTCGATGGGTTCCAGTGTTAAGACAGTGCTTTACCTCCTGCTTTGCTCAAAACAAATGCACTCTAATGACGAAAGCGCGCCCAAGCTCAGATTGATAAGTATAGTGTGAGTGGGTGCATGGAGTAGGGAGGGGGGACGATCGCGGTGTTATCTCCTAAATGCATTCAAGTTCATCATAATTGCACAGCTGCCAATAGATGGCAGTAGCTACATTGGATGGGTCTCATTTAATGCTAGTGACGGACTTTACAACAACCTTGAAAAAAATATACGGTTAAAAAAATGATCTCTATCCACTAGAACACTAACACTTTTAGTTTAACGGCTAATTTAAAACAATTAATTATCAAACAGATGAAATATTAGTTTAGGTAAATAAAGGCCCCGGTCTTTATTTGAGGAATTACGGTATTTTTATTTACTGGAAGAAATAAAAGAAGGGTCACAATACCAGTTGTTTCTAAATTTTCTTGTAAACCTTATTTTTTTGTCCTTCAGTTCTTTTCAGTGTACTATGCATGGCTTTGTTTGGTGCTGAACTCAAGCGCATCAGGCGTTAGTATATCAACCGCACATGAGGAGCATCTGATACTGAACTTATTTTTACTGCTCTTAGTAGATAGCGTTGGTCATTTTGGAAATTAGCTGCACTCAAAAAACACTTAATAAAATTATGACACCTAATTCCACACAATTTAATTGATTTATTTGAACATAAGCCAGGTGATTGCACATACAAGTAAAATTAAGTGAATTCAACTTAATTTGTTGAAATTTGTGTTGAAAATTCAATTTGTGTTGAACCAACTAACTTTACTTGCATTTGTTGGACTTTTTTTTATTAACATTTCTTTATTTTTTACAATATGTATTGAATGGTGCTGATGCCCGGTGAACAAATGAACACCGGATCTAATATTTACATTGGATTATTATCATTTTTGCATCTTTTCTTAATATAAATCAATTGCTTGACCTCTTAAATCAAATGCATATCATCATAGCAAAATTATACCCCAATATATAATTTCAACCCTAATATTTTAAGTTTAACCAATTTAGTAAATTCAGCTGTTGGTCGTTTTGGGGGGAATAAACTAATGACCAAAACAAACATGTGGGTTGGAGGATACTGTAGGTTGATAAAAGCAAATGTTAAGCCATGTCATTCAGTATTTATTTTAATGAAACCAGTTCTAAGAACGGGTTCTTCATTTGCAACCCTATTACATTGTCCTCATTTGGCGTCATGGGTTTATGAGGAGAGATTTTTCATCAAGGTTATTTTGAAATGAGGCATTCTTTATTACTAAAGTAATGGCAATATTAATAAATCCAAGAACACGAGCAAGCGTTGATGTTTTTTAGCCCAATAGCAAAGTTCAGAGAAGAACTGCTTTGCACCCCAAGACCATCTGTGACTAAAGTACACTTAATCCGGTTATGGATGTATCTTAACCCACATACTGTATTAGTGTTATTTTGTACAATATCCCTAAAAGTTCACCTCTCAAAATAAAGCTACATACCCTTCTTCAATGTCACTCACTTTATGACATGCAAGGATAGGAGCATCATTTTACATTATAAAATAATGATTTTACTGTATTAGAATTGCAGATGGTTACCTTTTTGTATAATACAAATGATGTGTGTTATTTTGTGTTTGGAGTATTTGGTTTATGTCCAGTGTATGATTTTTTGTGTTCAATAACTCCCACCTTCCCCTCCTACACCACATTAATGACCAAAGTCTTAACCTTTAACAGTGGGTGTGAACCGCACTGAATCTAAACAACATTGACAGGGAATTGTAATATATCTTTGTTTGACATGATAAAAGTCAGCTTGATTCAGATGGCCACAGCGACGTGTCACAGAAATGCATTTTAATGAAAAACAAACACAATATCCAGGACAAATGTGCATGTTGCCGAGGAGGATGAATTTAATGCGCGATTCAATTCTGCCTTAGCGTTTTCACTTCCCTATAAAAATATACTTTTTATAGTGCAATTTTTATGTTGTCAAGTGACAAAATTTCATGTCTTAAGTGTGAAATTACAAAATATGCAAAATGCACATGTGATGTAACACTTCAATTGTGTTATTATTTTATATGAGAAAATCCTTGGGGAAATTAATTCATGGTTAATAAAACTGGCTTCTTCAACCAATACAAGAGCACAGGTTTTTGTCATTTCCCTAAAATGTGACCCATGGGGGTGTTTACTAAATTAGCACTCCTGCCCGCCGCCCACAGAAACTGTAGCCTTAATGCATTGTGGTGTTTTATCTGCATTATAATTGGGGCTTTGTGTAGCTCAGTTGGTAAAGTACTGTATTAGCAGTGCAACGACCAAAAGATTGATCCCATACAGATCAAATACCTTGCATACATTTTAAGTCTTATTTAGTTTGTCTGCCAAATGAATAAATGTGCAACATGCCAATATTGTAAAAGTAGTGAGTAAGGGACCATGTAAGAAGTTCACACATTAGACTTAAATGCAAGTTTGATCTGGATTAACTGAAAACAGCTTGTACTATCTTAAAATATATCAGTGCTATTGTTTTGTCTCAAGATGAACACCAGCAATGTGTTTTTGTAAGGTATGTTTGTAAAAACTATATGTCCTAAACTAACTAATATTTAAAGGAGCCATATGTAGGATTGTGGCCAAAACTGGTACTGCAATCACAAAACTTGTGGCTAAAACGGGTACTGCAATCACACAACTGGTGGCCAATACACAACATGACAACATAAACATCAGTTGAGGGCTGCAACTCCACTTTTTAAATGACAATATCCTGGCCAGACTACTGTTGTGAGTGATATACGTATTTGAAATGAAAATTCTTAATGTCTAGTGACATCAGGGCCATTTTATGATTAATTGATATACATTTCTTACATACTGTTCCTTCAACCAAATTAGAGCTACTGATGAAGTATTTTTTAATAAAGATAGACCCATCAGTATAGTTCCTAATCCTCACTTGGTTACTGTTTTGTTTTGAAAAGTAAATTAAATTGGGTTTTAAAAACTAAATGCTGAATCGCTTGTGTTTTAAGATTATAGCCCAAGGCAATAAAAACATCCATATATATTGCATTTGGATTATATTGCAAATTGGATGATTATAAAGTTATCCATGACATCAAATTACATAAAGTCAATATTCCTGCTGCAATTATTCCTCGACTGAATGCTCAGAGAAGGCAGACTGTGAAATTGTCTCGAGACTTCCTGCTGATGTTCTTGCCTTGTCTTAATACCTCCTGAAGTGTGTTAAGAAAAACTAAAGATGAAACATTAGTGGGTAAAAATCAAAGCATTGGGCGTGAGGATCTTACAGTTTAAAAGAAGTGCAATCACGTGCAATCAAAGTTTCTAAGCAGGTGAATATCTTCAGATCTTTGATTTCTATATACATGTATATATGTGAACCCCTTGGAATAAACTGGTTTTCTACAGTGATTTGCCATAAAATGTGATTTGATCCTCATCTAGGTCACAACAATAGACAAACACAATGTGCATAAGCTGACAATACACAAATAATTCTAGTTTCTTGTACCTTCTTTGAAAACACCCATTAAACATTCACAGCGCTGGAGGAAAATGTAAGTGAGCCCAAGGACTAATTACTTTATTGAAAGCTAATTTGTGTCAGAAGCTGGCAAACTGGAGTCCAATTCATAAAATGAGTTTAAAGGTGTGGTTTAGTGCTACTTTGTTTGATATAAAGACACTCAAACATCAGCTCTTATGAATGATCCCTATCCAATCAAGAGTTGGTGCACTCCATAAAGCCGAAAAGGGATACAAAACAATCACAAAATGTTTAGACATCCATCAGTCTAAAGTTAGACAAATTGTCTATAAATGGAGACAGTTAAATACTGTAGCTACCCTTTCTAGAAGTGGGCGCCCAGCCAAGATGACTCCTAAGGCACAACTCAAAAAAATGCAATGAAGTAAAGAAGAACCCACAGTCTTTGTCAGGGTGGCTGTCCTTCAGTTGAAGCTCAGTAGAAGTTGGTTGAAGCAGCAGGACAATGACCTTAAGCATCGAAGTAAATCCGCCACAGACTGGTTTAAGAAAAACAGTCTGAGTTGGTTTTGTAAAGGGGAGTGGGCAAAAATTCCTTCTGAAAGATGTGCAGGTCTGATTCAGAACTACTAAAAAGCGCTTGCTTGAAGTAATTGCAGCCAAATGAGGTTCAACAAGCTATTAAATCCAATGGTTCACATACATTTTCCTCTAGCACTGGGAATGTTAGAATTATTTGTGGGTTGTCAGCTTATGCACACTGTTCATACTTTTTCTTGCCACTGTAGGTGCATAAGTTTAAGCTTAAAATGAATGATGTTTACAATCAACTACAGTATGTCAAAGTTTGACACTCTGCAATACCAAAGGGATTATTGGATGCTATGTGTATGCTCCAGTACCTGCATGAGCTGTCAAGTCAGCCAACTGCACTGCCAAGAGCCTGACATCTTTCTACCTTCAACCCCTCATCAAACTGTGACTTTACCCCCAACAACTCTTCCTCATTGTCATCTCAACAGTTCCTTCATCGTTAAATAACTAAGCTCCTAACCACAGTCAGAACATATATTCTGACAGTTTAAAGAAAGCATTGAAATAACCTGTTCTGGTATTTCCATTTACCTCCTCTCATCTTTATCTATCTTCACAAATCTCTAAAATTCATTTTTAGAATGTTAGAACCTTATTTAAATTACTTGTCTTGATAACAATGGTAAAATGCTACGTCTTGCAGTTGAATAATAATAACAATAAACAATAAAATACACAATAACATGGTTTTCATAGTTTTTAGCTCAATAACAGATGTCCTCTGTCGATACCTTAAAGAAACAGTATGTAGGATTGTGGCCAAAACTGGTACTGCAATGACAAAACTTGTGGCTAAAACTGGTATTGCAATCACACAAATGGTGGCCAATATACAAAATGACAACATAAACATCAGTTGAGGGCCGCAACTCCACTTTTTAAATGACAATATACTGGCCGGACCACTGTTGTCAGTGATATAAGTATTTGAAATGAAAATAATTTCTAAATGTCTAGTGACATATAAGGGCCATTTTATGATTAACTGATATAAATTTCTTACATACTGTTCCTTTAAATATAAACTACTGTATGACTTAAATATCTTCACTACCACAATCCTTATTGATAGTCAGTGCTAGTTATTAATTGGACTAAACTGGTTTTATCTTACCCCAAGAGCCAAGTGATTCCCATGACCCACCTTATCCCACTTAGACCCATAAGTGGGTCCGGCAGTTTGAGAACCCTTGACCTAGATAGTGTTCTCGTTTTACCATTGAAATGCTTTCCTTCAAGTGATAAATTATGAATTATGTCACCATTTCAGATAATTTAATTTAGCCACTTGGGACTGTTGTCTTCCCTGACCACTTCTCTGGACCCCTGAACCATGAATTCAAGCTAATGATGTCTCAGAAGAAACATGTGTGTGTGTGTGTGTGTGTTACTCCTCATGCTCACTTAAAAGAAGGCTTTAAGCATCAGCGTTTTCGTCAACACTGTTACTTAGCAACAGCGAGAAAGATGACAGCATCATCTAACAATTGGAGGGACAGATAATTGGTTATGGATTGTTGTTTTTTATGGTGTCATCAGTTGTTAGGATTTAGTAAAAAGGTGAAGGAGTGATTTGGTAGTTCATCATCACATAGTTAACAAAAAGCTCTGGTGCTTTTTGCAGCTCAATCTGTCCAAGGACATCCCATGTACAAATAAAGCGACCACACACTGTTTATTTAGTTTTTATGTGTTGTTTGTGGGAGATATTGCAAGAAATATGTACATTTATGTTTAAAAAATATTTTAATGTAGGCAACAGTTTACTTCTTGGGCTGATGACGTTGACAAGACTGACATTATAATAATTCCTTCCTTAAGTTAATTCCTGTTAGCATTGCATTGTGAGCGAATCTTTCAAACATGGTAAGGAGTGTCACATTTCCGGCTGACGTCAGAGGTATTCAGGCCAATCACAATGTACAGATTAACTGGCCAATCAGGGACACAGAGCTTTTCAAATTGATGAGTAATACATTTGAGGAAGGCAGGATATCTGAAGCTACAAAAATGTACGGTATGTGGAAAATAATGTGTTTTTAAATCTTTCGCCACCAATGACGAGATATCTCGTCAATCAAGAGAAAACGTTTCCCCGCCAATGACGAGTATTTCCGTCTTTCCGCAATACCGCTATTATTCCGCAACTTTTTAAACCCGGAAGTATTGCCCTATGGCAAGCAGCCGCATGTCCGTGTCTGTTTTAAAGATCGCTCTGAATGGGAACTCTATGAAAAGTCTGTTACAAAAATGGAATTATATCTGCTTTTTGCTCAAAATGTGGTGTTTTTGCAGAAACCTACCCATATTCAAAAGCTGATTACAAAAGAACTACTGAAGGTAGGATGAAACGTTTGTTATTTCATTTTATATATTGTATGTTTATATATTTAAAGAAGAAAATTTTCTGGAAGGCATTAAACTGGCTGGCAACTTTTTTTAAAAAACGCTGGCGGTGAAAGAGTTAACCATAAACCATGCGAACACATTATATTATACCACCAGGGATGGATTAACACAGTGAAGTGCCCCAGGGTGACCAAATTTCAAGTGCCCCCTCCCAAAATAATTATACATTATATTATATATATATATTATATTGAACTAACTTTTATTATTAGGAGCACTGTAGCCCCTGACTGAAAATTTTAGGAGTGCCAGCAGAAAATTTAGGGCACACCTGGAATCAGCATGCAATGCAATTATTAAATTTTTTTTCAAAATAACTGCATTACTGAAAAATACTAAATAGACTTAACTCTATGCAGTTGCTGCACATGTCATTATGCACAATTGATGAAACTTTAGAATAGGAACTTATGAACCAAAGAATCATATAACCCTCTTCACTAATTCTAGGCATAAGCCTACGCAGTACATACATATACAATAAGTTATATCCAGATAGCATATTGTAATGAGATGAGTGGCAGGGCAATCTACATACTTGTATCCTTTACATGTTTCTCATCTTTTATCCGTTTTTCCTTAACTTGGCACTGATGTTTGTAACTTTATTCTCATCTATAATGTTGTTGGTGTTAATGTAGGCTAAAAGTTCTCCCGCTCTCTTTGTCTCTCATCTCTGCAATGTTTAATTTTAAATCCGCGCCAGCGCCGCTTCTCGCAGTTCTGAGTGAGATGTGTTGACTTTACCCAGGCTGCGTAGACCCATCGGTACAATCAACTGAGCGCATGGTAACATGAAACGATATACGCGTCATGCAAATGAGTGTTTACAACCCGATCGCGCAGTTTTGTCACGGGTGCCGCACATGTGTGAGTACTTGTAAAAAAAAAAACATTTTGGCTGCAGTCTGGAGCCCTTGGTGCCCCCCATTGCCTGGTGCCCCAGGGCACTCGTCCAATCCCGTCTATGGATAATCCGGCCCTGTATACCACATACACAAAATACAGTTTTTTAGCAATTAAATATGTGCACTTTAACGTGTAGTTGCAAAGTTACTTACAGTCAGTTAAATGTCTGTTGGGGGATCGCCACAATAAGCATACAGGGGTGTTTTTTCCGGACATGGTTTAGGTTAATTCAGGTCTAGGCCTTATTAATATTAGATAATTTAAGAAGTTTTTACAAACATATCTTACAAAAACACTGCATGTGCACATCTTGAGACAAAACAATGTCAAGGAAATATGTAAAAACTAAACAGGACAATGTGTTTTTAAATTAAAGCAGCTCAAATATCCATTTTAGTTTGGAACTATACACTGTAAAAAAATTCTGTAGAAATTACAGTATTACTGGGTATTACTGGCAACTAGCTGCCAGTAACTTACTGTAGATTTTACATTTATGTTATTTACTAGCAACAGTTTGTTCAAAGTTAAATGAACATGAAAAATTTTCAATCTTTATCTTCTACAGTAAGGTACTGGCAACCAACTGCATAATTACAGCAAATTTGTTTACAGTGTAGTATAAGCACTGTCCTGGAAACCGCCCCATAGTCTACTAATACTCTAATGACTAGTAGTTGACAAGAAGTTGCAAAGTTAATTAAGTCCTTTTCACACAGAGATTATGGAAAATACACGAAAAATGCATCCAGGATTTGTCCGGAATTGTTTGTTTTTGGTTAATTCACACTGCCAATGATTGCCCGGAATCTGTGTGTGCTTTCACACACATACTGTAAAAATCCAATAAAGACACGTGACGTATTTAAAATCCTGCACTTGGTAGGATTTTTCTCCACAGAGTCTGAAGTTTGCTAATTATCTGTGTTTTCTCCCTCGAGTGTGTTTGTTTATGAAGAGATCATAAGGAGCGCATGATGCGCTGTTCTGTCATGCTGGTGAATGATCTCAGTTTCAGAGCTGATAGTGACGAGCTCCCTGATCTCTGCTTCAGTCCGGTTTGCCAACATTTTTTGATGTGAATGTTGGTTGTTGTTGAATATGCGTTTAAATCCCTGTTTCAGAGAGACCCTTACGGCATTGTTTCTGTGTCTTGTTCACACACAATGCTTTCCGTGTATATTACAACAATGTTACTAGGTCCTCTTTCTGGGAGCGATCCCAGAACATATACGGGACGTGTTTGCGTTCACAAAGAAGCCTGTCTGCAAATTTTACGGAAATTTTATTGAGTGCTGTTTGAATGAGTTTTTATAGTCAGTAAGATGTCTAAAGTGGACTTTCAAAATAAAGTGTTATTGTATATTCACTGAATACAGTAAAGTTACTGTACCTTGTTGTCTTACAATTTTGAGTTAAATCAAGTTAAAAATATTAGTTGAGACAACATTTTTCCACACCTTTTTGAGGTGAAGTAATATTTTTAAGTTGAATTAACTTTTAATTTTAAGGCAACCAGGTAACTTACTTTTTTAAAATGAACCAACAAATCGTTTTTAAAGCATTGTTTTATATTTGATCAGGGCCTGCCCGTCCAACAGGCAATACAGGCGATTGCCTGGGGCCCCGCGACAAGACGAGGGCCCTCCATGCATAAACAATTGTTTTGTCTTTGCACAAACTCAATCGACGCAATCAGCAAGCATTACACGCTGCATGCGCAGGGACCTTATTGATTAAAATAGGGATCACAAAGACGGTAGGTGTAAAAACGCACAGGGATTTAATAACAGGATAAATTCCCCACACAACAATCTACAGTAAAATGATAATAAATACAAAACATTAGTATAAATAAAGTCATAAAACTACAAAAAAATTACAAAATATGAACAGAGTGGGCAAATTTGCATAATGTTAATGACGCGGTTGTGCATGCTTGGAAATGAAACATTTTGGATTATGGGTAATGTAGTATCGTATAACAACGCTATGTTTACGTTACATCATTCAATAAAGATAAAATAAGAATTATTTTAGTGAGGTTGCAGTGGTAGGCTTTGGCAAACTATGGCATTAAAACAATACCTTTAGGAGCTGAAGAGAAAAAAAGAGAGGCAGAGGAAGATAAGCAATCACAAAGTAAACATATTTTCTGCTTTACATTGTTTAATGCATATGCTAATTTAAAAATATTAGAAAAATGTCCATTAACCTTTCTAAATTAACCCACATGAAAAAAGACTATTAAACTATATACTTTACTGTAGTAAACTGTATAGTAAACTTCTTAGATACTAAAAAATATACTATAGTAGGGTTCAAAACTACAATCACCCTATAGTAAGTATTTTGTATTGCTATCCAAGATATTTGTATTGATACATACAGTGCTGTAGTTCTGTTGCACTACAGCTGTTTCACTTTAACAACATTGCTTAAAGGCACACCACGGAACTTTTTGGCAACTAGGGGGCGCTAGACATGTATTTTTCACGCCTAGCGCCCCTAGAGGCCACAAGCGCCGCAGCATTGTCGCAAAGGAAAAGAACTGTCCAACCTTAAAACTAAACTAAAAACCTTTTAAACGCTAAACGATCAACATTTTGAGGCATCAGGGAGAAACGCAGTCATGTTACAACTTTCTGGTGAGGAACTCGTGGCAGAAGCCATTTCTCAATCTGAAGGTTACAGCCTCCGGATGTCGTTTTTCTAAGCTGCATACATCATCAATTCAATTCAATTCAATTTTATTTATATAGCGCTTTTCACAAGTGTTAATTGTTGCAAAGCAGCTTAACATGAGAAGATGTAGAGGAGAACACAGAAAATCAATAGATAATAAAAGAAGTAGAGAAAGCGGTTAAACCGTACAAGCGAGCATATTAATAATGTAACGTATACTGTAAAGTGCTAAGTTAAGCCAAAGTTGGCTGACTCTCCCTGGGATTAAAAACCCTCTAGGAAAAAAAAACCAATGGGAAAAAGTCCTAGAAGGACAAAAACCCTTGGGAGGAATTAATATATATTCATATATATATAGAAACGGTAGGGATAGGAGGCGGGTAAGCGAATTAAACTGGTTTAGCCGGTGGTCGTTGGTCGGGCATCGGCTGGTCATCACGTTGAAGGACAGCCAGTGGATCAGTGATGCAATGATCTTCACAGCAACCGGAACTGGGACTGTCTTATTTCAGAATATTAACAATTATAAAGTATGCAAGATAATCGCCATCATTTATAAAGAAGATTGCATTTATGTATGAATCGAGATCGTGAGTTTTTATAAAAATTGCCTTAAAGGGGAATCAAACCCGGGTTACCCGTGTTATAGGTCCGTGACACTAACACAGTGCCACAGAGTCATATAATAGAAGTTGCTCTCTACATTCCTTCAGTAGCCTCCAGCAAAATTCACGTTCAAAAAAATTGTGTGGAGGAAGTGACGTATGCCATAAAGCAGTCGAATTTTGTAGGGTTTTTTGTGCTCTGGTTACTACCCGAAACCCTAAGTTTTAAAGTACGAGTAAAAGGGATACAAACCCCGTCAGGCTATGGTAGACATGTCATTCAACCTATTTAAAGTCGATGTACTATCACAAGGGTCTTGAAAATTTATTATGAAGGTTGAAAAATGACATGGTGTCACTTTAATACTGTATGTTACACTAAATTAAAACTTCTACACTTAAATATACGTTTTCATTTTTGTCTGTTTTAATTAGGGATGCACCGAATTCAGGATTCGGATTCGGCCGAATACTGGGCTTTTTGACGGGGTCGGGTTCGGCCGAATCCTAGATTTTTTTTCCACCGAACCGAACCCTAGGCTTGCGCTACGCTGGTCGACGTCACGCGGCCGTTGATTACACACATCGGGTGCTGACGTGGAGATGAGCTTTTTCTTTCGGTGAGCCTTAGGGGCTGGACACACCAAAACTTTTAAACACGTCTGAAAATGCCTTGAGGACGCCAAATGCCAGCTGTTTTTCAGCCGAGCGCTTGGTAGCTGTGATGCTTCAGCTGTGAGCCGGTTGGTTGCTGTGGTAATGTCCCGCCCCTCCTCCACTGTAATTTGACGGCCGTGTGAAAACGGACATTGACGAGCGGAGCTTCTCACTCAAAGTTAAATATAGGCTGTTTCTCAATATGCGTTCTTCAGCGATCTTGCGTCCTCGTGTCCTCGCTCTACGTCATCATTAACGGTCGAAGTTCATTCCAATTCTCAAGAACGCAAGGACAGAGGACGCATGAAAATACCCGGATGTGTTCTTGATATCGAGGATGCATCGAGTGCAGACTTGCTGAAATCGCTTTACGACCCAGAAGTCATTGCGGCAAAACTTCCGAGTTCGTTCTTCCAAGGTCGCCTGGCAAGACCGATCTCCACGAGGACGCAAGTCCGTTCTTTGCGTTCTTGGAATTGAGAAACAGCCATAGTTTTCAGCGCGGAGCTGCTTGCTTATTGGAAAAACGAGTGTGTCGCAACGCATCGCTTTCATTACGCATAGGCTTACCATGGTAATTGTCAAAATAGTTTTCCAACTTGTCATCCTGGCATAATGTACAGTTCAAATTAAATAAAATGTAAAAATACATTGCTGTGGACGTTGTTTACTTCATTAGTGTGTTTTACTGTGTTGGAATAAGGATGCGAGTAGGATTCGGTATTCGGTTTCGGATTCGGCCGAATCTTAAACGGTGGATTCGGGATTCGGCCGAACCTAAAAAATCTGGATTCGGTGCATCCCTAGTTTTAATTTAACTGCTATGAAATTTTTTCTGTCTTTCTTGTGAGGAAAAAATAAATATGAATGTCTTTATGTGTGCGGAAGACAAACAGCAGAAAATATACTAAATATGGACTTTATTTTAAACTTGTGTCAAGCCAGCCAATGAGATTAGCTCTTACTGTAGGTCCAGAAAGTCTCACTGCAAAAGGTTGCATTACTCTGTACTACTAATAATACAAACCTGCTTTATTTAACACTACCTATTAACTCAGAAACTATTAATATACTCTATCAACCTTGTTCTATAACTTGGTTGAATATAAAATAATCTGTGGATCTCATTATAAGTAAAAATACTAACATTAAATGTATTGAACAGCTACCCAGAGGTTTCTGGTGCTGTCTGAACATTATGAGAGACATAATTTAATTTAATTTAAATTGTAATATTACAGCAATTCGGCACTGTGATGCCCACAGGTCTAAAAGCACTTTCAGTACTTGGGACCTGCCCCTCTCGTCATGCACTTGCAATTAACTCTTGATATGTGCATATTAAAAGTCAATTTGCTTTGATTGTTGTTAAGAGGGCCAATCAGACAGTAGTCCCTCTGAAACAGTCCTGTTACTGTGGCTTATGAAGCACATCATTTGAAGACACAGATCAGGGGCGCTGGTGCAGAAAGAGAGTTTCCCCTTTAATCACTGAGTCGAATGAGAAACACAAGTTGTATAATTAAAAAAGAAGGAAATTGAAGGGACAGAAGATGCTTCAAACAGGATATTTACTATTCCAACTTAGTAATTCACAATTCATAACACTGCAGCGCCTTTGTTTCATTTTTCAAGATCCACATCCTTACCACATGACCTCGGAATTCTCACTTGAACAGCTGAAGTCAATTAAATGAAATCATTTGATCAAGCTTACAGAGATGAACTCCTAAGTACAGCTTTGACAAGAGTAAAAGCGTGTGCTTTATACTGTATACAGTTAGTGACTCTATATTTAATTATGACTGATTGCAGTTCCTATTATTGAATATCTTTAAATACAATAGTAGCTTGTATTGACATACTGTACTGTATAGCTATAGCTTCACAATAATTCAACCTTAATACACAATACTTGTTGTAAAGACATCAAGATCAGACAGATATGCTTGCTATGTTGGTGCAGTTAAAACACTATAACATTTTTTCCCTATAATTATTTAAACCCATAATTATAAATTCATGGTTTTATATATTAGTTAAATGCATCTATTAACTGTAACTGTTATCTGTAAACACCTCTGAGAAAAGTAAATTTTGTTTTGTGATGCGAATTTTCATGATTGAAGATTATAACAGATTCTTTAAATTTTATTCAACTTGTATTGAATGCCACACATGATGTCAGTCACAGCTCACGAGCTCATCAATAATTAACCCCCATTCCAGTTTTTTTTACACCAAAACCCATCTAATTGCTACTTAAAAACTAGGTCAAAACTAGCCCAATCGCATTTCGAGGGGGATTCTCTGCACAGCAAAATGAGTACCACCAGGTCTGATGGTAAGAAAAAACGCCAATGGCAACAGTAGTAGGTTAATTACGCTGGAAAACCGCAGACTTGGCAACCCTGCCTCAAACCAAACATTCAACCATTGCTTAACTTTTAAATAACTGGATCCGATTTTATTTGGAAAAAAAAACAGCCAATAACTGGTGCTGATGGTGAGCAATCAGCCAATCATTTACACTCATGATAACTGGTTGAGGTTAAATAAAACAGCTAATCCCTAGACCCCATCTCACTTTGATATGCGGCTTTCTTTATGAAACACTGGACTTGAGCAAAATAATAAAGACTTCTAATATGTTTGGTATTAAACTATTTTTGCACATGACTGATGTGCATTTATTTATACATTATGCATAGATCTGCATCACAAATTTTAGGAAACTTCAAATACAGTGTTTGTGACAGCTTTATTTTGCCACAAATACAAATACAAATCTGTAAAGCAGTGCTAATAAGAACACTATCAAATAAACATTATTGCTAATCAGATGCTGTGTTGTTTTAAACTATGGTGGGAAAATTTAGACAAACTCATCCATTGATTGAATCAACCCAGAAAATGTCTGGATCAGACAAAGCCATGGGCCAATCTGAACCCAAAGGGTGGGTCTGCCATCCAACCGTAGACTAAAGCAACCCAGCATTTTAAGAGGGTTATAAAACACTAATACCACAAATAAATGAAAATATGCTTTTCAGCATCACTTTTTAAACATGCCTAAGGTAGTGCCATTAAAACATGGATAAGGATAGCAGTTCTCTCTGTAGATTTAACATCTAATGCTTTACATGCACATTCATGTCTGTTTTGTAGTGTCTCCTTACACTGTTCACATCATCCGTTTAGTTCCTTTCAAATTTATTGAACAAAACAATGGTGACTCTTTCTAAAATCCGCGCTCTAGAGGAGGGATATTGGGAGCGCGCGGCTGATTGTGACCAGGGGCGGATCTAGAAAATTATTTATGGGGTGGCAAGGGGGTGGCATGAGAACTACGAGGGGTGGCAATAAAGTAAGCATCCTTGCATGGTTGTCGTGGATACAAGAAATTATATACTGTATATACTATATTCGGTGTATACACTGGACCTCAAATTTTTATAACATAAAAAAATGCAACAACAAATGTTCCTATAAGTACCCAAGCAGCTACCTTTACCATCTCTACTGTAGCACCCTTTGTCTTAATACACACATCTTACCAAGACCTAAACACACTGACTCTAATGATGAGCAAGGTTGAACATAAAGACTGTTATATAAATAAAATAGGTTTGCCTAGTTTATATTAATGTAAAACATATTTGAAAGGCACACATCTCTTTCTCTCATAAGCCTCTTCTTTAATCCTTTCACTCACTTCATGATGGATTTCTGTCTTTTCACTTCTTTTAGCTATTTGCCATCCATATGTTTCTTTCTTTCATGACTTCATCTACTCCTTTCCCCACAACATATTTTTGTGTTTTATTTGTACCTTCCACTCCCATAGTATTTGATTCTTCTATTATTTTTGGTTAAAAAATGGATATCAGCCTTCTTTTCATAGTATCATTAAGTTTTGTCTTTCAAGCTTTCTAAACATACACAACACTGAATAGTTTTGTCTCCTTAATGAAGACTATATCATAACGAGTGATTTCATATATGCACGTTTGGAATATTTTGATTGCTGCACTAGCTAACAAGACATGACGGGCGGCTAACTCTAGAAAGAACTGCTTAAAAGATATTTACTGCTTACACAAACGTGCAGGTTCAGTTGTTTTATATATTAATATTAAACAATCAACAGTTTAACTTTTGTATTTTTATCCTGATGCAACATTTATCTGTAAAATATGACCGTATTCAGTACTCTGATTTGCTGATGTGATGCTCAACTTAATCACTTAAAGACACTAAAGA